>NC_092868.1:53381926-53490554 GCF_032062135.1 Pyxicephalus adspersus
GATTTGTTTGCATGGACTCAATAGAGCTATTTTGTATTGAATCCAATACAACATTTTCGAATTTCCCACTGCTCCGCCCGCGCTGATGTCACGACATTACCCAAGGTAATTGGGTTTTTTTTTTTTTTTTTGGCTTTAAGCGATCCCGAGTGTGACTCAGGATTACCGCTTTGGTATTTTAAAATCCACCCCCGAGTCACACTCGGGATTACCGCTGGGGGGGTTAAAGTCAAACACTTTACAAAACTGAAAGGCAAATCTTGTCTTATTTGTCATATTTGCGTTCACTGTTTTGTGCCTGTGGAATTCTTTCTTTGTACTTTATGCCACTAACATGTTACTTTGTAAACATTGTATTAGGAATATCTTCATGGCATTGGAATTGCCCATCGAGATATAAAACCAGAAAACCTGCTTCTAGATGATAAAGGTATGAAACAAAAAGCTTTTTATGATGTACACTTTAATAGTTATGTTGATCACTGGGTGGGTTGCTCATTAGTTGAAATCCCCTCAAAAGCAAATATTTCTGCACACTATATTCTTACTTGAGCATAAATGCCATATTTATCTAATAATGACTTCTCCCCTTCGGATTTTCTTTCTATCTGATAATCCTGCCTTATTCCATGTATTTCTTGGTTTTCTTTGCCGCTAAATTCACAACTGTGAACTCCAGAGGCTGAGTTTGCATTTAAAACAGCAGTGCTCTCATTGCCCAGTATTGGCTGTTTTGTGTGTGTCGGTTTTCTTTTTCCTTTATGTTCAGTACTATTACTAATAACAATGTGCTGCACTCAAACACTTAAGTACATGTACCTTGACATGTATGTAGTTATCTTTAAAGTGTATGCAAGGCTTTGCTCCTATTGAAAGCAAATAATTGATTATTATAATATATAAAGCTACTAAGTGTCATTAGTATCATCCTTTTAATCACTATGATTATTCTTTTTATCTCCGATAACTTCATGACCCCTTTCTCTATTGTCATTCTCAATATTACAGTTGTCATGGTTCACATTATTCATAACCATATAATATAACATAACCATATTCTGATGATCTTATTGCCATCATGAGTATTATCGTTAGAACTATTCTCATTCTTTTTATTATTTTTGGCACTGTGCTTTTACTTCAACTTCATTGAATATACTGAATGTGTCTCTTTAAAAATTAAATAGCTTGACTGTCCAAGATTATTTGGGTTATTTATCTGATTCCAGATCTCTGTATGTTTCATATGTATTTTTCAGATCAGCTTAAAATCTCCGATTTCGGCCTGGCTACTGTGTTCAGGTATAACGGTCGTGAGCGTCTACTAAATAGAATGTGTGGTACACTTCCTTATGTGGCACCTGAGCTAATAAAGCAGAGATCATTTCATGCTGAACCCGTGGATATCTGGTCGTGTGGGATTGTTCTGACTGCAATGTTAGCTGGAGGTAATGTATATAATGTAACGTAAGAGCCATATTTCTAGATAATCAAAGATGGGCCATAATTCACCTTCCCCAAAGAATGTTAACAATTATACAACTAGGGAAATCTAAAGACTGGGCAATTACTATGCATTAGTAAAAATGTTATTTTTTTTTATGTGTAAAATTGTACAAGGTATAAAACTGTATATAAAAAAATATGTACACTCCAGGAAACAAAATACAGCCCTGTAGAATTTTCCCTGTTTTTTTGCCCAGAATTAGATTAATTAATACTTCTCTTGTGGGTTTTGCTACTTGCTGTGCAATATTCACCAGACTTTACTATAGTCCAGTTTGTGTCACTTTGTATTCCAATGTTAGATGCTAGCAGAAAAAGTAGTGCAAAACTGCTTTGTGATCAACTCTATGTAGACTACGGGACAGTCTTGTTCTAAACTGTTTATGCTTCTGCAGGTACATGCTAATGTTTATACCCTGCAGTACATTCGGCATACCTAATTGCCCTTAAACCCAATGCGAGTTAAACCCAGTGCGAGTTAATTGCAGCACTTGATTTTGAAAAAGAATTATACCAGATCTAGAATTAAGCTTTGTGGCATCAATCAGTTCGAACTTGAAGATCGAGAATGAACACATACACCAAATATATGTGCTTTTATAAACCTACACCATACAATGTTAGCCAACAGCTTAGGTTTATTGGGTATACAGTTCGTATGTATATTTCAACAAATACATTTATACTTTAAAGACGTTGATTGCCTGGTAATGGATCTATATATGAAAATACATGTTTGAAATACTATTCTTTAATACTGTGATTTAAACTGTCTTTAGTCTTTATACCCTTGTTTTAAAGAATGTGGTAAGAGTGTATTTTTGTTTTTTTTTGTTTTGTTTTTTCAAGAATCTTTCTCTCTTTTTTTGTTGTTGTCCATCTGTAGAACTACCATGGGATCAGCCTAATGAAGCATGTCAAGAATATTGTGACTGGAAAGAGTCAAAACACTACCTCAATCCATGGAAAAAGATTGACTCTCTGCCACTTGGTATTCAAATTTTTCTATGCATAATTTGCCTAATGTACTTCTGTACAAACTAAATTACTCACACACACATAGATATAAAACTTGTTTTCAACATTTTAAGTGTTACATCTGGTATACATACATCTTGCCAACTCTGTGTGAAGATTTCATAAGTGTTTTAAAAAAATAAATAAAAAGGTTCTCGAGGAACTGAACAGACACTGGTTTTAAAAATCAGACCTGTATTTGAAATATAAACTTGGTGGCAATTCAAAACAATGACAAAAGAAAGCACCCACCTTCCTTCATAGAGTCAATTTCCTTACAGACCAGGGAAGCTTTGCTCCACTGCTACTCTTTGCTTGCAGGGGATCGTCTGCAACCTTTCCACCACGGGGGCAGTGAGCCAGTGAGGAAAATAGTGTCCTGTTTAGCTATCCTGTTGTTGCCAGCCACACTTTGCTAGTCTATGTGTTGTGTTCATAAAAGTTTTCTGTAAAGATTTAAAGGGCTTGATTTATAAAAACACTCAACTAGCCATACACATATGAAAGTTGATAGTTGGTGCCTGCATTATTTTGGCTGGGGATAATTTATTAGCATCTGATTTTAGCTTTGTCTATAATTGTATTTATTGGCAATATGAGATTGTTTTTAGGCATTCTGTGTGTTTGTTTCCTCCTAGCTTTCCTGTGTAAAATCCTAACAGAAAATCCTAGTGCTAGACTTACTATTCCAGACATCAAGAAAGACCGTTGGTTTACCAAATCATTGAAAGGTAAATGATTATATTGGTATTTTTATGTGTGCTAAAACAGGCTTCTAGATCAAATCTGTAATTTACATAATGAAAAAAAAACATTACCATATCTACCTATTTGCTGAGTTCAAAACGTCAATACTCCAGATTAGATATACTATTCAAATATGACTATATGACTTTATGAAATAGGTTCATTAGACTTAAAATATAAGATACTTATCCTTGTAATAATGCAACAGTTCTTGTGTGTTTCTATAGCGTAATGTCTGCTTTTGATGACCTCCCTTTAGGAATTGGTAAATAAATCATCAAAAGGTCATTGTTGTAGTTAAAGGAAATCTGTTATGTAAGATATATAATGGCTACCATTGCTGACTTGATATCCCCCCAAAGCTAGGTACTGCCTGTTGGCATTGTGTCTTCATTACATTCTGAGGAGCACACTGAAACAAGTATGCATAACAAACCTTGTAGATATTTGTTCAGGTCTGCATCTCAGAAAGTATTGATGCAAAAGAGTCAGCATGGGCAACCTTCACTTGACAACTAATGATTACAATAATGGGGATTTGTTGTTACTCAATTGCATGACCAAAATCCCCCTCAATTGCTCACACCACAGAGGCATATACTAATAAGGTGCTGTATTTAGTTGATTGATTTAAAGGAAATACATTTTTATAATGAAACTCTTAATAAACTCACCAAAATCTACTACAAAGGGTTCTCTCACAATTTGTGTTTTTATTTGTTTTCAATAGGCGTGAAAAGACACCGCGTGTCCTCAGGTGGTGCCAGAGACACATCTGAACTTCGCAATAAATACATACGCAGTGATGCAGACATGTCTTTTTTTCCACACAGGCCAGTACTTCCTTTTGTAACTTCTTTTTATTAAGCGTATTTCGTGGTCCAAAGCTGTGAAAGCAGTTTAAAGAGGGAACGTTAATAGTTACTTTTGGCTCATGTGCGAATGCTTTGTACGGCACATCTTTTTTATGTTAAATGTACATGTTCTAAAAAGGGCTCCTATGTACTACAGAATTCAGGGCAAGATTGCTCACCCAAATGGGATAAAGCCTATATTTCACACACTGCCTTGTGTGGAGGGGAGTATTTTAGAAATACGACTAGACTGAGGGGTGAATTTGTTCCAGACAATTTTTTTCCCTATGACCTCAGCAACTAAAGCAGAACTATCCTCACCTAACCTCCTGTGATACAATGGCCCTGATTTATTAAAGCTCTCTAAGACTGGAGAGAATACACTTTCACCAGTGAAGCTTGGGTGATCCTGCAAACCTGGGATGGATCTGGACCAGGATTCAAAGCATTTGCTAGCAAATATAAAATGACATTGAAAAAATCCATTCCAGGTTTGCTGGATCACCCAGCTTCACTGATGAAAGTGTATTCTCTCCAGCCTTGGAGAGCATTCATAAATCAGGGCCAATGTCCTCAAGCAGGATATTCAGCTAGATAGATTAGAGCTGCTGGGATAAACTAACTCCATTGCATGTGGGACTTCAGTCACTAAACTGGTAATATGCATAGTGAACAGGAGTGTAAGAATAATTTAGACCTATTATTTCTGCTTTCCTGTTCCCATATTCCTAATTTGTTAAATGTCCACTTATATCCTAGTAAATGCTACATATTGTCTTTGCTTAATGGAAAGGGGTTATGTTTTGCATGTGATTACCATCTTATTGTTTCTACTTTGCTGTGCAGTGATGAGAAGATAACCTTTTCCAGCACACAGCCTGAACCTCGCACATCTCTCCCAACCTGGGACAGTAGTTCCTCCAATATAGATAGCTTGGTGCAGGGTAAAGGAATCAGTTTTTCTCAGCCGGCCTGTCCAGAAAACATGTTGCTAAGCAGCCAGCTGCTAGGTACTCCAGGTGCTTCCCAGGTAAGTGCAATCTAATTTACTAACACTTATAATTTGCTTTATGTAATAATAACTTTTATTTATTTTTTATTGTAATTCTTCAGTCTTTTTATATCTGTCCATTTTAATATTATAAACCACTTATATCTAAATTCCTACAGAACCCATGGCAGCGGTTAGTAAAAAGGATGACCCGGTTCTTCACCAATGTTGATGCTCCAAGTACTTATAATAATCTAAAGGACGCATGTGAGAAAATAGGCTATGTCTGGAAGAAAGGTTGCGCTAATCAGGCAAGTTCATTCTTCATCCTACTGAGCTATTGTGTATCCATCTGTTTTATTGTAGAAGTTTGACACACAACTGGAGTAAAAAAATGTGTTCTAAAAAGATGGAGGGGACTGCCTTACTTACACACTAGGACATGGGTCAGTACTTTAAGCCTGGCCCATTGTATTGTTTTGTGCAGATAATGAATTTAGTTACTGTGAGGAGGGCAGAGCCCTGGCCATTAATTAGCCAATAGCCAGAGCTTGGAGACACCCCATGTTATGTTTCATGTAGGTGTTGCAGCTATCATGGTGCAGAATAGGATGACAGCTATCTTAAATGACACAATAAATCCTTTTTTAAAGTTTGCTCCCCCTTGGCTAGACCACCACCATGTACCCCAGTTAAAACTCCATCTGTTAGCCATTAAGCTTCTGCTGCTCTACCATGTTTACCTGTCTTGCTTTGTCAAAACCTGGCCTTACATTTCTTTCTTCCTCCCTTTCAGTTCTCTTTACTTAACCTCTCTGGCTGTATTCCCAAGTGTGGCTCAGGGTGAATTTACCTTAACAAAAGCGGAATTGCCAGGGAGATTAAAAGTCCTTACCTGGTTCCCACATTCCAGCGATGCCTGGCTTCTTCCATCTGGCCATGCTGGCCGGACATCTGTGTAACCTAGGGATGCCTCGCTGGCATCTGCGCCCCCAGCGTGTGAATGTGTGAATGGGGACGCAAGGCCAGGGGAAGTAGATGCCGGCCTGGCATTTGCGCCTGATTGTGTGGCTGGATGGTGGGGACCATGCATCTGGGAGGCAGGAAATTTTAAATACTAAGTATTTTTAAATGTCCTGCTTTTACATATAAAAATACTTAGTATTCATACTGCCAGCAGTTCTCAACCCAGAAATGTTTTTAAGCTGGGCGGCAAGCAGTTGTAGGCTTATCCTTCATACACCACTTGATAATATCAAAAATGTTCTTGCCTTTCTTTTTGGTATGCATTTTTCCTGCTCTCAAAAGGCTAGAGTTTCTTTCTCAATGGGGGACACCTGTACCAATGACAACTGTCCTTGGCAGAGATTTCCCTCACAATTAGGAGATTTTCTCTGAACACAGGTGGCAAAAGAAAAATGAAACCTTTTTTTAACCACTTCTGGTTTTATACAAAATAAAGGGGTTGGCTTGAGATATAGTTTGTATCTGAAGAACCTGCTTGCTTTTTTTTTTTGTATCAGGTAACCCTTTCGACCACTGACAGACGAAACAACAAATTAATATTTAAGGTCAATTTGGTGGAGTTGGAGGAAAGAATATTACTGGATTTCCGCCTTTCAAAGGTACTTTAATCCTTACAGTGTTTTGTTTGTTGGTTTAGTACCGAGTTATTTCATCTGTAGGCTGTAGAATCTATACAAGCAGATTTAGAGTTCCCTTTCTTTATTTGTATAGTCAAGTTGTTGCCCTTGCTTTACAGTAAACTTTTGTAATAAGGAACATTGAGGCTTCTGTCACTAACCTTTCCGTTTTTAAAAATGCTAGTTGCCAAAACATGGAATCTGTCAGCTGTCCTGATCCAAAGTGTGCAGATTATTGTCCTCTCTTCAATGGTTACATACTTGTCTATGTTCTGTAAAGCTATAGAGGAAACCAGGTACCTAACAGTTAAAGATTTATTAGAAGCATGTGTACTATAAGGAAAACAAATATATTTTAGGGGCCTCATTATAATTGGCCTAACATATTTTAAACATTGCAAATCATCAGACTCATGAAAAAAAGATGAACAGTTTTTTTTCCATTTGCTGTACCTGTCCAACTCTGAGTGATTTTCTCTTTCAGGGTGATGGTCTAGAGTTCAAGCGACATTTCCTGAAGATAAAGAAAAAGCTGGAAGATATAGTCGCTAGTCAGAAAGCAGTTGTGTCTGTCACCTGATTGTGGACTTCAGAGTTAACGATAATTTGTTGCAGACCCCGCTGTTAAGTACTAGTTTCAGACTCCTTTTTATTTGTTAGGGCCTATAGTTGTTGGTTAGTGGAGGCACAGTGGTCATTTGGACTGGAGGAGATCTGTTTATTTAAAGGTGCCGTCATATTCACTGTGGGCTACACAAAACTTTTTCTTAACTTTATTTCAAGCCCTGATTAGTACTTCCTTGGCACCTTTGGTAATGTCTCATTACCAACTTCTAGCACTGTGGTGAACATGAACTCCAAATAAGACATCAGAAACAATTTAATTCCTGTTCACCTTTACCTTTTTACATTTTGTGTTGTTTTTGATAAGATACCTCATATTCACAGGAATCTTTCCACAGTTAATATTCCTAAATTAATTGCAGTCAGTAGCCTGAGTTACAAGGTATAGTTTGGGCTCTGAGGCAATCACAGTGTTAAATGATAAAACAAAAAATGTAAATGTTTTGTAATGTAAGCAATTTGTTACTTTTTAGGTGTAAATAAATGCATTGTTTTGGGGAAATGTTTGTTCTTGTGGTACATGCTGGACTTTGCAGCACACTAAAAATTCTTGCAAAAGATTAAGTCCTTGGTTTTTCTAACTTTGCCTGTGATTGTCTTCTCTGAGTAAGGGGCTAAATTTACTGTCTTATAACAAAACCACATTATGTGCATAACCATATTAACTCGCCATTTTCAATAAAAGCTCCTATCTAGGGCAACGGCAAACCCCAACTAGGCTTTAGGAGAATTTAAAGTTTAAATCCCACAGCCCTGTCAGAGGCTTCCCAAGGGTAAAGCAAAAACAGTTATAGCCAAAATCCTGGAAATATAGCCAAACATTTTCCTTTAATAGTGCCACCCCAGCCGCTAAAATATCGAAAAGGAAGGAGCGCCAAAAACCCTTAACACACAAAAGAAACAGCCTTCCGAGTAACACACCTTGCAAGAGGGTGAATGAAGGACACAAGGCATGGTGCAAATGTCGGGCATCTTCAACATTCGTGTTGTAAATTTTAGAAAGTACAGTATTGGATCCTAAGAGATGAGATTTGGCCAACAGATCTTTGATCTGCCCGGAGGGGAAAATTTTCTGTCATTTGGCATCAGGGCCCTAAGCCCCACAGCACTGCAGAATATATGGTCATCTCTGTTTATGTCCACAGTTAGTCAGATTCTGTACTTCTCAGGAACCTTGAACGGGTTAAATTAAAAACCTCTGAACCATATTTGGCTTAACCTGGTTTGACAACTTCTGGAGGGGGAAAAAAAGAAAGATTCAAGAAAAATATTCTTACAGTAATAGCAAAACTGTTAAATCTAGAGCACCCTGTGCATGACCACCACTGCTTCAGTAGGTTAGACACCAAGTGACTGGAATCCAGTGCAGTACTACACAGATACTTGTGTGCCTATATTAGGTCCTGCTACAAAATCATGGACGGGTTCCTCACAGTATGCAAAACCATAAGCAGTAGAGAACCTGTTACAGATTCCTGGAACCTGAAATAATTCCAGCTTCTTCTCTTTGAGTGTTTTAGGAAGGTAGAGTAGCTGCATTGTGGGTCACAGAGCCAAATTATTCCTCATTTCAGGGTCTGAATATCAACCTGAATGAGCCTCAAATTATATATATATATATATATATATATATATATATATATATATATATATATATATATATATATATAAAAGAGCCCCTGACCTTTCTCACCTAGAGAGGGAAGGGATTTGCACTTTAGAAAATTGCATCTTCTGGCTCAGAGAAGACTTGATGATCAGAGTCTGCGTTACAGAACTGGGAGCAGGTTGGGGGATCTTCTTGGAATCCGGAGCCCAAGTCTGGGTGAGTTGAGACATACCTCTTCCTAAGGTATACGAAATTTGATCATGCCTAGCAGCTAGCACCTTAAGGCTACATATTTTACAAAAAATAAGGCCTTATTTGCGTCAGGGAGTCGCCAACAACTGCATAGAAGACAGGCTTCTAATACCAAAAACTAAAGGTAGCTGGGGCCCTTTTAATAAAGCATTCCCCCATACAGTGTACATACAGCGGGGATTCAGAAGACTGTTCTGATACAAAACTCTTGCTGCACCAAGGAAGTCCAGCCCAGATATTTGCTAGACTGTATAGAAAGCCCCACTTACATACTAGAAAGGCCTTGCAAAAAAAAGGGTGTAAAATAAGGGTAAACTGTTCACAAACAATTTGGAGACACCAGCTTTTCTCCAGGACTAAGTAAAAATAAAAGAGGGTTCCACTGAACCAACCTATTTACTAGCAGGGGGCCATATGGTGTTTTTTGTGAGTGTAACTTGTCTTTATTTTAGGCATCTCTGTGTTGGCATGAGTAGGAAAAGCATGTGAATTAAAAGCTATCTGCATACATTTATAGCATTAGAAGGACACTCTTGAAAATGGGACCATGGGAATTAAATTAGGAGATCAAAGCAAGAATCTGTACATAGTGCGGTATTACAGGCAGTTTGCCCAATCAGGGCAAAGTATTAGTACCACCTGATCCTACACTTTCAGTAACATATGCTATATATTTGCACAGCCGGCTGCACAAGTCCACCATTTATATTGTTCACAGTAAAACACTTCTGTTTTTCCCATGGCAATGGATAGATTGGCAACATTTATTATAAAGATTTTACCTGGCACAGTAAAAAGAGGTAAGAGTGTGGTCTTTAGATACAAATTACATATTTTATAATCACATTATTCAATTCACATAGCAGAGATGATTTCGTATTGGGACCGACTTGACGCAAAACCCTCAGCTCTCTCATCATTCATATTTAGGGTGCCATACAATTGACAAGAGTACCGGTCACAAATGAGCTTATGCAGGAATCGGATCCTTCGATTGGCAACATTTAGCTCATAGTCTAGACTATAATTTTCAGCGGAATGATATTCTATGACTAAGGGAGTCGTTTATTATTAACTCTGCATCAGAAATACTTTATGCTATTCCTGATTTGTAGAACACTGAGCATCAATTAGTCTTACACATATACACACCCCAAATCTAGAGGCAATGAGTAAGGTGTTGTCCGTTTAAAACTCCCTATGCGTAAAAACCAAAACATTACTGGTTGCTGGTAAAATATTTCATATTTTTTTTTTTTTTTCCTGATTCAGAAAAATTAAAGGCAGCTTTCAACCAATTTTTGACAATAGACCTGGTCTCAGGCATACATATTATCAAACGATACTTTGCATAAATTGGTGTTTATTCAACATTAAATACACCTAATGATGGGTATAAAAAATGTTCTGTTCAGTTTTGGTAATGCAAATTTGCTCTTCTGAATTCCTTTAAAAAACAGTTTGATGCAAAAACATTTTCTAATGTATAATTTGGTGATTTTTATTGTATCTGTATGTCCAGCTGCCAAGTAATAACATTGGCCAGCTTTCTCTGGGCCATTGTCCACCCGCAAAGGATCAGGGGTATTTGATGTTTTTCATGACTTGGTACTGAACTCAGCAGATGTTTTTCCTGGATGGTAAAATGGCTTTGTTTGTAGACTGTCAGGTTAGCATTGGGGATAAAAGCGGTTTTGTTAAAATTTTAGGAAAAGTTCAGGTATGTGTGTGAGATAGTTAAAATGTTGGGGTGAAGAGGTGATATTTAGGTATTTTACTGTTGGTAGTTTACTGTTGTTGTTTTTTTTTTTGTTTTACTTGTGAATGATTTACAGATGAATATGGTGTTATTTAATTGACCTTAAAAACTACAACAACTATCATCTACAAATGACGCCCAACAGCCACACAGTTTGCTGAATGTTTAATTTCTATGACTTTGAAGTTCACATGTATTGGTAGGCCTAAAGTTGTGTTTCACAAACAGGGGTCCTCCAGAGGTTGATAGGAGTTCCCTATCAGTAATGAGCGGCTTGTAGTTGAAGTGATACCAATGATCTTTTTGTCTGTAAGGGTGACATTCTTCCCAATGGCCAGCAATGTAAGAGGATTTCTTCATACTGACCACCTAGCTAATGTAAATGTGGTTATAGTAATTATAATATGGGTTCTCTAAAGACCTAAAGTTCTTTTTCAAGGGTTTCTATATGTTAAAAAGGCCAAGAAACACTAGCTTAAAGGTAACTCGAAAGTGATTTCTGAGGCTGTCTATGAGTGTTTCAGATATGTGTAAACCACCCATCTAGGAGAGATGACAAATATATTCCAAATCCTTGAACTAGGAGTTGGCTCCCTTTTTGTTTACTGTATGTGTGTGTGTGTGTGTGTGTGTGTGTGTGTGTATATGTGTATGTATGTATGTGTGTATATATATATATATATATATATATATATATATATATATATTTATATTCCCCCTTAAAGTAAGATCCTTTATAAAAAAAAAAACTGCTGAACATACAGTGGTACTTGAAAAAAACAATTGGAGTTATCTTTGATGGTCAACCAATTCTGGATAGGGTAACATGGTCTTAGTTTCCTCCATTTGTACACACTGGGCCTTTATTAAAGCTCTTCAAGACTAGAGAAGATATATTATCATTGGAGAACCTGGTTAATCCAGCAAACCCTGGAATCATTTTTTTTAAATCATTCCTGGATCACCCATTCTGTCTGATTGTTGATTGGTGGAGTCCTAACTCTTTAGAGAAGGTCTTGTAACCTTTTCCAGCTTTATCGGAATCAACAACTCTTTTTCTGAGATCCACAGACACCTCCTTTGTTCAAGTCATGATACACATCTACTAATGTGTAGTATGTGTGATCAGCCTTTGCTGGGTCCCCATTCTTTAAATAAAACTGGGTATGTTACTCTCCTCTGATTATGGTCCTATTGGTTGCAGTGTTAAACCCAGAATTTTTTTTAAGCTGGGTGGTAAGAAATTGTAGGATTGTGGCAGCTCCTGTATTGTGACCCAACTCTTCAGTTACCACCCAAAAACCGCTGTGTGGTTACTGAAAAGTGCCGGGTGGTGGGGCTGGGCATTCGACTCTGATTTCACCTTTGAATGATATGATAATCCTAATTTTTTTAGACCACATTCATATTAAAAATGTTAAAGAATTCACAAACAGTACCACTGTATTTTAAACTTCTACATAGCAAATCCAAATGAATTAGCCAAAAATATTTTGCTTCTGCGATAGACTTTTCTGAATCTGATTCTCCATGGGGATGACGCCAGAACTCATTTGTTTTTAGTTTTTACTCATTTAGTTTTTGTAGTGATTTATGTTGGCAGGGAGTAGTGACCAACCCAGTCTTAGCTGTTCATTCCTTCCACTATAACCTGAAATCTTCAGCCAACACATTCTTGATTTTCTGGCTCAGCAACATTGACGGAATAGATAGCAGTTTAGTGAAGGGGAAAGAATTTCAAAATTTGTCACTGGGGGAATGGAATGTGACAGAAACGTTGTGATGTAAAAGAAACCCATTAGAAAGAGAGAAAGTATCTGTAGACTGAAGTACAGGCCTGTGATTTGTTTTCTGAAAAAATACAAGAAAAAGACAGAACTAGAAAACCTCGTACCAGCAGAATACCTCAGATCACTGGAGTGTACTATGGATCTTTCTGAAGATATATTCACCTACAGAATACATGCCACCCTATAAAAACACATCAACAGGCTTGAAGAAATGTGTGTTGGGACGTATTGGACTCTCACTGGCACTGGAAGACTTTGGTACAGACCTGTAGGATGTATCGCTATATAATCAATTATTTCAGACATTGTGGGAATCTTGATATAGCTGATAATCATGCACCCATTGAAGTCTGTGCTTCTCATTATGTTCCTGTGCTCCTTGATGATCTATCTCTGGAGTTGTATAAAAGTGCTGTTTGGTAATACACAGATCACCTCTCCCCTGGTCTGGAAATTGGAATATGTTCTGTACCTCTGTATGCTGATCAATGGATTTTTCTCTACATATTTATCTGTGATACTTCTGTGGATTTGCAGTATTGTGTGTCTTTATACCATCGATGGATTGGAGAAACAAATTGTGAAGGGGAAAACGGTAAGTGCTGATTTTATTCTGTATGTTAAAATGAATGGGGGAAATCTGCTCTGAAACTGCAAGCTGCTTGGCTATGGTGCGAACCTGGAACTTGCCGTGTGTTGGTTTTACATCATTGACTTGTAAGGCTGATCAGTATGGCGGCCAAGCAACTAACATTTTCAGAAATAATGTCAGCAGTGACTCCTTGCATATTTCTCCCATGACAGGCTCTCTTCAATATGTGTTAGATTCTACAGATGTACTGTATATTATCTAGGTATGTGTGGTTGATGAGGGATCGGAAGAGGTTATTCTTTGGTTTTATCCATTTTGATTTAAAGTAGCCCCACCTTCTGCAATAAGTTACAATTTGGGGAAAGTATTGGCATAATTGGTAAAGCATATATACCACATTGTTTGATATTACAATCCACTTCCAATATGTGAACAAATATACAGAATATTTAACTGAATTTTCAGGGTGCCCAACACATCCGTCTACTTGAAAAAAAAAAACTTAAAATGTTATTAAAAATACATTATAATATGCATAATATACAAAGTTCAAAGTTAATCATAGAGACAAACTGGAGGGTTTTAGGAAAGGATGTCCCCATTAGAATCCACCCAATAGGTTCAAATATCACAATTGAGGTGCCAGACGTTTTACAACCCTATTATGTAAGACAAAAATGTTTTATTTTTTTTAAAAATAAGGGTGAAGCCCCTTCTGTCTTTATTGCCGCAGTTATAAAGACATTACCTTTGGATTACCTTCTAGTGTACATATCCACAAGGTATCAAAGGTGTTAATACAAAATTTACAAATTACAAGGTCACCCAATACTAATCCAAACCTTGTAATCACCAGTATATCACATAAAGCTGGGGTTTCATGTTACTTGAATGTGTTTATTCCCTGTTGTTTTATTGAGTTTGTGTATTATGCATAATAATAATTATTTATCATAACATTTTAGGTTATTTATTTTTCCAGTAGACTAGTGTGTTGCATAATCTGAAAGTCCCTATAAATATTGTGTGTAATTGTTTAATACCTGGTGAATCAAATACAAGTATCAATTAGGTATTAGCAGGGGCTTATTTCACCTGTGCCTCTGTGAGAGAACCTGTGTGAGGAGCACAGGGGAAGGAGCACAGGGCCCATGTATCAATATCATTGGACCCAGAGAAATAAAATACTCCACAGACAAGGTCTGTATCAATGCTTGTTAATCCTGGCCATTTTAATTCTTTTTTCTTGTTTTACAGTTGAAGCTAAAGCGAGGTAAACGAAGCTCAAGCAAAGAAAAGTAAGTGCCCTGTGTTTGTTCTATTTTTATGTTTCAATAGTACAGATCAACCTTTTTATGAAACCCCGAAAATATTTTTCAGGTCCTCCGGGAACCCCTTCTATAATTATTATATCCACAGCTCACAATATATTTGTGTGATTGTCATAGGAAAAACATCTCTAACATTGTAGGAAGAATGTCAACCCTACAGATAGCCAAAAAGATCATTGGTGTCAGGTAAAATAAACTAAGAGGCACAAATTGCTTACGGAATTCATAGCAACCTCTGGAGGAACCCTGGCTGAGAAACACTGATACAAATGAATATCATTCAGTAAAACAAAGCCAAGGGTCAGTTATATTAACATGCAGCGACCCGGAACTATCCATGTTCCAGTCTGTTAATAAGGCTGATAAATACATAGCAACCATAGAAGAAAGCTTTAGAAATGAAATCTGTTTTCTGTGATGGGTTATGCTTAAGGAATAAGAGTTCTTTTGTGTACAATTGCAGTACATGTGCTGCCAAGCAAATACCTTTTTAACACTGAAATCCTTCCTTCACCTAGCCAGCCTGTTTAGTTTGCTTATTGCGGACATGTCCTGCACTCCTGTGTTGTAAGAGGTGAATGGCTTGCTCCATAGAGCGATGGTGGAAGGCTCTGTGCCAGACTTACCGTTGTGTCCCAAGAGCCAACCTGACATAAACTCTGCCACCTGTCATCATATGAAAACCTTAAGTGCGTGTAAACTTTAAATAGTACTTATTTGCTGCCTTTTGCCTGTTAAATGTACCATCAAGAGTGTTTTGTCATATCTATCATATAAATGCATACAAATATTTGCTGATCCTGCCAAAGTCCAGTTCTGTACTGTGCACTTATCAGCCCGGCTGGGTCACTTCACTGGGCTATAGAACCACTTCCCCTATGTTATACCGACGTGAATGGACAGGTGTCCTGCAGTCCTAACACATTTATTGTCCTAGGGTCCTCTTCTATAGATGACATGACATGACTGATCATCATAGGGTAAGACTTGTGTCAGGATCCCAAGGTGCAAGTAAAAGGGGAAAAAAGAAAATGAGTGCAGTCACCACTGCATTGAACCATAATATTTGATTTTTTTATTGCATTGATGTATACTGTTTATCCAGGCAAGTATTTAAATATGCATTGTGTGTTTATCACAAAGTTAATATATGCATTCAGCACCCTGAGAGAAGGAAGGATAGCTCAATGAGACATACTCTGTTACAGTGCAATGTTCCAAAATTGAGGGTTTTTTTTAAACTAAACAGATCAGACGGTTGACTGATCAGTGTGCTGCTCTAGTATTGCCCAATCAGCATGTTGGGGGTGTGTCCTAGACCTCCCTGTCCTTTGTAGCTGCTGTGGCGGAGGTCCATAAGCTGGCTCTTCTCTCTGATAGAAGTGACTGGATCATTTGACTGGCTGAACAGAACTCCACATTCACATTTTGTTTTTAGAGCAAGTTAAGTAAACGTAACAGCTAGGAACACAAAATGTTATTTTTCTTTCTCTTTGGGTTGTATAGACGTCAGCCAGGATCTGTGCTCATACCTCTCTTCTGTGTTCATATCCAATAAAGGAAGGTTGCTGCTTCTGCTGCTGACAGTATTGTGAATGCGGGGAAATTTATGGAATTATTTCAAGTCTGGCTGTATGAAGAGCAACATGTGGGAACAGAAATACAGCCATTGGAGGAGAAGATCTGCAAACTCCAGGTAAGTGGAAACACTTGGGGGATGTTACATTCTGCTTTGCTCTGAGGGCCACGTCATACAGGTGATCAATTCCTTCACTTTTTATCCCACTGAGAAAATCTTATTTTCTAGGTAATTGCTCTGTTTTTTTATGTAGTTCTGCATTTGAGTCCTGGCAGTAGAACACCGGGAATAACTCACCTGTGTGATCTTAGCTGCAAATTGATGATAGAGAGAATACATCGCTAACTATAAATCACTGGAATTGTCAGTTAGTAGCAGCTGTAAAACGGCCCTTGGGATATCAGGGTCATTGTCATTGAAGTTGATTCTAATTCTGGATAAAACACATGTTTTTACCATGGAATTTTTTTTTACATGTTCATTTTAACATTAACATTTTACATGTAAATGGGGGCAGCCATGTTCACATGGCTGCATACCGGTTCTGCTTTAGTCTGCGGACACAGGAAATTTTTGCTGGGATGATCACCTGTCATTGACTTGATTTGGTCAATCACTACACATAGGAATATTGGATTATCATATGTACCTGACATGGCTTTTTGAAGGCAACATTCAAGGTCAGGTGTTTTATTAAATGGTGAAAAAATGGACTTCTGACTATACAGCGTCCATTAGTAGGATGCCAGAGTACCTGATTCTTCACTTAAAGTTGTTTCTGCACCTTATCCACTTTCAAAGTACAAGTAAGTGACACACTGATACTACTATATCTTATAACTAGTACCAAAATATGATATATTCAAAGAGTGAACTTTTTGAGACATTGGTGTGTTTACCTTTTCAATGTTCTTTGGAAAAGTTTTTGACATGTGGAGATGCCTTTGACAATGTGTTATGCATTATGTAATGTTAACAATAGCAGTTTTTGAATGCTCCAGAAAAACTTTAATTGATGGTATGAGATGGTTTTGTTTACATTTAAATGCGATAGTATGTGTCTATACCTTGATAAGAAAACAAAATAAGTGCTAGATAAATCATAGATACCTTGACACTAATAATTATCAGGAATTTGCTTTTTCAATTTTTAAGTATGCTGAGTTTGTAATTTATAGCACCAATTTATATCTGCATTTATACTATTTTGGTCTCCTTTAGTATCAGTCTGCAAAAAACATCCCCTGAAGGAAACGACACACGTTGGGTTTAGGAGACAAACAAAAAAATCGCACAAGGACTCTGAACAATATTGTATTTTGCTGCACAACTTATTGTTTGCAAATACATTATGCTCTGTATAGCACAGTTGGTCCCAGTATAGTCAGGAGTCCATTTTTTCATTATTCAATAAAACACCTTATCTTGAACGTTGCCTTCAAAAAGCCATTCTTTATTTCCTCTCTTTATCTATATAGAGCACACACTCTAGGCTTGGCAACCCTAAAGCTGCGTACACACTTGCAATTTTTGTCGTTGGAAAGGATCTTTCACGATCCTTTCCAACGACAAGGGGCTGCAAGATGCATGAACGATGCTGTACATACAGCACCGTTCATGCTCTATGGAGAGGGGAGGGGGAAAGCGACGGAGCGGCACCCTGCTGCGCGCTCTCCCCTTCCCTTTCATTACGATCGGCTATCGTCCATCGTCCGTGGATCCGGTCGGTCGTCCAGACGATGGACGACACCGACTGTACACACGGAAGATTTTCGCCCGATAATTGGCCGATAAAAATCTGCCGTGTGTACGTAGCTTAACATTACCTTATTTCTCTGGGTACAACAACCCTTCAGTCTCCTACTAATGGTGGTACATTGGTCTGATTTCGTGTTACTACATCCACCTGCATGTGCAAACCACAGTTGTGTACACCCAATGTACTTGTCCCAATTATACATCAGTCTGGATTAATTGATTGAAGGTCATGTGACACTGTGATCCTCCTACCTGGCTGAGGTGATCCCAATAACCTCAGCTGGGGCTACTTACTGCTTCATCCCGGGGCAAACACATCCCTCTGTAATCTGTACATATACAATATTTATCATCTACCTCCCCATATAAAGGCAGCTACAAACAAAACTGATTTTACTGTGGTTTTTGCTATCATGATGATCCCATGCTGATGACAATTAAACCCTTGTAGTAACCACGTTTCCAGTTCGGCCCAGTTGCCACAGCCATCACTTACTGGTGTGTTTAACCAGTTTGGACCTACACCACTAATATTTCCCTGCCCAGTGTCTGCTGATGCATACAGTGAGAGTCTTGCATAATGGCCATTGAGATGGGGTGGAGCTGGGAACTCCAACATCCAAATCTAATTTCTTAAAATAATTTTGGATGTACTGACCGCATTGCTTTTTATGTGAGCAGAAGAGATGGGGAGAGTACAGTAACCCATACCAACCAATCGGAATTCATTGTTCACTAATCAGAGTGCAGAATAAAGGAATCTGGTATGGAATTTGGAATCTGGTATGGAAAATAAAGGAATTTGCTATGAGTTACTTTAAACATCCTCATTGCTTCCTGTAATGCTTTACTTAACCTCCCTGGTTGTCTAATTCTGTCCGTATTTCTATGCCAAAAGCGGTACATTGTTTTGCATGGAAATTTAATTTGCATTGTAGGCCTGTTATTCTTAGGCATAACTGACCGAAATATGTCCAACATTTTATAAATTTATTTTATAAACGAATAAAAAATAAAAAAAACACCAAAATTTGTTAAAAAAAAAAAGGGTGCATACAAATACTGAAACCTGTAATCTAACTGTACAGTAGCATGTATAATATTCACACTTATATATATAATACCGATTACTTTGTATTGGATTCAATACAGTTATTTTGTATTGAATCCAATACTAAATAATTCGAATTTCTTGTCGCGCTCCCTTGCACCCACCCATGTCACCAGGAACGTCCCCATACTTGCCGGGGAAGATCAGGCCTAAGAGGACGCGGCCTGAGGATGGGATCCGACGAGTAGGATGCCGGAGGACGCTGATGGGACCAGGTAAATATTGCATTTCTACGTTTTTTAGCTACCCCAAGTGTGGTTCGGGGTTACCGCTTTCAGCGTGTTTTTTTTCCCCCGAACCACACTCGGAATTACCACTCAGGGGGTTAATAGACCTGCTTTTCTGGAACTAAAAGTCCCAGCTAGACTTTTAGTTCCAGACCACACCTGTAATGTAAAATAGGAATCTTCCTCATATATTTACTGTATCACCCCATGTCATACCACAGAGCGCCTGTAAACAGATGAAGAGAATTCAGATCATCATCGACTCATTGAAGACTCAGACTCTTTACAGCAATCACCGTGAGAAGGCGGTGAGAATCCATGACCTACTAGACAAGTTTGACTATTTAAAGGCTTACGTGGAGTTAAGGTGAGAGATGCCGGTACTGCTTGTGTTACCTTTGTAATTCAATAGGTAACAATAAAAAGGTATTCCCTGTCTACTTTTGTTCCAGTGTTGCAGCATTTTTGCTGATATTTGTCCCGCCTCCTTTGCATTTGCTTGCTGCGCATGTAACAGGTGTGAGAGGTTAGTGTAGTTGTAGTATTCTGAGATGTTGGTTGATTTACTTGAACCACCACTCCTAACTGCCCCAGGCTAATCTACCCCCACTCCTAACTGCCCCAGGCTAATCTACCCCTGCTGCCATGGTAAGGGACAAAGGAAATCTCCTTTGTCTCTTACCATGCAAAAAGTTGCAAAACAACTTTTTCAAGCAAAAAATGTTTCAACCTCAAAGTGGCTCCTCCAGGTTGCTCCTGTCAGGGCCCTTTTACATTTATTTGTAAACACAGCTGTATTCATAAAATTCATTTTATGTGCAGTGCATGGAATCGTATGATACCAGCACAGTGTCTGTGCATTGTGTGTTTGGGTGCCATTCAAAATAAATGTCCCCTATCCCCCTGCACCTACTCTTACCCTGACCCCCCTTGCTAGGTTTATAGAGGTCGAATGGAAAACCCACTCCCCTTATGGTTTCAGAACACCAGGGTTCACCTTATGATTCCTGCTATGCTCCCCCGGCCAACTCCTATATCCCTGAGATGTTCACTGGTTCCACCAACGTTGTCACCTGGTAAACTCCTAGTAAGGTTTTAATAGTTTGTCAGCCTGTTAGTTATAAGTTGGCTCCGCAAAAAGACATGTTCATAATTTCTACTGGCATTATTATTGTTTTCTACATTGTCTTGACTTTCTCACGCAATGTTACGTACTGTTTTCCATATGGTTTGTAATGCATTTGTTGCATTTGTTTTCATCCTCCGTCCTTTTTTTGATCTTTGTAACCTCAATGATTTACTTTTACATGCTGGAATTTTTGTTTTCTCCATAAAAAGAAAATTTGTAAATCAGTGATCAGTGACTTCCACCTGTTTACTTTTTTGTGGCATTATGTTTCATTCTAAACAGGAGAACTTTATAATGGTACTATGCAAACAGATGTCATTGTAGTGTGTGTGTGTTGGTTATGTATTTTTTATTATTGTTAAACACTATTTATATAGCACCAACATATTACACAGCGCTGTATATTAAATCAAATAATAGGAATTCTGTGACAATGTAAACTTAATTTACAGCATTTTAGATTTCACAATTTATCCCTAATGAAAAAACTGTTTAGCCTTTTGTTTCTTTCTTTATGCCATATTTTCCTCATGCAAACAAGGAGTTGAGTCTTTGATATAATAATGAATGTTGGCTTATACATACATTTATGATCCCGTGTTTTCTTTGCTACAGGCAGCACATGCTAAAAATGGTGGAGAAGCAGTTCTTGGTTTTCCTCGAGCAAGGGAAAGAGCTGAAGATTTGGCTGTCAGAAGTTGCGGAGTTTCAGGAGGGCCTCCATCATGTAACCTGCAGCAGCCATCATGTTGTACAGCAGCAGCTCTCACTGACCCAGGTACACAGAAGGAATGTTGTGATATTTGGATTCTCTCTTATATACCAGAATTTCATAGATTTCAGATACACCGGGGTTATGCGCTTACTAGCTCAGCTTAGTAATAAATGTGAAACTTTGTTATTCCTTGCATGTGTGAAAGTTTTCTATATACTCCCTACTGTTTCCTAGCATGATCTTCCCTAGGATTTTGTTGCTGCCTTCCCAGCATGTTATCTTGCAGCATTTTTCTAACACAGCCTGCATCTTATACGTATTTTGTGCCATGTTTATTACAGGTTATTGTGAAACAAAGTAAAATGATTGCAGAAAAGATGGAAATATATGAAGACACAGCGAACCAACTCACCAGTACGCTACAAGTAAGTCACATAGCGCTGTGCCATTTATTCTGCCAGGACTAGTACATTGCAAGATAAATCTTCTGATGACAAGTAAAACCTAAAAATATTTTTAAAATAACTCGCGACAAAAGTTTTATGTAAAGGGAAACTGGGAATTGTTGCAGGTTCTGCAAGTTTTTTTGCAGTTTGTGTCTATTTTTTTTTTTTGTCCCTCACTCCCCAACAGGACAGAAAATTGAACAGAATGCAATTGTTAGTAGTATTTGGAGGGGCTGCAGAGTCTGATGCCGGGTGTCATAAAATAATGCCAATGTCTATGCGTTCAGACTAAGTGGCCTGATTTGTTAAAGCTCTCCAACGCTGAAAAGGATACTTTCATCAGTGAAGCGGGGTGATCCAGCAAACCTGGAAAGGATTTCTTTACTCGTTTGCTAGCAATTGTTTTCAATCCTTTACAAAGTCCACTCCGGGTTTGCTGGATCACCCAGATTCACTGATGAAAGTGCATCCTCTCCAGCCTTGAAGAGCTTTAATAAATTAAGCACATTTTTTTCAGCAAGAAAACAAGTAAACAACAAAATTAAATTATTAATTTTTCATTCACAATGCTGTGTGTCTGTTTCATTGCTAGACATGGGCGCCTAGGGAATGTTCTCCGGGTGTTTTTGTGGTTGCTCCAAGACCGCTGTCCAGATTTACTGGGCTGGTTGTCATTGCTGCTTCTCACTAGCATTGAAGTAGGTGATAACAGAATAATATAATGCTCATAATCTTTGCATTTATTTTGATATTCTTGTTACAGCATAATATGGGAGATGCAGTTATATAGTATGATATATTGTTGTGGTTTGAAATTCTCTTACTACTTGATTTTGTTTTGGTATTCTATACAATTGTGATATATATTGTGTTGGTTTGATTTTGCTTTTGCTGGATGATATACAATGGTTGCATTACGTCGTCTCTGCAAGATCTGTACATAATATTGTGGTATTAGGACAAGATCTTCCAGGCATTATGTGGATGTGATACGGGTTCTGTCCCTTATAAAACAGGTTGTCACTTTGTAGTATGTGTACCCCTGGGGTTACTTCTGCTATATACAGTAAATGCATAAATATGTGCACAGATGTTATACAGGGTGAGGGACTTTTTGATTTGAGGTTGCCATGGTGCACTGGAAAAAATATTTCAGTGCATTTTATGGATCCCAAATGTAAATGTATAAGCTTGTATTATAAGTGTAGGCATGTCTTCATCGGAGGATGAAATTCTGATTAAATATTATCCTGGGTTATAAACCAACCATCATCATAACTTTTACCTTCTGGTGATACCTGGCTATGAACACCGCTAACCCCGATAAATACCAATAGCATTTTTCCAGCTGCTTAGCTCTACTTCCAAAAGTAGCAAAAATTAAATAATAATCACGCTGAACTTTATAGATATGGAGAACAGCACAGTAAATTTAAAAAGCAGCATTCATAAAAGTAGCAATAACAATGAAAATGACCAGTTTGTGTTTAGCTAATCTTCACTTTTTTAATGAAGGGAGAAACAGATAAATGGTGTTCAGTATATATAATAATTCCATTTTTTGGTGAACCCTGATTTGCTTCTCAGCCCCAGTATATGTAAAGCAACAGACCCCATCCATCCTCAGGGAGACAATGTAGGGGTTGTTTTTATTACTGTGCATTGATTGCTTTTTTAGAATTTATTTTTTTTTTTCTTCTAACAGGTTCAGTTTTGTTGACTGAAGTATTCTGTGTTAAATTCATGTTGGAAATTATCTGTTACTTCTTAAAACAGGCAGCAGCATATCTGTATTGATAAGGACTGCCTTCTTCCATTGTTCTATACAAGGCAGACTGCCTGTGAAGAACATAAATACACGCATACAGAACAGATCACATGTAATAGAAACAATCCCAGCATGAACCTGCACTCATCATTCCATTCCCAATATCTGTACTGTCATTGTGACATTCTCCATCACTTGCTGGTCATCTAACCTGTGTATTCTATTTAGGAGATGGGATCCTTTTCGGATGTTTTTCAAACTGCATTAAGAAAAGATATCAGCCAACATAAGAAGAGGTGGAGCGATACCCTGGTGGCTTCAGTAACAGAGGAGGTCAGTATGATTAATATCACCGATATTATCACCATAAAATAGAACAATCATTGCGCAAGGATTCCTCTTTAGTCTATAAAGGTCAGGCGCTCCTGTATATTTCCTCACCTTCTCTTCTACATTGACCTTCTAAGCCTCTAAGAGGATTTCATTTGGCTTTAAGTCTTTATTTTTTTCCCTGCTAGATGACACAAGTAGGAGAGCGCTTGTCTGCTGTCCTCAAGCTGAATACGTGTTACCAGACACATCTGCAAGGTCTGCAATGGGACAAAGTATAATGCAGCTGGAAAAATCTTCTCTATATATGGACCAGACATTCCAAAATTTCAAGTATGTACGAAAGAAAATAAATTGTGAATAATTATTTTGCAAAACTGTTGTCGTTGTATTGCTGTTTAAAGCTGTTGGCCACATGATGTCAGCAGCCTAACATTTCTCCAACCCAACCAACCAAGCTTATCTAACACTGGAATGAGAATAGATAATATGAAACAGCTCTCCATCATAATATACTTAGCTTTGACATGTTTACTACACCTACTGTACCTACCCATAAAACTATGCTTATATCTAACCTAACTATATCCATATACACCACCAAATAACTCATGTCTAATTTTACCTACCTGCCTTCTTCATTCACCTTAATGCAGGGGTGTCAAACTCAAATACACAGAGGGCCACAATTAAAAACTTAGACAAAGTTGCGGGCCAACCCTTGAAATTTGATGAAAAAATTGAGGAAATGTTTCCTTTTCATTAGATATAAAACTTTTTCCTAAAGGAAACAAAGAGGTTTTGCTTCACATTCAATTTGGAACAAGCTTATATTAGAGAGAGAGGCATAAAACTTTTTTTTTTTTTTTTTTTTTTTTTTTTTTAGGAAAAAAAAATCTTATGCCTCTTTCTCTATTTGTAGCCTTCTGAGTTAAATTTCAATGGTAACCTTTTTCAACAGGCTAACAATAATAACAATTTTCCTCTATGAAAATCCAACCATTCAAGTCCATGCCTTGGAGTAGCAAGGAAATTTACAGGTAAGGGGGAGTGCTGGAAATGCCAGATGCGGAGTTAAATCGTGTGTGGCCCCTTGCTGAAACTCCCTCTTCATTGAAATAACGCTGCTACTAAAATTCCCGCCATTATTTGCGTCTATAAAACAGTCCAATGCGGGGCCACGCAGAGGCAAAGTGCCCGCTGGTCTATAGACGGGAGTGATATCAGGAATTGTAGTAGCGGCGCTATTTTAATGCAGCAGCAGGCCAGCTGCAGTTTAGGATTCCTTTGGGGGCTAGAGTTTGACACCCCTGCTTTAATTAATACATTCATAAAAATGAATAGACTTACCTGTTCCTTCCTGTACACTTACCTAACCCCATACTAGTCTTTTCACTGCATTCTGCATGGGAAGTGATGGCAGAGCCTCAACACAGAAATAAAACATCTGAATGAACATCTCATTACTTGTATAAAAAGAAATTTATTCTCTCACTAGACAGAAAGTGCAGATTGCAACTGAGAAAGCTCTAAAAGGGGACATACAGGACCACATTTACTGCAGACATAGGAGGTTCAGACATTGTAGGAAGAGGACGACACATTGCCACCATGGCCGGTCCAGTTTGTGTGAATAAAATGTCCGGGATTAGACAGGAGCTCATAGGTGTGAGCACCAAAGTAGTCTCTCTGTGCCTGAAATAGACATACAAGGTGTATTAATACCAGCGGGCATTCCATGTTCTCCGAGCTAGTGCAGGGATAATGAACAAATGTACAATCAAAATAATAAGTAATATCTGCAAATTATCATTCCTTCTTAATCTGATACTAGAATGAGCAGTTATATTCCATATTCAATGCTGAATATGCAGGAAGCAAAAAAATGGCTCCTTGGTTCATCTCATCACAATACAGCCTAGTAATGATTTGGGAGGACAGAATCATGTGACAATAGTACATAGATTGTAGGTGTATTATCCCCAAGGGGGTGATTTTTTTTACCTGCACCGTAGGCCATTATTGTCACAAAAGATGACCAATTGGGAATAAATATAAAACTTTTCCTTAACTGCTCATTTTAACAATTAATAAAGGTTTTGGTCAGGGCAGACACATTGTTGATGTGTGGTCATTTTATCTTTCGTCTAGTACTGGACATGGAACAAAGATGTACATTTTAGGTCAGGTACTAACTAACCTACTTGTAATTAGTTGTCTTTAAGGAGAAGCAAAATCATTGATACATCTAGAAGAATGTTATACAAACATATTGTAATTTGATCAGAGGATAAAATCATGAATTCCCCTAAAGGAAGCACAGCCATTGATGGAGGGAGAGAGGTGTTGAGATTGGGATAAGTATGTCCCTCAGATATCAGGGATAAAATATAATATCTCACACATCATTACCTCATCTCTGTCTGCCCTCATTTTATCAGCAAAGCTGTATGACCACAGATTATGTAGACAGCTAATCCTCATATCACTGAGCCCCCTGCCCAATGTGTAACCTGTAGCAGAAAAGCTGAGCTCTAGGCCCTGTACGAGGTCACATCTCACCTGGATGAGGTTGGCTGGTAACATTTCATGTCTGTAACCGTCATAGAAAGACAATGCGGTGGTAAAGCATGGCATAGGGATACCGTACTGCACTCCAGTGCTCACCACTCTGCGCCAGGATTCCTAGGCAGAACAAGAAAAGAAATAGATAACAGATCCATATATAGATGAGGGAAACAATGACTTCATCTCACAACACAGGGAAGACATTTATAAGGTTTGTGGGCAAAATATTACTAATATTGAATGCAAACATTTCATTAAATAAGAAACCTGCATATATTCCTGAGATGCCACAATATACAAAAATACTGAACTAAACTCTTTCCAGCACTACCACAGAAAGGCACAATGGGACATTGAGGTCTGCTGCAGGCAGGAGGAAGTATTTATTCCCTTACAGTGCTTAACCCAGACATTTGGTTAAGCCAGGTGGGAAGAAATTGTAGGTAGGTGTTTGGCAGCCCCATATTGTGACCCCACTCTTCAGTAACCACCCAAAAACAGCGGGGTAGTTACTAAAAAGTGCCGGGTGGAGAGCCCAGGTAAAAGAAGCTGGGGAGTAGTAACATTGCCTGTAATCAGCCCAAACCCCTTCATACAAGAGGGCAGAGTATGGGCACTGCTACATCAGACAGCCTATAAAGTACCATTATGTATCTATAGGATAATGCAAAATATACAATCCTGTATCAATCCATAATGCTGTAGTGTGATAAGCTTGCAGAGACAACACTATAAGATTCTAAACTTCACTGTGCAGATTTGTACTGGTGGAGGCTCCTTGGCAACACACAGTTCACATGCCATAAACATGCTATATACACCGTGATCTGTATTCTAAGGTTTCCGTGTACATTACACTACATTATAAAGTCCCCTCCTTACCTGACTGTTATGCATCTCCTTTTTAAAGAAATCGTTCAACAAGAGATTCTGCAGATCTGGTTTCTTGTCAAATGCTTCCTTGATTTTGCCCAAAAACACGCTGAGGAAGAGAAAAGCATAATGAGTACAAATAATCAAAAAACTAAACACAAAGACAATAGGAAACCTGCCAACTGGAAATGCCGGATCATGCCAGTTACCAAACTCAGAGGCCGATTACATTTTAAGGGGTCTGGAAGCTGAGCTCTCTGTATTTTCCACATATGTTCCACGTGTGCAATGCAAAGCTTATTAAACATGATTACATGAATTTCCATGGATCTCAATGAGCAGATCAATGGAAACTGACAAATGTGCTTCCATTGTAATGAGCAGTTATATAGGAGCATGGGATTGATTATATCACAAGATGACAAATCACTTTGCATCTTCACTGCTAACAGAGCAAATTAAAATACGCAAGTTAATTTGCAGGTAAACATCATACTGCCTTGCTGTTTACAAAGACATATAGCGTACTATAGGAATACATTAAACTACATGCTTTGCTATTTCTTGCTGTACTATATTTTTCATTATACACATGTTGGATTTGCAGTATTACATTACAAAAACCCCTGACCTTCTTGCTCACACAAATATCTGGGGAAAATATAACCACTTTGGTTCTCTCAATTCACAGACACTTTTCATGGTGCAGTTATATATATTACATGTTGGCACATTGGTAGAGGTGGGCCCCTCTGTGTCCCTCTAAGAGCTGGACAAACAAAGATTTACAGCCCACTATAAAGCGCCAAAGAAAATCCTACATAAATTATATATAAAAATTAAAATGATATATACACACACAAACATCCACAATGGGCATTTCCTATACATTGTACCTACAGAGGGTTTACAATATCTCTACCACAACACTAATCTCTACTAAGAACACATGTGAGCTCTTTGTGGGGCTTAAGCTTGGCATTTCATGAAATCAGCTTGTATCCAAACAGCTGAAATAACACCAGGGGTCATCCATCAGAAGTTAAAAAAAAACTGGCATTGATAGTAAAATGCTTGGTGCCTGGCTGTCTGCTCATTTTATAGGCCTCGATATGTTCTGCACGACCACAGTACATGGAAGAGATCTGATGGCTGACTTAAAGTCAATGACATCCAGGCAGATAGAGGAAGACAGAGATGTCACTGTACTCCTATCAGCACAGGGAGATTTGCTTTAGATGTCAGCATATACCTAATATGTCTTATCAGCATTTACCTGCGGATGATGCAGCCTCCTCTCCACATCATAGCAATGCCGCCATAATTCAAATTCCAGCCAAATTCCTGGGCTGCCTGACGGAACAGGTTGAACCCTTGAGTGTACGAAATGATTTTGGATGCGTATAAAGCCTGCAAGAGGGAAAGGTAAGCAGTTTATATTCAGGGGGTAAGTGTGAAAACTGACTGCAGATCACAAAGCAAGCAAGTCACCTAAAGGAGAACATCAGTATTGTGCGTAGCATTGGTCGTTTCATATGAGCAGCACCACATACATCTTGAGGATTATATTTTGACGGAGGTAGAGTCTCTAGTTCTTAATATGAGGGGCCAGGACTGGACATATAATGGCTCAATGCTGACCAATGCCATTCTTTGCCACATTAAAGGAACTGCAGTAAGATATTTCTTTTTGCTTTAATATTATGATTAATAATTGTCGCTTTTATCTTTGAAAGTGAATTTAGGTTTATACATTGAACAGCAGCATTTTTCTACTTTACAAGTTGAGCATTAAAATTAAAATAAGTAGTAAAAACAGAACCTGATACATGTCCAGGATAAAGTGCACCTGTCTACCTAAGGAGGAAGTTAACAATTCAGGTGTGGCGACCCAATACCATAACACATTTAGGTCAAAGAACCTAAAGCATATTTAAACCCAAAGAACAGTAAATATATACTTAAAGGTACTTCGTACATTATCAAATATAAGATAACACTTTCAGTGGTATGTCAGACCAGAAGACATCAAATATAGGAAAGGTTGATTTTTTTTTTTTTTTAAGTTTGGCCAAACAAAGACTGCTGTGCAGTGTTCAACCCAGAAAAGTTTTTAAGCTGGGTGGTAAAAAATTGTGGGCAGGTGGCAGGCCCCGATTGTGAACTCTTCAGTGACCACCCCTAAAACAGCCGAGTGGTTACTGAAAAGTGCCAGGTGCTGGTGCGCCCAGCTAAAAGGGGCCGAGGAGAACACTGTGCTGTGACAAATAAAGTTCCCCCATTACATGAACAAGGCTTGCTCCCATGTCAAGTCTGGGGAAATCGACAGACAAAAATCAGGCCATAGACCTACGTATGTAGCTTTATCTTAGAAACAATGGACATCAATCATGGCTGATCAAACACCTCATCACCCCTAAAACTGGCCAATAACATGGTGCATGGAAAAGCTTCATGCAAGCATATTCTTGGAATCAGAGTGGGCGTGGTCCATGAGGGTCCCATACAGTACGCCCACTATATTGTAGGGGATTCCCTCTCCACACATGGGGACTCTCATCCAGCCGATTATGCCTGCCAAGTAGTGGGCCAATATTTGCAAGACAGTTGAGCAACTCTAATGAAATATAAAATAGGTTTTTTGTTTGCGCGTAATTTATACTGTGGTCAACACTGGCGGGCCGCATATTATTGATTTTATGACAAAGGCTGTGGGCCGGTGGAAATCTGAACATGGGCCACAATTTGGACATACCTGGTTTGACTTAACACAATGCAAACTTTAGTAAAGCATCACTGTTGTGTTATGCTGCAAAGCAGAGACGGGTATGTTAAGCAAATATGCCCCTCAATGTACACAGAAAAAATACTAACACACAAGATTTACATTGAACTGATATAAAAAATATGTACATCTTAAAAATACTAAAAAGGTAATAATTCCCTATAAGCAGGCGAAGCAACAACGCAGGGGAATACCAGAACACTCACCTTTCTTATATCCTCTAGGAATGCCTTCTTGTCACCCTGAAACGGGGTGAAATTTGGTCCTTGTAGCTGCTTGCTCGCCACTTTCCGCTCATCCTTCAGCGATGACAGACAGCGAGCAAACACGGCTTCACCTGTGCAGATAAAAGTGACAATAATGTATGAGAGGTGCAAGATTTTGAGATATATTTTGGCTCCCCCCCCTTCAAATCACACCTTCTGCAATGCTGCAAATAATAAATTTATTGAATGGCTAAAATGTACCCAATAAGAAAAGCCAGACTGTTTTGGGGGGCTGTAAGAAAGCAACTTTTCCTTAAGAAGAAAACCTAAATTGTATCCAGGAAATTCAATTATAAAAGGAAATTATATGCATAGCAATCCCCCTGTAGACACAAACAAGCTAAAATGATGAAACTGAACAGCCCCATCATGTGTCATCATTCCCTTAACCCTTTCTCTGCCATCACTCGGGTATTGTGCCATGTTGCAGAGTTGGATGAAGCATGACACAATGCGGATTGTGAAGTCTTCCTGGGTAAAATTTCACCAGCACAGCTACAATGGAGCAAGCAGGAAGTATCTGCAAGATGTCATCTCCGCCCACATAGTGACACATGGCTCCATCCAGAAACAATAAGATCTAATCTAACCGGCTACAAGGAAGTCAATGCAACAAGTGAATTCCTCTTTTTAGAAATGTTTATGTACACAATGGAAATTCCTTTATTTTAGCACACAGTAGCTGCCACTAAGCCCTAGTGCACACTCCAGGTGCATCAAAATAAAACATAAGCAGCCATATTCTGCTTAGAAATGCATTTTCCCTGGCAACATGTACGAACCCTTACTGTGTAAAGTGTGTAAAGTGTAAAGTGTGTAAAGTGTGTGTGTGTAAAGTGTGTGTGTGTAAAGTGTGTGTGTGTAAAGTGTGTGTCTGTCTGCAGAGATCCAACACATCTCCATGAAGAAGAACGTAATGTTCTCTGCTGCCTGGAAAGCTCTAGCTCAGATTTAATAGGGGGTGTGCTGGACCCCTACAGAGAGAACAGCTGGCTTTCACAGACCGAGGGGTCTTTCTTTGCACCAGGGAACGGGCTTTTCTACATCGGCTGTGGCTGCTTTCTATAGAAAACAAACAGCACCTTTCGTATTGATGCACTGGGAGGATATTTAGACAATTGTCATATTGTCATGCACCGGGAGGATACATTTAAACAATATCACTGATGTCACTCACCAATGAGGGTCACAGGAACTCCAAAATCTAAAGCAGTAATTGCCGTCCATTTTCCTGTTCCTTTCTGCCCGGCTGTGTCCTGGATTTTGGGCAGCAAATGAGTGCCGTCGGCGTCCCGATGCTTCAGGATGTCAGCTGTGATCTCAATAAGGAAAGAGTCCAGCTCGGTCTTGTTCCACTCTTCAAATGTCTGAATTACAGAACAAAGGGTGAGAATTCATGAGATAAAACACCAAACTTGTCATTTTTGGATTCTCGGAAGATAAAAGCTGACTGGAGAGACGACTCACCTTTGCCATTTCATCGTGATCCATCTGCAGGATGTCCTTCATCAGATGGTAAGCTTCGCAGATCAGCTGCATGTCACCATACTCAATGCCATTGTGCACCATCTTCACAAAGTGGCCAGAACCTTCTTCACCCACCTGGACAAAATGACAAATCACCAATAATATAAAGCGGGGAGGGGGGACTGCATACAGCACAACATAAACTTACTTATAAAGCATTACAGTACTTCACCAGCTGAAAAATAACAGTAATCTATAAATAGCTACACATATCTGTTATTCTATGCTGTGATGAATACTTAAGGAATGCATAATGTGAAAACTCCCAATACAGTATGGGAATATTGCCTGTGGCTCCTTTTTACCATCACAGGTATTATGGACCAGCTTTACAAAATCCATGGTTTTTAGGTCTTGAACTTACAAAGTATAACAGTGTGGAAATAAAGGATGCACAGGTAAATAATGGGGTATGAATGCCTTGTATGTGTCCGCCCTAAATAGTATTAAAGACCTTGACCGCGGGCAGTGGTGAGCAAGGCGGTCTATACAACACAAATATACACAAAAAGAAAGAATTGTCTGTGTCATAATATAATGATTCTGAATACTCACCCAATCACAGCATGGCTCGTCCCCAACCTTTGCAGCAATGCCCTGGAAGATATCTTTAATGTAAGGCCTGAAAACAGAAAACCCATCGTTACAAAAGGATCATTTAGTAAGACATTTCTTTATTACAATAGGTTTGTGTTCAATCTATTCACTGAACATCACAATCATGACCTGTGACATGTTATCACGAACCACTCTCTTAGGAAAAATTTGTTACCAGTTTTCTACAGACCTAGTGCAGTTATTTGCTCTCCCCTGCTCAGTCACTTCAAAATTTTTACAATTTGCTTTTCTCAGATTGCTTTCCCTGTTACAGCATTTCATGCTTTTATTAGATGTCTTAATTTACAAAGCCCAGGTTAGGTACCCCTTCCATGGGCGTCTTTAATTCTGTCACATGATGAGTGGACTCCTCTTGCTCCCTTCCAGCTATGAATGGCACTGGTCCTGCATAGAACATCACTCATGAGTGAATGCTATTATGTGCAGCAGTTCCATATCTCCAGTCTGGTATGCCCCCAATGCTCTGGGCTTACTAGAAAAGAGCTGCAAAGATGGGCATCAAGGAACAGCAATGGGCATCAATGGCAGCACAAGGGTGAAGCACAGACCCCGCAGGGGACAGCCTCAGAAAGAAAGAGTGCAAATATTGAGGAGAATACTGCACTTTTTATTTTTTTATCCTGTTTGTATTGATTTTATAAAATACTAGAATCAGTCAATAAATACACAGGAATATTCATAAAGCAGAGTAGACTTCCTCATCACACTGTCCAGTGCTATACATACCATGGCCAATCTAGTTTTTAGAAATAAAGCCAAAGTTTAGGCAGCAAAGCTTTTTGGACTAGAAATGCTCTGTAATTAGAGGTCATTAATTTATCAGTAATTACAGGTTATTCATTTTCAATATCCTCCACTAGCTTCACAGTCCTGAATCTGAAACATTGACGAGCACATTGCTGTGTATTAGGCAGCACCCAACACACAGCAACACCAGAAGACCATTCAAAATGCAGCCAGAGAGTGACAACACTGTTCAGGTTTATATGGTGCCATCCATGTAGTATCTAAGGATATAATTCATACCAAGCTTCTGCGTCTCCTCCAGGCATCAAAGAGGGCCCATATCTTGCACCATCCTCCCCACCACTAACACCGCTGCCCACAAACAGGATCCCCTTTGGTCTCAGTTCTTTGCATCGTCTCTGAAATAAAACACAAGAATTATCCATTTTGGTGTAACAATTACAGAATTTCGACATGATCAAATATTTTATTAATTGAAGAAAAAGGTGAATAAAGTCATTTTGTTATTTCATAGATCATAGAGGAGACTTACTATTGTGTCACGGTATTCCGAGTTCCCGCCATCGATGATAATATCACCAGGTGACATCAGAGGAACCTGCAACCAAAAAACAAGCTCAGAACCAAGAAACCTTTTTTTTTTTTGCAAGCAGAAGGGAAAACAAAAGAAATGAGTCAGGAGATTATTATTGGAAGCTGGCATCCATTCAGTTCATTTTCATGGCAAACTGGCAAACCAAAGTCAACATGCCACAGGCGGGATGGGGTGCGGCCCTCACTAAAGGAGGCTGTGTACATAAGGTGTAATGATAGCAGATTGCACTGATAAGTATTCCAGTGACAAATCAATGTTATAAATCAATAATCATGACAAATATGTGCTTAAATCTTTAAAGAAAAAAATACCAATTGTATCGAATACAAAAAGATAAAGATATTGGCAAATATGCCAACCTATAGCCCAAATATATATTTGTTTTTAGCCATGAACATTTGTTTCTTCAATTTACTTTTCTTTTTATTGACAAGACTACGAAGTATAGCAAATAGCCTTTGATTAACTTAATATAAAAGATATTCTGCAGAATTTATAACCTTTTATTGCATACGGTCACCTGTTTCTATTCTATAGAGATGGCTTGACAGTGCACTTGTTGCCAGAAGAAAATGCAAAGTCACAAGTTCCTCTTATTTCTATCCAAGAGCTAAAACATTTCAATTGCAAAAATGAGCACAAATCACAAGAAACTGCTGCAGGTCAGTTCCATCGATCTGTTTTGTGAACTGCAAATTGCTGAGGTTACTGCAAAATGCTGCAGGAGATGTCTAGAATTTGATGAGAGGCAAAAAAAGGAGACAATAACAAAACTTTTATCCCCTTGCTTTTCTGACAGCATGAACACATGACTAATGCCATGGTATAAAGTGAGGATGTATTTTTAGAAGACAGACTCTCTCTCTCTCTCTCTCTATATATATATATATCTCATTTCCAGCGCCAATAAATCACAATCTAGAATGTTGTTAGGGTAATTATAAATTTAGCGGCACATAGATTTAGTGTTCCTTTAAATCTATGTGCCAGTGCTGCCATTGTTATAATTCAGCAGAGAAGCAGCCATTGTATTGATTGCGCTCTCCAGAACCTGTGAATGTGAGGTGAATCTTCAGAGATGGCTTACCAGGCTCTGAATGAAATCGTCCACAGCCTGACCCGCTTTCACCAGCATCATCACCCGGCGCGGCTTCTTCAGCTTGGACACCATCTCCTCCAGCGAGTGAGCTCCGATGACTTTGGTGCCTTTTGCTTCATTGGCCAGAAACTCGTCCACTTTAGACACCGTCCTGTTAAATGCGCAGACCTGGAGAGGATGAACAAGTTTGACTTTAAATTAGCTCTATGCAATTCCTTTCATAGGGAGAACATGGGGCAAAATAAATATAAATAGGAATATGGTGACAAGAGAAAACAGGATTTTATTAGTCTGCTGTCCATTGACAAGCTGTGAGAAGTGAATGCAAACAATCTTAGGAATGGATACAAATCCCCGGGCAGTGCAGACAATACTAATATATAATTATAATTTTGTATTGATCTGTATTACATTGTGTTTTTGTATCTCCCTAGAGAGCTGGGTGTGTATTAGTTTCCTAATTCTAAAGCTTGGTTGCTGAATATGAGATATTACATAACGGAGTATTGGGCCAACGTGAGTTACTTCACCAACAACACTCACCACAAATCCATGGTCGTTCATATTTAGGATCAAGTTCTGGCCCATGACGGCCAATCCGATGAGAGCGATGTCAGCCCTGTAACCAATAAGAAAAAGGTTTAATGACAATGGCCTGGAGTTCACATCGGGACAGGAGCGGCGGCTCTCTCCACACCCATCTTAAACAAGTCAAGCCATGAAGAGAGACAAAACTTTGCTGGATTTACATGCTGTGTACACACAATCCTGCACAGCTCAGTGATTCAAGGCTTGTGTTGACTTTGTAACAAGAAAACTTACTAATGGTTACAGTGCAAAAATATGAATTGCTAAGCTGAAAGAATGACAATCATTGTGTGACTCATGTATATATATATATATATATATCACACACACACACACACACACAGAGGACCCATCACCAATCGTTTTTATCTGGAAAAACTTTTTCTTAAATGTTTAATTAACCCAAAAGTGATATTTTAGTTAGGAGGAATCTATTGTTCTGCATTGAATTTTATACAGTATGTATGCGTGAAAAAAAAACACACAATATGAATACTTTTTGATCATTTTTTTTTTGCCAAATGTTTGGTAAGACATTCATACACGTCTCTGCAAGTTCACCTAACAAATCCAATCCTAGCAATAGAAGACGGGCATAGACAATAGGTGAGATTTGGCAGGCGAGGATTCCTAAATACTCCTCTAGCTGGAGGGGTTTACAGAATCCACCTGTCCATGCGAACAAACCATACTGCGGTAATCGGGATCACAAGGTATTGCAGATATTTGTGGGTCCTCGCAGTACTTTGCATTACTTCCGAGCATCGCTAAAAGCAAAAATAACCACAACCTGGAAAATCCTTCCACTGATCAGATCACTTTATAGGATTATATTGACTTCTGTGTGACAACCCAAGTTAGTAAAGGGGATTTTTATAAGTGCAGCCAGAGGCAGCCGTTGCTTATAGCAACCAGACAACCCAGCATTACAAGTCTTAAGAGAATGTAAAGGAGAGGAGTGTGGGGGGTGAGACAGCTTGTAGTAAGTACGGGAGAGGAGTGTGGGGGGTGAGACAGCATTATGTACATGAGAGCACTGTGAAGGGAAAGACAGCAAGCGATACCACAAGAGTGCAAATGGTATGACAGAGAGCAGTACAATGTGCAGGAGATGAGTGCTATGCCAGCAGGGAGATGGAGATGAGTGCTATGCCAGCAGGGAGATATCTACATATACAAGGATACAATCTCTGCCAGGGGTCCCCCCCTAGAATGGAGTGCGGTTATTCCAGGAATGTGGAGACAGTTAGAGATCATTAGGGGAGCAGCAAGGAAGACACGGAAGTGTCATCAGGTAATTAGCAGAGATTGTGTCATAGGAACCAGGAACAGTGCAGGTGACACTGGGGACGTGGGGGTGGGGTGGGTCACTGTTGCTGAGAATTACCTAAGCAGGAAATGGGACAGTGGAGGTAAAGTTCCCAATACACCTGAGTCAGCAGAGATGAGAAGTGATGGAATGCTGCCCTGGGTGAGGGGTTATCACACATCACAGACTGGGAGCTAAGGGGTTAATGAATATAAGCATATACATTATGTACTGGGTGCTGGGGGGTTAATGGGCACTGCGGATGGAGGTGATGATGGCTGGAGCACTGAGTGGGCATTTCATACAGTATATGGGTGGAGGGGTGACACTGACACTGAGCAGCTCTGGATGCTGATTGGCTAATAAAATCATCACAGGTGCAGAATGGATACATTGTATCAGAGATATAGAGGATACATTGTACCAATGGGAGGAGAGGAGACTGTCACATGACCTCCTGTGCTCAACTCCAAGCTGCCACAGTGTACCCAGCATTCACCCCTCACACTGCACCCAGCATTCACCCCCTCACTGTGTACCCAGCATTCACCCTCCCATACACTCCTCACAATGTACCCAGCATTCACCCTGCCATACCCCCCTCACAATGTACCCACACTCCTCACAATGTACCCAGCATTCACCCTGCCATACCCCCCTCACACTGTACCCAGCCATTCACCCCTCACAGTGAACCCAGCATTCACCCCTCATGCTGGGTACACTACCCAGCATTCACTCCTGACACTGTACCCAGCATTCACCCTGCCATTCACCCCTCACACTGTACCCAGCATTCCCCCTGCCATTCACCCCTCACAATGTACCTAGTATTCAGCCCGCCATACCCCCCCTCACACTGTACCCAGCATTCACATTATACCAAGTATTCACCCTGCCATTCACCCCTCACACTGTACCCAGCATTCACCCTGCCATTCCCCCCATTCACCCGGCCTTCCCCCTCACTCACTGTGCCATGGTTGCTATGACGTCAGCCTCTGGGTGCCCGGATGTTTCTCTTCTCTCAGCTCTCGCGCAGTGTGGAGACCTCAGCCCGGGTGCTCCGCTGAAGCCACCTGACGTAACGCCCCTCCATTTGCTCTATTGGAGGAGCACCGCACGGTAGGCGTGGCGAAGCTGTCAGTCATCCTATAGAGTGGAGACGGTGGCTCGCCAGGCTGTAAGACGACCAATCAGACCTGAGCAATCAACAGCTGAGCTGCTCACCCTTTCAATGCTGAATGCGGGGGCAATGACCCAACATGAGCGGCAGAGGGAGGAGCCCAGCCAGGGGGGCAAACATGGACACCCACTAATGGGGAGCGGGGACAGATGGGCACCCACTAATAGGGAGGGGGGACAGACATGAGCACCCACTAATGGGGAGGGGGGACAGACATTGGCACCCACTAATGGGGAGGGGGTCAGACATGGGCATAGGGAGGGGGGGGGCAGGGAGGGGGGGACAGACATGGGCACCCACTAATAGGGAAGGGGTCAGACATGGCAACCCACTTATAGGGATGGGGGCAGACATGGGCACCCACTAATAGGGGGGAGGGGAGACAGACACTGGGCACCCACTAATAGGGGGAGGGACAGACATGGGCACCCACTAATAGGGAGGGGGCCAGACATGGGCACCCACTAATGGGGAGGGGGGAAAGACATGGGCACCCACTAATGGGGGGGAGAGGGGACAGACACTGGGCACCATCACTATCTAATGAGGGTCCCAATACCTTCTGTGCCCCAATTACCATGAAATAATTATGAAAGAATGGGAGCATGACCAGGCTGAGGGTTGGTGGAAGAGGCAGCCTTAGTGCTTCATCAGGAGATTAAATCATACCCCCTGCCCCTTTGTCCAAGACAGGGTCTCTTTAATCATGCATGCAGCTCCTATTGATTAAACAACATCTGAGATATGGTCGGTTGCGATGTATTATCCTATGATTGTATGAAATCAGTACACAGTGCCACGTACATTGCAATAATCCCATTCTCATTGACCAGATTTAAAGTCACAAATATCCCTTTGGTTGAGTCCCTGGGCACATATAAAGCAGGGCCCCATTGCACAGCAATCCTGCACCTCTACTATTCTGCCAGTGGGCCCTGGAGGAGGCCATCCACCCCTGGCTATATTATTAGGGATTTAAATAAAAGACACAGAAACTTGTGATTTTCCTCCGTCAATTACAGCAAATGTACTGATTTCTGTCTTCATTCCTTCTCTGATTTTGCTTCACATATGAAGATCGTTAAGCCAATCCAAGAACTGGAACAACCTCACATATAAACCCGAATCCAGCAGGGCGGATGGCTGCACCATATTGTGTAATTGTGTTTCACATTGGCCTGTGTGTGTCAATTCTCTATGTAGAAGGAAGGAAATCAAATGTAATCGTTGTGTGGAAGTAACCGTGTTGTAATAGCTAATGTCATATATGTTACAGCAATCAACATGATAAGGAACAAATTAAAGCATTTCAGGGGACAGAAATGTTTTGGGTACATAGGTGTGTGTTGTGCTGTGGCTATCTTACAAAAAATTGTGCATGTGATTTTTTTTGTATATTTGCATTGCATGGGGTGTAATGCACTGCAGGTGCGTTATGATTCAGAATGATTGGAACCACAATGTACCCACCCGTCACTAGTGTTACCCCGCAATGTGGTGCTGATCCTGGCAATGCAATGCACAAATATGAATCCATCTAAAGGCTGCACAATAACAAACAATTCACATTTGTATAGCAGGTAAATGACTTCAATGACATTCCTAGGGGCCCATTCATACTATTTGGTTGTAGTGATCCATGTTGGTGCAGAGCAGTGGTGACACCCCAATACAGCCTGTAATAGATGTGCTGCCAGAAAGGGTGCATGCAGGGTATTGCTGCATTGGGCGGCTCAGTTTAAAGAATGTGTTGCCTTGGCACAATGTGTGCAATGGTTTGAATTGCACAAATGTCAAAGAGATATTTCTATGGCTGACATGAGCTTTAATAGCCTTGAAAACACACTAAACTTCAATGCCAATCACCTGGCATGGGGGCAACTGGAACCAAAGGTCAGTAGTGCCCCAGATTCAGAATAAACATTTTAAAATTAAACTTGGTTCTCTATCATTTCGCAATATTTATTGGAGTCGCTTTGTGTCATCTGGTTTGTGTACAGAGAAGGAGGAAGATTTTAGCCTGGCATCAATGTGTGTTCACCCCTACATATGATCCCTATGAGTCGCAGAGGGCGACTCTCTGTGTTCACAGTGGCAGGGCGGAGATCTGGAAATCTGCTGAGTCAAAATGACTTATTAAACATGCTGGAAGAATTCCATTATGAGCAACAAATCTTCACATTGTGTAGGAACATGTACACAGCATCTAACCCTCAAAGCCACCCGTTAACTCTCTGCGTGACACCCTGCAATATAAAAAAAAAATGGGTCATTGTGCAGAGCAAGTGACCCAAATATTCAGGTTATTAAAGCTTACTGTAGGGAAATACACAAATCAGTCCATCCATCCAAGTACCTGAATTTACCCTGGTATCTAGAGCCCCTGTACAGCAGGGCTTTAGTGTGAGAAGCAGCACGGGAACCTTGCTAATAGAAAGAGAAACCAGGGACAGAGAGATGAGGTTATCACTATTCTGCTTCTCTTCTACTTCACTATTTGTAAGATGAGGCAGCTCCTGGATGAACTGAACTCAGAAGAAGTGGACTGAATGATCCTGACCATCAGATTGAGGGCATCTAGTGGTTGTAAAAAAGAACTGCAAGTGAACGCTTTGGATTGAAGGTTAATGTTGCAGCAAATGCTGACTTTATTGTCTTTTAACGTGCTATATAATTTTTTTTTTTTGCTGGAGATGTTAAAAAAGGCAAACTCAACTATACATTACCCCATCTCCTTTTGAAAATACTAGTTGCTTGGTTTCAGAGCTTCCCAAGTCGAGCATCCCTAGGTCATTAATTCACTTAGTAATAAAGGCAGAGGATGACTCTGGTACGTGTGTGTGTGTGTGTGTGTGTATATGTATATATGTATATATATATATATATATATAATATGTATATATGTATATATATATATATATATATATATATATATATATATATATATATATATATATATAAAAATATATACACACACATATATATTTATATACACACACACACTCCAACTTCAGGCAAAATACCTGAACCCCTCTACTTTTCCTTTCCACCCCCTTCCCTGTCTAATCCACCCCCATCTAATTTATTTTTTCTTACCTTTTTTCAGCAAGATATACTCAATAAGCCAGGGGACAAGGGCCATTTGTGGGAGCAGGGGACCACTAATTCAGTGTTGCAGATTTGCCCTCACTAATTGTCCCTGGCCAGTCTATTTGCAATGACATAATCTCCTATGGATGCTAAAATGCCCCTGAAGTTGCACAGCCATTATAAAGAGCCCCCTTTACACAAGCAGTTACATGGTCACCTGTAAATAGACATCCAGGACTGCAAACTGTCCCAACATTTGGCACCGGAGGGTCACATTACTACAACTTTTAGGTGGGTAAAGATGAGATATGGATTAGATTGACGCCAGCAGTCATTTATACAGGGGTAGGAGGGAGCCCTGTGGTTGAAGGGTTTGTAGTTTGTTCATTTGTTGAGAAGGTAATCATATTGCAAAGCATCAATATATTCTTTATTACTCCCTAGGGGTATTCACTTGTTTGTCCCGACCACGGAAATGATGGGAAAATCCAACATGATGTCACTAGTTGTCACCAGAACAGGAAGAGGGTGGATATTTTCCAGTAGGGGCTCATAATCCTCTGCCTGCAGTTCAGACGCACCTCTATAGGTCACGTGGAGCCTCTGAACTGCCATGTGTATTGCTCAATGAAATGAGATTTGCTAATCTGCATTTGACATAGCCAACACCCATTAAACTAAACCCTAAGAAGTTTTCCCTACTTTCTGTGTCCACAGACTAGGAAGTAAAAAAGATCCACACAATGACACACAGAGGGCCTGATAAAAACTGACAGGTTCCAACTATCACCTAATTCATCTAAAACAGAAAAAATGGCTTGGATATAATTTAACCTGTAATTATAATACACAGAAAGCAAAGAGCATTTTCAGTATCTGGAGTTAACTTTTAACATTTTTTTTGTATGGGACATAATAAATAAATGTGTAGATTACTAGAGGGCACTTATAAAAATGTGTGATCAGGCAGGAAAAGGACAGTTGATGTCCCTGCTTGATGCAAAAAGCATTCTTAACCACCTGAAAGTTTCAACACCATTGTAAAAGTAATTCAATAATACGCTTTTCTTAAAAAAAAAAAAAATACCTGGTGATCCAGCAATGAAGGTCCTTGGTACTTCCTGTTGTAGCATGACAGCGCTCTCGTCTCCTTCTCTAGTTCTGTTCCTGCCTTGTCACCCTGTCATAAGAAACAATACATATATGCATTACCCTTACATATTATTTGCCTGTTATGGGGAGCTGGTTACTTTCTGTCCTTTCTCCCATGATCCAATGCAGGGTGCTTGAGCACCAATTTGCCAGGCTGATGCCACATAGAAGACCTGGGCTTTGGACTAATATACCCCAGTGCAGGGTTGTCAAACTCTGGTCCAGGGGCCAAATCTGGCCCCTAATGTCCGTTTTTTGGCCACCAAAGGAATCCTAAATATGAACTGCAGCTGGCCTTCCGCTGCATTGAAATAGCGCCGCTACAATTCCTGGCATCACTCGCGTCCAGCGGGCTCTCTGCCTATGCGTGGCCCCGCATTAAACTGTTTTATAGACGCAAATAATGCCAGAAATTTTACTAGCGGCGCTATTTCAATGAAGGAGTTTCAGTGGTGGGCCACTTATAAGATTTAGCTCCGCAATGGCCGCGTCTGGCATTTCCAGCATTTCCCCTCAGCTGTACATTTCCTTGCTACTTCAAGGCATGGACTTCAGTGGTTGGATTTTCATGGAAGAATATTGTTATTATTATTGTTAGCCTATGCAAAAAGGTTACCATTGAAATTTAACTCAGAAGGCTACAAATAGAGAAAGAGGCATAAGATTTTTTCTTAAATAAAATTAAAATAAAACTTTTTATGCCTCTTTCTCTATTATAAGCTTGTTCCAGATTGAATGTGAAGCAAAACCTCTTTGTTTCCATATGAAAAGGATTTATATCTAATGAGAAGGAAAAACTTCCTCAATTTTTTCAATAAACTTCAAGGTTGGCCCACAACTTTTTCTAAGTTTTTAATTTTGGCCCTCTGTATTTGAGTTTGACACCCCTGAGCTAGCAGGTCAATGGGCAGCAGAGAACCCAACATGAGGCAAATATAAAGGAGGTGATGGCTACTAAGTGAATGTCAGTGGCACTATAGCAATTCACAAATTATATAATTCACAAATTTTTCTTGCCGCCCGGTCTTCCAGTCCCAAACCACAAAGACAGGAGTCAGCAGTCTGTTAATGCACAGCTTGAACTTTTATTGTTAGATCCCGTTCACTAACATTTTCAGTGGTGCAAGGTTACCATACACAGTTATATATAGATTTATCTGCATTGCACATCTAGGCTATACAGCAAAATGGATCAGAATTAGTACAAATACATGAAATATATTTACATTTTGTATACTCAAGCCCACACATCCGAATATATTTACAAAATAAAACACAGAAAAATTAAAAATCATGACAAGGAGTATCAGTTTTGTATTACGCCATGATGACCCCACGCTGCTTGGTTTCCTATTTAGGAGCAGTCTGTACACCTATGACGGGTCGAAGAAGTGATGTCTCAGTCCTAAGTGACTCCTTTGCTGACTGAATGCAACTCGTGTTGTACTGCTAAATAATTTTAGGTTTTGAAGGGTCCCTATTGGTCATTCTGTGCAGAAATCCAATTTGTGGGTTGGAAACACAAGCTTTGGATTGCATAACCAAATGCTCGCTGATCCATACACTGTTTAAAATGATTCCAAGGGGTCTTATTTTATAAAGCAGTGAATGTGACATTCCCTGAAAGATTCCCTGGTGGAGAATATTCTTAGTCCATGTATTTCAATGGCAGTATTAATTGTCCACCAGGGAATATTACATTCACTGCTTTATATATAAGCCCTAAAAGATTTGGTAGTCTTCTAGTAACGTGTAGGAATGTGCAAGGTGGCTTATTTCAGCAGCGTCAACTTTGGTCCAATGAAATGCTTTGAGTCAGGCAAGTTTAATCCTTCTTCACTTACTCATTGCATGATATGTATGAAGGATGACGGATAACACAATATTAATGGCTGATATGGTGCCACCAAATTGTATCACCGATATGAGGTTCAGCAGCATCTCCTTACGGGGACTCGGCTCATAGCAAATCCTAAATATTTTCTCTTCTCAGAAGTGAGAAAATTCCATGACTGGTCTATATGACTGCAAAAAGGCAGAATTAATTGCAAGCTTCTATTAAAGTTTATTTCAAGTATGCCACTTATGTATGCACAGAATTTGCTGGCCTATTTTGGTTGCTGTGCTCTCGACTCGGGATGAATGTAAAGTAATCAGCATCTATTGTACTGTTAAAACAATTTAGCAAACAGGGGCTTCATAAATGAATGTTAGCAAGGAACAAGAAATTTAATATAAAACCTGCATAGTATGTAACAATGTAAAACGTTGATAAAGTTCAAACTACACAGTGCAATAACCTTTCACTGCACACGGCAAAAGATGTGCTTAGGTTTACATTTATCTTCAGAATATGCTTTCCTTCTTTTGTCTAGTCATATGAGCAAGCGCCAAGGCAGAGGTCACATGGGCTGAAGAAGTACAAAAAAAGAAATGGAGTAGACATCACTTAAAGCCTTTTGAATGGGATTACATGACCTTGCCTTGGTATTTGCACTGGGAAGTAGTTTCATCAGGAAAGATATCTAAGGACACCTTTAACCTTCTACTAAAGCTGGGTATGGTGAGGTGGGCAATATTATATGTTTACTTAGAATGGTTTAAATCTTAACATTAAATCTACATTTTAACCAAATGGTTAATATAAATTGGAGCTGTAAGATCTGCAAGTGCATACAATGAGGTTAAAGTATTCATAGCTGTTTAAAGCAGCCATATGGTCCACTGAGCCAATGTCAAGCTGAAATCTGGCATGTGAGTTTACAATATTATTTACCAATGATTTTTGGCAGTCCAAGAATGTAAATAATAGTACTTATGATAAAGAGCTCTATCTGGGCTCACGGGCCATGTAATATATCAAAGACACAAAGTAAAAGTGCAGACTGTTCATGTCACAGTGACTTTGCTTAAACCATCCCTCAAAACATCATCCAAGCTCATCTAGAATCTGACGGGCCTGTCGATGGCAGTAACAATCTTTGTATCTGGCTCTGAGCTAATTATACATTTTCATTTCATTAGTGATATTAAGTCATTTATAAAACTAAAAGGTTCCACTATGTGCTGAGTAAATTTACAGGGCAGCTCCCTGATTTCATTCTAAGACTTGTGCGTTATGAACATCACTTGAAGTATAAAACACAGGATTATTTATCTTCGGAATGAGGAGAATCCACTTGTAGGTATACATTCCAGTTAAGACGGTAAGATGGTGGATAACATGGCATAAATACACACATTGAAAGCTAAGTAGTAACAATTCCATTTTTATATACATTCAAAGAACCTTCTGACCAGTAGTGAACGAGGAATGCCTTAGATGCACTGGCCTCAGTGGTCTGTTAAAGGGATATTCCACATCTGATGATAGTTATCTGTCATATGGGTTACTTAATATATTTAGTTTTATTCCTGGCTCTTTTGAGTACTACACAAGCCTGACCCATTTTAACTGAGCTGATGGAAAACATTAGCCTGTCATGTCATGATATGTGCTGGATGTGCTGCAAGCAAGGGTGGGCAGACCTAAGTGTCGACCATCAGATAAAAAACAAGCGTACCTTATTTGTTTGAATTGATCAGAATGCTGAATAATTTTAATTCTCAAACATATATACCAGTTCTTTTCCCCAGAGATGCACAAGTCCTATTACTACTGAATATGCTTAATGTACCATATAGGTATCAATAGGGCTGCCATATGCAATAAAAAGTTGTGGCATCTGCCACATATTTGCATTGTTTTTTAAAAAAATGTTGCAACAGAACACATAGAAAGCAGACAGATTAAAATCATCTATAAGCAGACCTCTTTAAGACATTGTAGCGTTGATCCTTAGTAAGGTGCGACACCCCATTCCAATCTCTTTTCTCCCTTACATTGTGTGCAATAAAACGCAGGCATAAATATACAGTACGATAACATCTATAAACAAATTAACATCCCTTTCAATTAGTAAACAAGCTAGGAGTGGTCTTTGCTTTGAAATGAAGCCAGATTTCCATGCAATTATCAAATTGTTTTCTTTTTGTGTAACAATAAAAGTGCAGTGCTTGTGTTTGGGTGTAAAGTTGACATGCAGTTGAAAAGTCAGAAGGGGTCACAATGATAAAAGTGGCTTAAAGGGGGATTAGCAGTTTGTATCAGGCAGTGTTTCTTGCATAAGGGCCAACACTATTTTTTCTTGCTATCTGGCAAAACTGTACTGTGTGAGACATAAAAAAGTTCCATAAGGAAATCCTGCTTTGAATAAAGGCAGAGGTGATATTGTTATGTTAAGGCTGTGTGCCCACCAACGTGCAGAAGTGGAGTAATACCAGTGTAAGACATACTTTAAAAAGCTTTACAGACTTAAAACTAATATAATATTTTTAAAGGAACCAAATTTTACTGGGCACGGAAGAATAAGTTGAGTGTGTTGTTTTTGAGCTTTGTCTTTCTTTGGCATTGGAGACCAGTCTCGCATGCTCACTGGGTTGGTTGGCCCATGGCATGCTTTGTTAATGGCATTCCAGAGCTGGCAGACTCCTAATGCCAACTGGTCAGCAATCCAAAATTTAAACACACTCACCCAATCTTCCTTGCATTCATCCTTGTCAGGGCTCAGAATTTCCAAATTAGTAGATAAGTTTAAAGTAAGGGGTGCAGTTTTAAAACAAGGCAGCCAATCAGCTGATTAAGGAAAATATGCATAAAAAAGTGTATTAACAATGCTATTAGCCTCTAGTGAACTTATAAATCAATATGGGCACTTCCACACTATTACTGTCTGCTGTAATGAGAGGTAAAGAATTAAAAATCCCCAACCACAAAATAAAATACTTATGTTAAATGTCACCACCCAACATGAAATATCTAAATGTCACTGCCCAAAAACTCAGTATCTGATGCTGTAATAAAAAATGCAAAATGTGCATAAAAGCAAACCAATATTCATCATAATTAAGCGTCTGTATATATGTGATCAGGGAATTTCTGTTTCACTCAAAGCAAAGACTTTTAACTCTTTTTTATTATTAACCAATATATAAATATAATTAGAAATATAGTTTATCCACCCTATGTTGTAGTGGGAATGGTGTGCAGATTTATTTTTGCAGGAACCTGCCAGGAATGGATTAATAGACATTATGCTCTCATGGTCACATGACTCCTCCCTGTTCTGAAAACAGCCCAGTTTAGTAAAAAGACCCAGCGGTCGGCCCAGCATTTTGAAGCACCCTCAAACAGCTTTCAGAACCTTTAGGCCTGGGATAGTTGAAGGAATAAAATTGTTGCTGTTTTTTTTTCCTGCTTGTTTTGATCGGTGTGACTTCCTAACAAAAAAAAAAAAAAAAAAAAAAAAAAAAAAAGAAGATAAGCAGCATTTTTCTTTATCCCTAAAATCCTGATTTAAAAAAATACCCCCAATTTTTGTGCAGTAAAATAACCCCCAATGGCGAAGGGCATTCTTCTCCGAGTCTTCGCGTTGCAGCATGTGAGGTTGGCCGTACCACAGATAAGAAACAGCCTGGCATGCTGCTCCATGCAGCCGCTAAGTTTAGCAATGGCAATGAAGTCCCTGGGCAAGGAGAATCTGACTGCGATGTTGAGAATTTGCCACCGCCAGCCATGGCACCCACTGCACCCTTGTGTAGAGTAAGGCTGGAGCCACGACTGTAGTAAAAGAGAAAGCTCTATAAAGGGAATCTCCTGTCCTCCCCAAGATTGTTAGCAGCAGGTTGAGGGGGTTAAAGGAGGACAGGAACATTTCAAGGAAAGCCTGAAGGTTCCAGAAATCTCACTAAACTGATGACAAATAAAAAAGAAATAAAATGCAAAAATAATGTATCTTTTGACAGACGTACTACACTACAGACACTAGAAACCGCTGGGATGGGGGAACGCGTCCAGAAGAAAAGAGGGGAGTCAGGAGTCCGTTTCTCTCTGTCTTTTCTTCTTGTTCGGCCACATGCGACTAGTTGGGTTTGTTTTGAGCACAGACAGAAGAGGAAGCAGGAAAAAGCCACAGGTTTACAGACAAGAGAAACGGTTAAGAATCACAAAAAGGGGAGGTAACACTTCATATCTGGAGGTGAGGGGTGGAGCTGCTCAGTACTTGGTGGTAAGAGAGCGGCGTCGCGCTAATTTCGACCTGCAGAAGAGACAAACAGAAGGTTAGTAAGGTAATGCTCTTACCTCAGTGATGTTACTAATGAAGCTGAAAAATGTTATCCTACATTTGTGATAAATGCCTGCCAAAGGAAAATCTAAGGGACCCAGTGGTAAAGCAACTTGACCTGCAATGCATTCTGTGGGAAAGTGCCCACTTTAAATACAGTGGGAAATGGTTATAATTATTTTTTTCCCACAGTCTGGCCCTGAGGCTGGAGAGGATACACTTTCATCAGCAAACCTGCAATAGATCTGGACCAGAATTAAAAACATTCGCTAACAAATAGCAAATATTTTTTAGAAAGCCATTCCCGGTTTGCTTGATCACCCAGCTTCACTGATAAAAGTGTATCCAGCCTTGGAGAGCTTTACTAAATTAGGCTCTCTGTATCTGGTGACACTACCAAATAGTGGAAATCGCTCTAAAGTGAAAGGGGACAGGGATCCCTTATTGGGACAGAGGTTTACTTTTATTTCCTGTACCAATGACAATTGCAAAATGATATACTTGACTTTCTGCCCAAAGGAAAATTGTCACAAGAACAAGCAGAGAGTATGACAAACAGCAGTAAAAGAGGCTCTAACCCTTCTCCCATATATTTAAACCTAAAAAATGAGTTTACAATAATTCTGTAAATCTTGTGCAACAAAGTAAAATGGATTGACTGAAGGGCAGGTGCGCTGCACTCATTAAGCTTCATCCTGCATTGTATTGTCTTGTAGCTGCTGAAATATTAATGACTATGCATTATTCTGGACTCACCTTATTGTACCAGCAAGCAGAGGGTTAAAGGCATACAGCCAGTCGTTCATATCTTTATCATTAATTGCCTGCAGAAGGATCCCACGGTGTTTGGTGACCACAGCAAATATGTTTGGACTCTGTTAAATAACACACAATGTATACAAGCAATGTGAGTCAATATACATTTATGGAAGAGGGGCACAGCATAAACATGAGATAACAATACTAAGATCTAAACAGACCTTAACCATGGCCTGCTGGTCCTCGCTGTACTCCACCTGGGCGGTGGACAGGTTAATAAGGCCTCTCTCCACAGGATCCTTGTCACTGTTGTAGATGAAGACGTATGGACGACGTACAACCACGTAGTGCTTGGCCCATGAATGGGAATGAGGTTCCTTGAAGTTCAGGTAACCCTTCTTGGAGACCACTGAGCTGCAGGGGAAAGAAGGGGAGTTTGAAATACATGTGACTTGTTTCACATATATTATATAGTTTTGAATATATATATACATATATATGAATGTGTTTAAATGAACTAACTTTTTACCCAATGTAGGGTGAAGCATTAGGTTTAAAGTAATGTCGGTCTTTCCAACTGCAAATACCTTTGTTTAGTTTTGCTTTTTGGAGCTTACACAGGGGTGAGACTCTTCCTGCCTCTGTGTGACGGCACTGGGTGGACATTCACCAAGCACTAGAGCTATCACATTAAAATAAAGATGCAAGTCACATGCTACAACAAAATACATGCATTTTTCTTTGTCTCCCAGAAGCTACACCTAGAAAAGAAATGTGAGTGGCTGTTATTCAAGTGCACCTGCTCCTTGCCTCTGCATGGGCAACTTTATAGCAACCACAGACGTGGAATATATAGCTGGCTTTAAGGTAACCTGAATTACAGAATGCCAGGTTTGTACTGACATAAAGAACCGCCGAATACATTGGGTATGGGCAGCTCTTGAGGTCGTTAAGGTACAGGTGTGCAATGTTTTCATTGCCTAGAGGTTGTCAGGTAAGGTATTGCTAAGGTCTGCTGTGAACCTTGTGTAACTTACCAGTGGACTCACCACCAGCTGAGCTGGATCAAATCCAACAAACTCTAATTAAATTATCACTACCTTTAGCACTATAAGCTATAGTAATCATACAAAACTTCATACCCAGGTCTGAGCTCTTCAATATCGGGAACAAGATTAAGAAATTCATTCTTCCCAGCACGTGCCAAGTATGAAGTCTCCACTGTTGGCACCAATTGGAACTGTTCGAACTCTGTACAAGGACTGGAGGCACGGGAGTTAGCTTCTGGTGTTCTGGAAAAAAATAGGAACATAAAAACATAAGAAAAAAAGAACATAAATATGCAAAGAGCTGGTCTTGTCTATGCTATCATCTTTTATTAACCAGTAACCAAGAAAAAAAAACAGAATCTCATGATAATGGGGGCTCTGTATGGTTGTCATCATCCTGTACACACTATGATCAGTAAAACCCAACAAACCACAGGAGGTATACTCACTTCTGATCCACAGAGCTGCATCTTGAATCTGCAAGGGATGGGCAGGTGGAGGAGGGTGTTAGGGTTGCACTGCTGAAGCTTGAGACAGATGGATCACGTCCAATTGGCGAAATATCTGACAGCTAGGGAATCAAGAAGATTTCATTTTTATAAAAAAAAGGTATACATGCAAAACTTGTGCATACAGCAGATTGATGATAGACTTAGGAAGGCTTTATTTAATATTTAAATCTAATGTTGTACGAAACGTATTTACTCTTCAGGTGCCAAGGAACCATTGTGTTGTGCCCCAATGTAAATACATGTATATGTAATTGACACAATGGAGCTATGTATTCCAGAACATAAGATATAAGGTCAATGTACCGCTTACCTTACAATCACTGATGCTGTTGCACACTGCTGTCAGCTCCCGGTTAAATGTATGAGTAAGTAGTCTCAGACACTGCGGGGTAGAATTGGACACGGGTATTACAATGGTATCTCTCAGTATATTTCCTATTATTATTATTATTAATAAACAGCTATATTTATATAGCGCCAACATATTACGCAGCAATGTACATTAAATATGGGTTGCAAATGACAGGACAGACAGATACCCAGGAAAAGGGGAGGACCCTGCCCTGAAGAGCATCTAACCAAAATTACCCCTTCCCCTAAACCAAAAACGAAGTAACTCCTATTCCACATGCTTGGCTCATCTTGTGGTGCAAACTATTCTGAATTGAAAACATGAAGAAAACCACATTGCACTGGGATCCCAATATCAGAACACAATGATCCACTAAAAGAAAAATAATTTACCTGCATACAGCTTTTCTAATGGCAAAAAAAAAACTAAGTAAAAATGGTAGGGGTTTAAAGTTGGTGATTTCTTTTTTGTCTGCTCTGACACCTTTCTCTGATAAGTAGGAAATATTTCACCAATCTGTGGAATGCTAGATTTTTTATTGGATCAGGCCATGACTGGTTAGCCTCTCCCAATCCCACACATCCATAAATCCCAGACAACCAGGACCCTGTCCTTATTTCACCAGTTGTATTTCCTTGGACCCCTTTTGGTAGGTACTAATCCCTGTGTACTGGAACATCCAAAAAGACTTGCTATTTTGGTTATGGTCTTGCACAGGTAAACCTTTACAATGTGTCCTTTGTTACTTAGATTCCTATACTATATCGTTCCTGCTTCTAACACATTACCTTAAAGAATGGATCTCTTACATGCTGCCTATTATCTCACCTCTTGACATGTGCCATTGTAATGTGATCAATGTTATTTACATCACATCACATGTTAATGGTTTTATGGTGTCCAACAACAGGAAGGACGAGTTAGATTTTATTACAGTGGACAACATAAATATCTCCATTCTGCACTGTTTTATCTTCTGCGTAGAGGTTTAAGAAAATAATTAAATGTACTATCAATAGGAAAATTCATAAAAAGTCACCTTGCTGGCCAACTCTTTCTCGCGATCCACCAGGCTTTCAACATCAGTGGAGTCATATCCACTGCTCTCACTTGGAGTGATGGCACTTTCGAAGGTGGTGGTGGAGATCTGGGAGGAGATGCTGGTGGAAGTGCTGAGGGTACCGCTACTGAGGCTTGGTGAAATGGACTCGCTCAGGGATTTAGGGATGTTGTCTCCAAGCTTCTCTCTGAGCAGGAGGAGGTGTCGAGTTCTCTCAACCTTGGAAAAAAAAATAGAAATATTACTGTTAACTTTTATTTATAAAAAAAATCCAACACTGCATATATATATATATATATATATATATATATATATAAAATAAAAGTTACACGGAAAGAAAAGAGAACACTACATTTATACAAATTCAGACTGTCTTACCTCATGGAGCTGCTCCATTTTGTCCAGCTCCCACTGGTGTTCCAGAATCAAACTATCACCTCGAGGTCTCCATCCAGCTAGGTTCTCCTCTCCACGAACATAAGCCACTGAAGTGTCTAAGATTTTCCTTTTTCTTCGCTGCATTCCTGATAGAAAAAACAAAAAACACCACACTTTGAGATTAAACTAACTTTTTATCAGAACCTTAAATGACAATGGCGTAAAAACAGTGTCACAAAAGCAGGAAATGAGAGGAGGCCTGTTTGTATCCCTAATATTCTTTTAGTGTTCTTACCAGGACTTCCTGTGTCTGCCATTTTGCACAAACTCAATTCATAGATTCCAGTTACTCGGTTACTGCAATGAAAGCACATGAGAGATATTCATCATAGATAACAATACAAAACATTCACACAAGGTATAACATTACTGCTGATGTTTGTGTGCGATTGTGCTACCTTACTCCAACAATTCTTGGCATTGTTATCATTTCCTGAGAGTAAACCTCAGGCAAAAAACAATAAATAAATCAATCAAATAAACTAAAGTTCTCACCAGTCAGGAGACTTTGAATATCCACTGCCAAAGAGGTTGCGCAGGGATCGAGGAGGGGAGATTTTGGCATCACGAGAATAAAAGACCATACAGACATCTTTTGTAATCACTGCTGGTTGTATACAATGATCAAGCTGAAAGATAATAGAACATATTATGTCATAGAGTAAAAATCAAGGAAAAGGAGTGAAGAGGAAGGAAGAGAAAAAAGGAAAGCAGAGAAAAGGAAGAAATGGAAGGCAATGACTGATAAAAAAGAGGAAGAAAGAAGAAAGGAAGGAAGCTAAAAAGGGAGCCGGGAAAGAGTGGCAGAAAGGAAGGATGTGAAAGAATGCAAAGGAGGGAAAAAGGAAAAGAGTGAAGAGAAAACATTGGCAGGGAGGAAAGCAGTGAGGAAGAAGGAAGGGGAGAGGAAAATAGAAGTGAGTTCAGGAAACTAATAAAAAAAGTGAAAAGGGAGGTAGGGAGGGAAAAAAAAGGAGGGAAAAAGAGAAGGAAAGAAGAAAGGAAGGGTGCTAAAAAGGAAAGTGGGAGGAAGAAAGGAAGAATGTAAAGGGGACATAGGAGGAAGGAAGGAAAGAAGTGAAGAGAAAAAGAAGGGAGTAAAGGAGTGAAAAGAGATTGGGGAGAAAAGAGGGAGAGGGAAAATGGAAGGTAAAGACTGAAGAAAAAGAGAAGAAAAGAAGAAAGTAAGAAAGCTAAAGGGAGGTGAGAGGGGAGGTAGGCTGGAAGAAAGAATGGATGTGAAAGAGTGCATTAGAGGAAGAAAGGAAAATCACAAAGAGAAAAAGGGGGGAGGAAGGAAGGCAAGGCAGTGAGGGAGGAAAAGTGTGAAAAAAGAGGGAGGGGGGAGGGACTTCAGAAAACTAATGAAAAAAAGGTGAAAGAGGGAGGTAGGGGGGAAAAAAAGAGGGAAAACTTGAAGGGAAATACAGAGGAAAAAGAGAAGGAAGTGGGAGGAAGAAATAAATGTGAAAGAGTGCATAAGAGGAAAGAAGAAAAGAAGTGAGGAAGAAAAGAAGTGAAAAGCGAGGGAGGAGAAAGGAATAAAAGGATTGAAGAGGTAAAGTGATAAGAAGGATGGATGATGGAAAAGTGGAAGGTTGGAATAAAGTGATAAAGGCACAGCATTTGATGGGGGAAACAACTAAATTAATAAAAATTGATTAAAGTCTGCAACCTATGTCAGAACAATAGGAAACAATTGACAGAATTAGCCTGATTTTTTAAAGTTCTCCAAAGCTGGAAAGGATACACTTTGATCGGAGAAGCTGGGTGATCCAGCAAACCTGGAATAGATCTGGTCCAGGATTAAAAACAATTGCTAAGAAATGGCAAATAACTTCTAAAAAATGCATTCCAGGTTTGCTGGATTACCCAGCTTCACTGATGAAAGTGTATTCTCTCCAGGCATGGAGAGCTTTATGAAATCAGGTCCAAATGTGTCACATTTACAGAATGTACTAAAAGAAAGCTGTAACAGAGGAACTAATAGACCAGGCAGGTAAGCAGAAGACTGCTCATACAAAGCACAGACTACATACCTCTAAGTAAGCAGAGAGTGTCATAAAGATCTTCTCTCCATAGGGAGTGACCCTGTTGAGGAGTAGGGAGTTATGCAGGGAGCTGTCCCATACAGCCTCGAACCGATAAAACGTCCTACAGAATCAGAGTGGGAACATCAGTAATCCTTTACGACCAAACTGTCTCTGTACAACATGGAATACACCTGGCTCCCAACACACACCACAGATACACAAAGACACACAAATGTGACCTCAAAGCAATACAAAACTATTAGTTTTATAATAAATAACATATTCCTCCTGGGAAAGGGGGAGTACCGCCATCTTTGAAATAGCAGTTTTGGCTTGGATGAAACTTAAAAGAGCACCTGATCAGAATGAACTCTAGAGCATGGGGACATATATAGAGAAGGCCTGGCTGGTGGCCAGAAGCAATCAGGTTTCCTTGTTAGCACTATACAATGGCCTACCTGGTTCTCACACAGTAAGGAAGATCTACAGTATGTGGGTGAACTGCATCCCATATTACCAGGCATGATATTTTTGCACCAAGATGATTTTTCAACACATCTGGAGAAATTCTGAAACACTAAACCTACCTATCTCAGCAGTATTTTACGTCTGATCTACTTGCATGTAAACGCAAACAATACAATCTAATTATTCCCCATTCGATCTTTGAAACAAATACCTAATTGGCCAGAAATCCACTGGTCAGCTGATTTCTTATTAGCTCTGCTCTGTGGATTGCAAACTCCTCTACCTTATTTTTTGGACAAGAGAAGAACAGAAAGTGTTCTACAATCTGTCCTAGGGTGACAAAACTGCTTCTCTATAGATACAGTAAGGTGAATGAAAGTTGTCACTCCATGACGGAAAGTGTGTTACTGGAAGAATCACTAGGTGAAAATAGAGAAAGAGAAGAATGCTGGCAAGAAAAAAACAAATGCAGCCACCAAATCTAAGGACTGGTAAGCTGTGACATATAAAGTTTTGGGTTCCTGGGTATAGATACACCTTCATTCTGACCTCTGATGTTAACTGTAAACAGGGACAATGTGAGAATGCAGAAGTCAAGGGGAGCTGTTGGCCCATCCAGATGGACTGTATTAAATGCTAAGTCGGGGTTGAGTTTACCAATCACTACAAAAGTGATGCAGTAATCCTATTCCACCCCATGTGATCTATCGATCCATTGTAACTAAGAGGGGAGAGAGAAATGGCAGAGGTGGTCAACCCCGTGAACAAATACATTTTTGTAAACAAATATTATCATACAATTATACTAAAGCTAATATGTTTAAACTTATCTATCGCTACAAAGGCAGAATAAGTGACACTATCACCAAATGCAACAAGGTGGAAACTAAATAGCAAATCATGGAACCCTTATAAATCCTTATCCGTGTTGTGACCAGCGCATCAACCACTTACCAACAGAACATCCTTCCTGCATTACTGGATTTGTATTTTTCATTTTTTTTTAAGCAAACGAATGTTTGAACCAGTCCAGCAATTTCATGTAAGAGAGGAGTGTCCTTGCAGTGGGGTAAAAGCACTTATTAAAATGTAGTCGGTAGTTAATTTTGCTATTCCTTATGAGAAGTTCTTTTATTTTTAAGTAATATATTTCAAGATATTTCTTTAGACTCTGCAATATATAAATAAAAATGGTTTGATGATAGTGTCCCTTGAAGCTGCCATTTAAATTCTACTATTCACCATCTAACTATGTAGTGCAAAAACGCTATGGAGGAAGGGGAATCAAGCCAGTGCAGGGAAAGGGGACATAAAGTATTCAGTGACAACCTGAAGAATCTTTATGTGAAGGGTGTTGGCAGTGGGAAGGGAGGAGGGGGAGAAGCAAAACATAAAATACCTAGGCATATCCTTATCAAGAAACAGCCTGAAAGACACAGAAGAAGAAGCGGCTATTAGTGACAGAGACATTTGGGGAGACAAAATGGAGGACGCCCGGGGCACGGACAAGACTTCAAAACGAGAGGGAGGTTAAAATTAAATAAAAGGGAGAAATGCAAATTAAAGGTAAGATAAATATAGCAAATAAAATGACAGGCAAAGCCATTCATCACTTGGAAATGAATCCTTCGACCATGTTACGGCATAACTCCACCCTAAGATGTGTTTTTTATTTTTTTTTTTTGTTTTTTTTTTTTATAAACTTTATTTATAGACACAGAAAAGACAATGTACAAAGTAATAACCAAAAGAATCATCTGAACAGTACAAAGCCAGAGTAAAAAAAGAACAAGCAATAACAGGCTCAAGATTAGTGTTACAAAGTTCGGGTCGTAAAGATGTGGTTTTAAAGAAGGTACTTTAGAAAATACAAAACTTAAAAATTATGGAAAAACAAGTCTACCACATCACTGTATTTATTACTGATCAGACGGAGATGTACCTAAAGGCCACAGAGCACCCGTGTAACATCTGAACATGTAAACCTTCCTGTTTTAGGGAAAAAAAATTATTTTCATCTCATTTACCCCTTGGGTGGCTAATTTCTTATAAACATTTTTTTTAAATGTGTTCTTAATTTCCCACAGTTTGGCAGTACAGATGCAGCTGGCACCTTAGTGCTTGGTTTCTAGTCCTATCTTTGTGTAGTAACCCTAGGCCTTCAAACCGCAAGGATCCACTAAGCTGTGTTAAATAATTAAGTTGGAGTCTTTCCACCATCCAGATAGTTAAAGCTGTTTCAACCCATATATTCTCATTTAGCCTAGGTCCTGTTAGACTGAGTTGAAACCCTGCAGTGGGTACCTCTTGGGTGGAGCTTAAACCTGGCCCCTCCCACATGCACTTCATTCTCACTTAGGTGAAAAATATGAGAACCCAGAAGAAACCGTAAAGGTTCTGTTCTTTAGATTCCAAGAACCAGTTAATGATGCTTTGTAACTTACTATTAGATTGTCTAACAGACTCTGAGGATACGTTTTACTTCTGGTGGATCTAACTTTAAACTTTGTAAAAATATTACCCAGGGTGCCTTGTCCCTGCAGTAATAATAGGTTACCTGCTGGAGCTGTGAGATTTAAGATATTTGGCAGATATGATGTTGAGGGAAAGGACAGCATCTGCTGCAGAATCATCCACCTCTGCTTTGTTTCGTACTCTCCCTGCAAAGACAACAAGACAATAGACTGTCAGTACAGAATCGCTAGGAGAGGGGACATCTACAGTTCAAGGGACGTGTCCTGACACTTACCTACTACCAGTTCTCGTACATCTTTCCAGTGTAACTCATTGCCCTTTTCGTGGATTATAGTCACTGTGATTCTGCGCTGGATGCCCTGTCACAATGAATAAAAAACAAATAGGTAAAACAATGCCGCAGATAGGACAAAACTACTCCATTTTGTTCTCCGCCTACTGAGAAGAGCTAAAAATTGCCTTAAGGTCAGATATAAAAACAACAAATGAGTTTTGGATTTTTCCAATCTGTTTTTGCTTCACATGTATTATTGCCATTGATTCAAAGATCACAATACTTCCTCTAACAGTGATTTCATTTACTTTTGCCTCCTGAAGAACAGAGCCATCTTCGTGTAGGCACCATCCACAGTCACTAGCTACTTCCAGATGGTGCAAGATGCGATATCATAGGTGACACAATTGAATGGAATTGTCAATAGAAATGTTGATATCTGTGCAATTTTTGGCTGAGTTTGAACAGGTCAGCACCCTGATGTTCTCTGTCACCATGTTTTCTTACCAGAAAAGAAGAGATTAGGAAAATGCTTTTGATATAGTTATAGATATAGCTATATAGATATAGCTTTGGCAAAATGACTGAAGCTCAAGGGTTGCTTTTGATTGATAAAAATACAGTTGTTATACTTTACTATATGGTTGCTGTATATTTTTAAATATCTGTTGTGTATAGGGGATAGGTATCAAAACTATACAGGGCCTTCAATGTTTTGAATGTTAAGACATAACTCAACCATTAACACATAGCTATGATACTTGTTTAAAGGAATACTTTTTACTGCCTTGTGTACTATACCTGGTGCAGAAGGAAGGTTCCCTGACAGGACAGTCCCCCAGAGTGATCCACCACGGCTGGGATGTACCTGAACGAAGTATTAAATATAGGTCAACACATGATTATATAAATGACCACCTTATAATGACTGTATTTTCTTGGTAACTTACTCTCCTGTCGGCTCCAGTTCACTGATCTCAAACCACACCAAGAGGTCATATTTGCTAACACTTTGTCCAAGACTTGTCTTGTTCAGAGGATTTAGTTTGGTGGCAGGAACTGCAGGAAAAGAGCAGATCGGTAATACAATATCTGCTATTAAGACATTAATCCAAACTACAGGTGGACCTACGGGGCCTAATGCTTTACTAAACACAACAGGCAATATGTCATACTAACCAGGTCTTTTTGGAAACCTCTCTGGCAAGCAGTTTGGAATGGGCAGAGAGAGAAAAGATGGAAACTGATCTGCCCTGTCTTGGAGGCTAGCAGAGAGAGCATGTGCATGTTCTGAAAAAGTGTCTAGCACAGGATCGCTGATGTACCCAGACATCAGGTATCGGACAAGATTGATCTTTCTCTCTCCTGCTATCAAGACAGAGTTTATACAAAACAAGCAGGAAGGGGAAAGGCGCAACGTGACAGGTAAAGGATGAAGGCAAAGGAATGAATACAAACAAGTAAAAAAAATCATGGTGTCATCATGCAGCAAAAGAAACATAAATAAAAATAAAATTAGTGAATGGTTCAGCATGCAATTACCAAAGGTATGTTAAAAATAAATATTCCTAGCAGTGATGGATGATATTTAAAGGTTTAGTCCAGAAAAAAATGACTGGGTGAGCCAACCTCCTACCAAGTGTCTTGCATTTCCATTAACTAAATCTCTCTATGCAAACAAAAATGTGTAGCCACTCCAGGTTAGCCAATGATTGTTCCCACGCAGTTGTAATCAACTTCAGGTTATCGTCCTGCTCATCACATACATTTACCAATTAGTATGCATGGAAGCCCATACAAACCAGTGTCTGGTCTCTATATTGTATAAACAGTATAAAATATGTGGAACAAATTCTGAGCACATTCTTTAGTGTAACATGCCAGGAATACTGTTCCATCCATTGTACTCCGTACTTCTGCATTTTATGCATGCAGGTTACAAAACCACTTTGCTGGACTTTCTAGATCTCCTTTCTCTCCAACAGCAGAGATGGAGAATTATAGAAAAGATTCACAGACCATGGCACTTGAGGTTCACAAAAAGAACAAAAGCTAATACTTCAGCTTTACTTTGGTGTTGCTTTAAATCAACCTTTATTAAAAAAAATAAATACATTCAATGGCTTCACCAACATCATTCTAGTACTGAAATAGAAGTTTACTTGGACTGAATATTTACTATTTGACTTTGAAGTGCTGTAACCAATTATGGTCATCCCGATTCCTTTTTCTTTGTGTAGAACAGCCCAAGCAATTAATGGTAAATGAGAAGGGTTATTGAACTTTGATCTTTGTCTCAGTAAATAAACCAGTTTATCTACAAAGCGCTGAAATTATGTTCACACTGGTAAAAGGGTGAAAACAGCCTCAGCTATACACTGACTTTTCTTATGATAAATCTTAAACCTGACTCACCTGTAACAAGACAATATTTCATGCAACTTCTAACAAACCATTCACCTACCTGGCTTGGAAAGGGGCATCGGTGGGGGAAAGTGACGTCGGGATGGCTGTGCTGGACTGAAAAACAAACCAAAAGAAAGGTTACACAACGAGGCCTGATGACTGCTTATGGATGAGGTAAACGTCTTACTGAAAACAATTGCTGAAAAGACATGAGGTCCATCTCTATCTCGTATTGCTGCACTATTGTTACCCCTAATGCTCATACTCTTTTCAATAAAAAAAGGACAACCATTCAAAGATCACCAAGATTTTCCAACAGCCTAGAAACCACTATGTGTGATAATTTTAAAACAGTGGTCCCTTGTTTGGTGCTCATAAAAAAATAAAAGAACAAATGACAGAATGCAATCCGGGTTCCGCCATTTACCAAAGGCATTAAACAATGAGAAACGCCAACATTGGATTGTTATGGGTCTCTTCTAGGTCCTCACCTTAGATCCTGACCCTGCAGATGTAATGGATGCTGCTGATAATGTCCAAATACTTCAAACACAATCGGTTTGGTCTTGATATATTCGGTGAAGGATTCTGTCACTTCTACTGCAATCTAAATAGAAGAAAACGATAATGTATCAGCTTTATTAAACAGATGATGACATTCTAGGGAGATGAGAACGCTGTGATACTTACATTCTGTACATGGTAGAAGCCCAGGGGATTCCCACGCCCATTATTTTTCAGGGGTTCTGTAGAAAAGGCCTCATCATGCCGATGTAAAAAGCTGGAATGCAATGGTATAGAGTTTATCAGATTGGTAGCTTCAGTGTTTCTTAAGTAATATCCAGTACTTGGCATTCTATGCATCCCCATTCATAGTTGTTTTATGAAAACTTAAAAGTATTTTCTTGGCAACCACGTAGAGCTGAGCTCAAGGGGAAGAGTTCCCCAACTCAGCAACACGTAGGATGAAGATACAGGGATGGAAGTGAAGCTGTGTACACGTTAAGATTTTTTATCATTGGAAATTATTTTTCACGATTGTTTACAATAACAAAAGATTGAAAAATGAATGATCGAGCGCTGTACATAAAGCCCTGTTCTGTTCTATGAAGAAGGGAGGGGGAAGAACAAGGGAACGGCACTGCGCTGAGCTCTCTTCCCTTCACTTCCATTGCGATCGTTTGTCTTCTGTCATTCATGGATCCGCCAGAGCAGATCCATGAACGACGTTGGACAGCCGCTGTACACGTCAGATTCTTGCCCTTAGGCTCATATTGGATAAGAATCATCTGACATGTGAACGTAGCCTAAGTTTAATGGATATCATTTGATTATTAGGGACTCAACCCAAAGATTTATTCAACTTTAAAATATCTTCCATTGATGGAAGCTTGTTGGACATACCATTCCAAAACCTTGGGTATTAATATGGAGATGCCCCCCTGCTCCCCGGGACTTTCCACAAGGTTTTACCTTGTATCTGTTGGAATATATACCTATTCTGCCAAAAAAACATTTGTGAGGTCAGATCTGGGTGGTGACAAAGAGAACCTGGCTCATAATTTTTCCCAAAGGGTGTTCAGTAGGGTTGAGGTCAGGGATCGCTGTACCAAACTCATCAAGCCATGTCTTAACGGACCTGACTGTGTGCACCTGAACTAAATACTATAATTGGGAGTGTCCATATATTTTATCTCAGACTGTATATACTCTGTGGGCTTCATTTATGCTTTGGAGCATCTACAAATCACAAGGACTCACTTGAACTGACAGAAGATATCGGCATATTCTGGTGGAATGCCATTGGCTTGCAGGACAGTGACACGAAAGGTGAAGACACTGCCAATCTTCAGGTGTTCCATAACATCTTCAGAAAATCCCTCCATCATCATCTTCCCATCTAAGAGACTGCCTGATTTCATATCTATGGGTAAGAAGTATGTAATCAGACGGAGGAAAATGAATACCATAGGCAGGTCAGGCACAAAGCACAGCAATGAAAAAGTCCATCATGCTCCTGTGCCAACTGGCACAGGCTTAATGAAATGACAATTATATGTTCTAGACATTGCTTGTGTGTCATATAGCTTACCCATCTCGGCCAGTCGGTTCACCTCCTCCATAGGAGTGTTCATTTCCGAGTTCTGGCCCTGCCCTTCCACGATGCGGAGTTCTTCCAGTGAAAGCCCTGAGCGGGTGAGGACCGTGGATGACATGTCATTCTGCAAACAGAAAAACAAAAGTATTCTTTTATGGGATGTTCACAATAATATATTAAAGGGAATATAGGTTATTTAATAATGATGCCTAATGATGATAATAATGATGTTTTGTTTTTGTGAAGGATGAAAAACTATGCAATTTTAAATCTCATTTATATACATCACGTACTTATTTGCAGATTCTTATCTGCTCCTTCTCTACAGATACTGGGACAGCTTACCCACTTACCTCCTTAAGTTGCAGATATGAAGATACTAAGTGGAAGGAGGGGTGTGTATAATAATAATTACAAGATGTAGTAATAAGACAATGTTCAACCCAGACATTTTTTTTAAGCTGAATGGGATAAAATTGTAGATGGCTTGTGGCCCCTGTGTTGTGACCTAACTCCTCAATAACCACCCCAAAACAGCCCGGTGGATAGTGAAAAGTGCTGGGTGGTGGCCCAGCTAAAAGGGGCAGGGAGAACACTGTAAGAGAAAAACTGGCAGTAAAACTCAGAAAGCCAATCATATGATATAGGGTAATCCTATGTGATCTAATGTTAACTATAACATATGATATGAGCAGGTAATGATATTTGCGGGGAAAGCACAAAGTATACAGAACATTCTTGGTGCTTTTATGGTTGCAAAGATTTTTTTCTTTTTTTTTATAATTTTGGAAAAAGTTCAGACCTCTTGGGTTTTTTTTTTCTCCTGGCTCCCCAGGCTCTTCAAAGTAAAAAGAAAATCTCCGTACTTGCATTTTTTCTACCGCACAATGATATATTTTCTTTGCATTGTTGAGCCCACTCTGCTTCCTACCTTACTGAAGTAATCATTGTCAAAGGAGATCTTGGCGGTCCCTGACTGTCGTATTCCAGAACCGTAATCTGGAGCTTCCTCGTCACCTGTGTTGCAGATACAGTAATTAAATATAATCAATCAACTGATAAAATATTTATTCTGTCCCTTTAAAATGGTGCCTGAAGACAGAAAGGATCTTACACTGGTTCAGAAGAAAGACACCAACCTGCTATTGCCTGCACTGCAACACGCAGGAAACCTCGTACTTCCCCCTTCTCACTCACAATCGCCACCCGATGGACCAAAGGAACTGGGAAGAGCAGGTTACTGAGATAGACGTATGCTCTGAAAAAGAGACCAAATGGATTTGGGTTACATAGGAGAGAAAAAAGTGATGCCCCATATATTCTACTGACCCCATCAATTCCTTTTACAGGATTAGATCTATTTTATCAGATGGAAGAGCCAGCTTACAAAAGCTGATTACACGGCTGGTTCTTCCATCAGACACTTTGATAAAAAAACAAAATAAGTGAATATCCATGCTACTATTCACTTGATGTTTTATATGATGTTATGAGTGTTTATAGCCAACAATGTATCTGCAGCATCATGACCACCCCAAAACACAATTATTCATCTTTCAGCGGTTAGAGGTAACAAAATTAAAAGAAAGCAAAACCAACTAACTAAAAAATAAAAAATGAAACGAAGAACTGAAAAAAAGCATAAAACAGGATTAATAAGCCATGTTGCGATATTACAAACATAAAAAGGGATAAAAGAAATGATTAATAAACTGCATACAAAATAAACGACAACCAAAGATTACATTGCTACTGGGTTCCCTGCCTCATGTCAGATATTATGGGAATAAAGGGGTAGCTAGAGATACAGGCCCTTATCATTGAATAAAAATAGTTCTTGTTGCCTACAGCAGCCATATTGTATTTCCATTAAGATTTGGGAAGGTAACATGGGGAAAAATTGTTCACTTGACATTCACATGTCTATCATAGGGCCCACCGAGGCTGGAACTGAAACCAATTTGTTTGTCAGTTATCTCTTAGATTGTAAGCTCTTCTGGGCAGGGTCCTCTCTTCCTCCTGTGTCACTGTCTGTATCTGTCATTTGCAACCCCTATTAAATGTATAGCGTTGCATTATATGTTGGTGCTATATAAATACTGTTTATTAATAAAATAATAATAATATTATTAATAAAAATAATAATTACAAAAAGTGAGCAACAATCATTATATTTAAGATCACTGGACAGCTAAGATGGTCATTCATAAAGTTGCCAGCACGATGCATAACTAAAGAAAAGCTAACATTCTGAGAACATGGACTCCTCTGAAAACATGGCTGCACTTAGGACAACAGCTGGTATAATTTTATGGCTTTTACTCTCCGCAATACCCCTCATTCACAGCCAGGGACAAGAGACCAGGGAAGAAGTTAGCTGCAAGGTTGGTGAGGTGAAGGCAAACCAAATTAAAAGGAACACAACTAAAATTAAAATAAAACAACAACATAGGCTTTAAATACTGTTAAAATGAAAAATTAAAACCATGAAAGACGACCGGGTCAAGGGTGCATCACACTCCGCTTTATTGACTCCCCAACAAGCGACAAGGCTGGAAGAACAAGCTCTCCATCTACCCACTTGATCAGCACATAGAACTATTCATTTTTATGAATATAGAAAATAAAATGATTCTGTTTGTATTTGAAATCCCAGCCAATCACTTTCTATGCTGTGCTTGAATGTTTTTAATAATAGATTCTTTGTATGTATTTTTTATTATTTTGGGATAAGTCCTTACTGAAAAAAATATAATATAGAGTGATTTGTTTCAGCTTTATAACCATGAAAATACAGGAGAATGGGCTCAGAGTTACAGGTTCGCTGATGCATTTAATAAACATCCATTTTGTATGCAAGAGTCCATAACAATGCAGCTTATGTGAGTTCACTGGAGATGGCACAGAAAAGATATCATGTCTTTGTGAATTGTTTTAGATTTATTATAAAGTGATACAAAACACTTAGTTTACAAAGACACTGTATAGGAAGCAAATTCAGCACCAATAATTTGGCCATTGATGTACTGTTTCAGAGGTTGCTGGAGTTGGAGGTACCTGCAGTACAGTGGGTTGCCCCTCACTACTCCCTACCACTCCATACCCCCCCCCCCTTGCTATTGTGGGATACTTCCCCCACCTCCTAAATTGTAAGCTCTTCGGGACAGGGTCCTCTCCTTCTCCTGTGTCACTGTCTGTATCTGTCTGTAATTTGCAACCCCTATTTAATTTACAGCACTGCATAATATGTTTTTGCTATATAAATACTGTATAATAATAGTAATAATAAAAATTTCCCTCAATGAGAATCATATTAAGGGCAAGATACTTATTTTTGGATAGTTTTAGTCTTACACAATTGAAGCATTTAGATAGGACATTACTGAACCCACCACCATTTTACCTGACAAATAAGAATAGCCAGGCACTGACAAGGTTTCCCAGCCAAAAGACCCTGGGGAAGGTGGTCAGCCAATGGAGATTTCCAACAAAAAAAGGTTCTTCAGCCCAATATATTTAAAACATCTGACGAGGCTACCCAAGGTGTCTCTCTGCTGGTGACCATGAGTGCAGCTATTACTGTGGTTCTCCCAAAGAATGAGAAAACCCCCTCCTTGCTCATTGTTACTGCCCTATGTTAAACCCAGACACTAATTCAACATTTTGGCTTTTGGACTGCCATGCTGAGGAAAGATTTGAATGGACTATTTTTAACATCTGCCCATTGGTTATCATGGAGCACTTTCTTTATTTTACATGTCACTTGTGTGTTTTTACACTTGGAACGTAAGGTGCTGGTACCTTATGGACCAAGCCATGTTGTTCATGGGAAAGCATTTTACTCTTATGGTCAATTGCTCTCCATTAGTGGGAGTCTTCCTTCGGGGAAGCTCCTAACTCGGTCTACAGTGTTATGCCCCAGGGTCAAGGAAAACCCTAATGCACTTTTTTTGTGGGGTGTGTTTGAACCTTCAACTTATTTTAGCATCACAAGGTTTTAGTTTTAGCATCACCAACAGCAAAGATTAAAATAAATGGCTATGGCATATTCAACCGGTGATTACCCTGATCAAACTGCCCTGATGCCTCACAAATGTACAGCAATAAATATTCAAAGGGTCCTTCTGAATGTGAAAACGTTATGGATAAGACCTAATCAGTCTTATAATCAACAGTTCCAGCACGGGCTGCTTCCCTAACAAACCAATACAAGAAACAATGCTCAGTGTTAGTTCTGAGTAGGAGCATTAAATATGACCAACAAGGCGGTCCATTACAAGAACCACCAGGGAGTCACTGGAGGGGAAAACTTTTGCACAGAACTTCAGTTGCATATTTCCATGGTCTATTAACTACATTGATATGTTTGATTTGCAAAATTTTATAAAAAGGTTGGGTTGGAAAAATGATTCTAAAGATGTTCCAGAATACATATAGCTTGTAAAATATGGTACTTAAAGAAAGAAATAAGAGCAACCGGCATTCTATGGGGAGCTTGTCCTTCCTTGCCCTTTCCTCGCACAACCTCACCAACCTTCCTACTAAAATGAACCAAGGGGAGCGGTCGTAAAATGGGTCATGCCCATCGCTGAACAGATCCGATCCTTCTTCATTGCCAACATCTGAGCCAGTGTCGTCCACAAATGGCTCATCATCAAAGTCGTCCATGTGGTCTTGCTGTTCATCTGCCAGCTCTGTGATGTCTGAGTCCGCTGTTGAAAAGGTGGGGGATGGAGTGCGGTCTGCCAGCCGCTCGTTGACGCAGCCGTGGAATATAGGTGAACTGAACATTTGCAATGGAAGATTTGTTATCACAACCCTGAGTTACAGGAGAAGGGGAAAGGGGACTGTGTAGGGTATAATTTAAATAAATAACCAGCAAACCTGAGTATAAAATAAAATAAAAAGTGCCATGCATGCCTAAGGGTGGCACAGACTGGCACCCAGGGTATAGATAAGGTACAGATATCAAAGTTGCAGGATGCAAACTACAATCATTATGTCTAAAGGGACATTGAATGTGTGAATAAACTGAATTGTATGGCATCAGGAAATGTAGGAATTTCAGATTCTACGGACAAATTCTTTGTTCACAATGCAAAGTCCGTGTTATGTCAATATATTGTGAAGGCAACACATGACCATAGACATATATGACCTTAGAAGTCCTCCAAACAGTAACAAATGGCAACCATATCCCAAGTGCCAGTGTGTAAAATCCCAAACTGGGGAGGATAAGATAATCACAAAACTAAACAGTGTACTAGGAGGCCAGATGTGCAAAAGTAAATGACATTTTAATAATACAATTTTCTTATATCCACTTATATTTTATGTGTAGTCAACCTGGGAACACCTAAATGGCTTAGACTGAAATGATATTGTGATAGATATGTCCAAATAACTTAAAGAGATTTGGAATAAAGAAAATAAAAAAAAACTAAATTGTGTTACTACCATAGCTATAAAGTGCACCAGTATAGAATCCTAAAACAAAGTTTATCTTTAGTTTTAGATAACACAAGGGATGGGTCAAAATCTCTGTTAGGTTTTTTCATGTGGTCTGTGCCTATGTTAGGGAGATTTACCTTTTCAATTTGATATAGTTACCTATGTAATGCCATTAAATCTGATGGGAAACTCCTGGAATTGGCATAAAGAGCCTCCTCTCTCTGTTTACAAAGCAGGAACCTCTATTACATGTCTAATTTACTGCCTGATGGTCGTGAACATTTTCCATTGACCAGTGGTGGGGTTCTCCTAGAATCCAGAAATGGTGTATCATCATTGCAAGGGGGCTGGCATGGACAGCATTCCCTTGCACCCAGAAACTGCTAGCAAGGGACATGGATGGTGGATTTAGGTAAGTATTTTCTACTTAAAAATAAATACCCTGTAGAATGGGTTGAAGGGTGTAAGAATTAGAGATTTATATTTTTGCAATTATTTTTATACTTTCTGTTATGTCTTCCCCAACCCAGACGGCACAACAAAAGAACACAAGTATTAACCATAACCTACTTTATCCAAAACTAAAAAAAAATTCCCCTTAAATATTTTTTCCATCAGAGCTCAAAATGAACACGTGCATTTTAATTTATGGGGCTGTATTATCATAGAGCCCTCAGTTTATCATCCAGTGAACAAGATAGCCACCCCATTGCTATATATTTACAAATGAGAAAACCATAAAGGAAACAAAAAAAAAAGACAAATTTAAATTTGAAAATGCATTTTGAATAAATATTTGCAGTGATATAAAACCTCTTTAAGGCATCTTATATCATGACTAACACAGTGACATCCTGGAGTGATGCTAAATGTGTGTATGTAATATTAATAGGATTTCCAGGATGTAGGAGGAATCAGACCTACCTGCCAACGAGCTTGAACCAGTGAAAACGATCATAGAATGGGTCACCACCACTTAATACAGTATCAGGCTCATCTTGCACATTGGAGGCCATTTCTCCTGCCCGGTCGTACATTTCTCGCATTTGATCCAGTCTCAGCCTGGTTTGGAAAATGGGAAGTTGTATTTTAAATCAGTAGGTCCAAAAAAGAACTGTGTTAGCTATCCAAAGTAACCTGATTCTTCCACTCTATGTTATCTGTAGTGCACTGGAACGATAATAGGTAAAGAAAATAGGGAAGAGTCTACCTAGTTCTTCTGCACTTTATTTTCATAGAGCTTCTGGTTTATAGGACGGTTTAAATATTTAAAGTAAGTACTACTGACTCCATGTACAAGACTTACTTGAGTTTCTCCAGTGACCAGTAGTGGGTGGCCCCATTTTTCAGGTCCTGCACTTCTACAGCAACCACTGTGCGTGGAAAGGGTTGGTCCTCTGCAAGTTTATCAGCCTCAGGCGGAAGGAGCTCCGGAGGGAGAGGGGAGTAGAGAGTGTCCGTCAGCAGAACAAACTGAAATTGAACCTGAGGAAACACAAAGAAAGATGTTGAACCTTCCCTAAAGTCAAGGAGGGTACAAAATACAACCTATGTGGGAACATGAATCTAAAGCAGCAGACCATTCCTGAAAGCCAATTCAATTCCCATAGCTGCACCTTACTCTCTAGTAACCTCCCCTCCCCTTTATACCTGCTATATTAATTTAAAATTAAACCCCATCCAAAAGTCACTGCTCAGTGCTTTGTGATATCAAATAATGAAAAGTATTACAGAACAATGGACATAGAAGTTTGTCACCTTTTTCTTCAGCTCCACGCTAATGGCATTGGCTTCCTTTAGGTAGACAGCATTTCCCCACAGCAGGTCCCGCAAGGATGTGAACTGATGGTGTTTCCATTTCTTAAATGCCCATTCAGCAAGCTCATACTCATGCTGTGTCCAGGGCACTGAAATGAAAAAAGATAGGAACTGTTTTATCAACACTGGCACATAGAATATCATAGCAAATCCAGGCAAGGTTTAGCATTTTTCCTTTTTATTTCACCTAGTGACCCTGCCAGTAATACGCTTCCTCTCCAAGCATGACAAAGCTCACTTACCATAATAAATCTATGGAGAAGCAGCGCTGTCACCCTACGACAGAATTAAAACATTCCAAAAGGAGCGGTGCTCTGAAGCCCACACAGAAATGGGAATGTGCTGATATAGGTGAGGCACCAGCAGGGTCCACAAGATTTCAGGCAGAATCAACAGGTAATTTTTGCACGTATTTTACTTTCAATGGTCTTTTTAATAGAGCAAAAGGTTAGAAGTAAGAGAAATTCATTGTTAGAGTTTCATAAATTTTAATTCAATGTTTCTCTACCTTTTTAACATAGGAGAACCCTTGCAATAAATAACTTTCAGGTCTTCAGGGAACCCTTCTTATAATGATTATATGATATATATTAGTGTGGTGGTCAGTGGGAAGAATGCTTCTTACATTGTTGGGCATTGGGAAGAATGTCACCCTTGCAGATAGCCAAAAAGATCATATCTGTCACTTAAACTGATCTGAAAGTCAAAATTTTATTTATTGTTTGAGGGACCCCCAGCAACCTCTGGAGGAAGAATCACAGCTTTGAACATTTATTGAGTCAAGACTGAGGATTCCAAAGATTATATACCAAGTAAAGCTCTCTTTCCATGTCATCACCAGTGCACCAAAGGCTTGTGATAAAGTTAAATTTTAGGTAATTCTTTCATGCTTTGTATGAGACAAAAAACAAAATCTATCAGCTGATGTGTGTCTATGTAACCAGGGTTGTATCAGGTTTACCTTCTTCTTCTTCTTCGTCCTCTTCCTCTGTGGTCTCTGCAGTCAGTGAGCGGGTCTCCACTTGCTTCTGAAGGGCCAGCAGTTTGCTTTCATAATCCTGAGGATGGAGAGACAGGACGTGTAGGCGAGACAGAAAGACATACATAAAAGCACCACAAGATGGAGAGAAATAGGCCAAGAAACAGGAAGGCACATTGATCAGACTAAGCTCGGTACAGAAAACCATTTGGCGAACCTCAGATTTAACACATGTAGTAAACACTAGGCATTAAACCAATAGGAACTTTTATCAATGGGGTAGATTCAACAGTTCTATATAAAAATAAGTTGTATAATATTGTATATGTATACTTGACACACTGCACAGCAGAGAATGCCATATTTGTTTTATTTAAAGGAAAGACTTGAACTATAATATAATCTGTTTGTGGTTTTCTCTACTAAATTTACAGTATATTTCAGTTTGTGTATATTTCACAAACTGTAAAAACAGTTACAAATTACAGCGTTCACGTGTTCAATTTAAAGCTAATATTACTGCTACAGTATACAGACATATTTAAAAACAGTTTGAACTTGCAGCAATAAATTATAACACTTCCAGTGCCCCAGTGCACAAAGCCAGCTCCCTGAAGACATGGCTTGAGACCTCATTGAAAGACCTGAGTACAACCGTATTGAACACCTTTTGGATGGGATTAGGTTTTTCTGTACATCTGGCACAATATTTCTGCTTTCATTGGCCTTTACAGATTTGAATAGTGTCTAGTTTTTTGTCTAGAATGAATTTACATACACGTGTGTGAAGAAGCAATGTAGATCAATGTAGTAGAGAGGAGAAATGTGGAATGCTATTTTAGTTTGTTATAAATAATTAATTTTGATGTTAATGTGTATTTTTGCTTACATTTACTGGAGTAAGCTGGCACTGAAGAACCCCAGATACCCCAAACCAAGGGCATTCACAAATCTCAACATTAGCTCTGACCAACTGATTGCCTCTTTAGTACTGGTCAGTGATACCCTGCCATTGTATTAAAGGAGGAAGGAGTGAGCTGGACAGAGGTCAAATGAAGTTGAGATTTGTGTAACTGTGTGGTTGGCTGCTCAGGTGGATATCTAAGGGAGAATGGTCATTCCTGTAGTTTAACTGATATAATACAGACATAGATCCATTCTTATAGTTACAGTGTTGAAAGTATTTTTTGAGAAAAGGCTCTTCTTCTCAAACTGAGCACCCGAACAGATAAGTATACATCAAAAGCCTTTGTAAACCCAATTAATGCCTTGAGAGAGTATCAGGGACATCATTATTGTGCTGCACATAGCTGGTGCAGAGAGCTGTGGAAGGAACTCAGCTTGGTCACCCACTAAAGGCTACCTGCAAAAAATTAAAGGAGGAGGTGGATAAAGGAACACTGTCCTTGCACAGGAAAAGAAAGCAGCAGTGTCTGGTCTTATTACAGGAAGCTCCTGCATGAAGGCAAAAGTCCCACATTCCTTTAGCGCCTAGATTTGGAAGAAATACACAAAATGCACACAGCTCCCAGCAAGGAGACATGTCATAAAAATCTACCGGAGCTTCTAACCCTTCCCTCCTTTATCCTAAAATGTTATTGGGTTACAATATTGGTATTTAAAGTTTGTATATCTAAAGAGAAGGTCAGATTTTACATGACGTCCATTACCACATTGCTCAAGGGGTTCATAATGTGGATTTAAAGGAAGCTGGTCATTGAAGAATCATGAAGGCTAACATACCTTCTGCAAATGCTAGTTGACTGTCTTTCATGCTGATGCATTGGCCTTTAATACTTTCAAGTTATTGACAAGGAAGAGGATATAACAAATGATGAGATTTTTCTATGTTACCAATTACAAATAATTATGCAAGAAACAGCCAGGCAACAAGCATTTCTAGAAGAAAGCTTTCAATGACAGATCCCATTTACTTTACATGAAATAATGAAATAAAATCATTTTTCTGTAGTCTAAAACCACTAGAAATGGGACTGCATAATGTGGATTCACCACAAGATGGCAGTGTGTGATTGCAGTATTCATAGGTACAAGAATTAAACAACTGCCTCTGATGAGGTCTGCTGGGTGACACTGAACCTTTCTAACAAAATCCCTCTGTTTTGGGTCTTTAGATTAAGTATATTTGATACTATAAATTAATTATATATATATATATATATATATATATATATATATATATATATATATATTATATATATATATATATATATATATATATAATATATTAAGTATATTTGATCATCTGTAATATTATTTGACACCGAGTGATGCAAATCTTTTTTTAAAGTGTGTATTTTTGTGTTTGTGGTATATCATTATTATTTATAATTGGCGGTGTTATGCTTTTGTTTGTTATTTTCATAAATATATGTCATAGCACAAATATAAGTAATGGAGAACTAAAGTTGTAAAAACATAGTTTTGTGGTTGTTGTCTTTTGTGTTATAGATATTTCCCATCATTCCCTTTTCTGGTGACACCTTGTCCTGTCCTAACACAAGACCTGATTTATTAAAGCTCTCCAAGGCTGGCGAAGATACACTTTCATCAGTGAAGATGAGTGATCCAGTAAACCTGGAATGGATCCGGTTCAGGATTTAAACCATTTGCTAGCAAATAGCAAATGACTTTGAAGAACTCTATTCCAGGTTTTCTAGATCACCCAGCTTCACTGACGAAAGTTTATCCTCTCCAGCCTTGGGAGATTTTTAATAAATCAGGCCCAAGGTGTTACTGGGACAAGAAGCAAAAACAAATATCTTCAACAAGAATATGGCAATTAAAAACCTAAAATATGTACAAAAAGAAAATCTTGCATTGATCTGCAGTTGAATGTCTTGAAAACTGACGCATTTCGCCTTTTTGGCTTCTTCAGGGGTGTACATAAAACATGGATGCTCTTAATGGTCATAAGAAAGTACTCATAGTTATGTTTTCTTATGACCATTTAGAGCAATCATGTCTTCTTTACACCCCTAAAGAAGCCAAAAAGGCGAAACGCGTCAGTTTTCAAGACGTTCCAACAGCAGATTTTCAGCTAGATGTTTCTGTACAGTTGAGGAGTACATATCCCGTGATGTTGCAATGGGCTTTGGACAAAATATTTGAATCTTTGTATAGAGTACATTACTATCTAAAATGTATGTGTTACTTTTAAAAACCCCTTCTTTTCTCCCATTATTTAATTAACCTTGCATTACAGTAAAAGGAGTGGGTACTAGGGATAAACGACCATTTATGAATGCAGCCGTGATAATCCTCCTATAGTGATTTCCGATGGTTTCGCGAAAATTTCCTCAAAGTTCCGTTGGGTTTGCGAAATTTCGCGAAACCATTGGAAATCACTATAGGAGGATTATCACGGCTGCATTCATAAATGCAGCCGCAATACTCCTCCTCTCAGATTTCCAAGTCATGCAGCTTGCATTTATGAATAAACGCGGCCGTGGGAAAAATCAGATGATTTTTCCCACGCTGCATTCATTCATGAGCAGCCAGCATAACTCACACTGTGTTCCTGGATAGAGAAACTCTATCTAGGAACACATAGTACAGGACTGCAACAGCAGTCAGCTCCGCTCCCCTGATTGGTCTTGCAGGTCCCAAAAATTCCATCTCGCCGGCCGAATTTAAAAAGGCTGTTCTCGCCTACATGTTTGGTAAGCAAGGTCGGCCCAATTTGCCGCGAGAACGAATTTAAAAAATTTGCTCACTCATCCCTAGTGGTTACCATAGTATGAATTGCATAAAGAGAGATTAGGAGAATAATACACAATACTACATTATGCACAACATGCTGAGACCTCTTTTATTTAGTCTCACGTTATAGTTTGGTTCCCTGAGGGACTTTTTTTATATGCATATAAAAAGTAGAAAATTATGATGTAATGGGTTGCAGAATGGCAATCTACTCGTAATGGCATCCACATTCCCTAATGTGTGCAGACATGACAAGCTCTGGACAATATAAAAAAAAAAAACTCACGTTTTCAAGTTCATCTCAAAGTTTATTCATAGAGCAGCCTTAAATCTGACAGGTTGTTGATTCTGTACAAAACCTGTGCATTAGACAGCTTATATTATAAAAACAAATTTCTTTTCTCACATGAATGCACCCTCGGTGATGTCCCTGGAAGGCACGATTCTTAAGGCAGCATTATCTGGGTCTGTAATTCCCAGCAACAATGGAAAAAGTGGTAAAACCAAGTAGAGCCACCCCAAGATGAAAAGAGGAGCGGCGCCACCTATAGGTAGTATGACGTCAGATTTAGGAGGCAGCGTTAGATCAATATACTCAGTGCTGGGTGATGTACAGCTCCCGATAATAACACGCAAACAGGATGACGAGACGTCGGGACACCAACGTTCATTCAAAAAGACACAAAACAAAAGTGCAAACACCGGCACTTGAAGATTCAAAGCACGATACGTCACATAAAAGAGCACCTGTCCTCACACAAGCAGGCATTTTTAAGAAGGTGCCTGTCAGTGATAATAGGCTTTAGGAAACAGAGCGGCTGCATTGTTAGTAATACTGGTTTAGTATACAACATGGCTGTACCTATACTTTTTGGATGCTAACTACATCAATTTTCTACTACTGGTAGCTTTATTAACAGAGGTGAAAAGACAAAAGACTGTCAGCAACAGCAATGGCCAAAAGGGCAATTTTGCACACTTTAGCAATATATCTGTCAGGCCTCAAAGCCTTAATTTTGTGGCATGTAAAAGAAAAAGGCCAGGTGCTGACCAAGAGCGGCACAATGGCCAACACACCAAACTGGAATCCAACTGGTGCTAAAGATGCAATAAAACTTATAAAAATATATTTATTTGCTATTTATCCTAATTTTAACAAACCTACTTTGACCATCCTGACAATACTCCAATAAAATGTCCTTTCATAAGGTACACCTATACTGTTGCCCCCGCTAGTTATAGCTCAACAATCTTACCCAGATCATCCTTGATAAATGTTTGTCACATTATTAAAAAAAACTTTCTTTACAAACTAAAACAGATGTGTCTTCCAGAAATACAGGACAAGCTCTTTCAGACAGAATTTCACTTCCACGATGCCCCAAATAGCTTCTTCTAAAAAGCTATAATTGGGGTACAGGATCACAAGCTGAGAAATTAGAATCTGCAGACTAAGCAATGGTTGTCGGGTTAGGAACGTCATTGTATTGTGAGGTCTGAAGAAGCATGTGCACTTCAGTATTCATCCCAGGAAAGAAGCTGTAAGCGGGTGGTGGCCTCGGTATTGTGACTCAACATTGTAGTAAGCACCCAAAAACAGCCGGGTGGTTAATGAAATGTGCTGGGTGGTGCCCCGGCTAAAAGGGGCCGGGGAGAACACTGTACAACGACAGATGGTGTAAGGGCGGACTGGTATGTAGCAGCACTAAGGACAAATCTTTTACATTGATGGACACTTTTTTTTTTTTATAACTGTAGTGCATCTCGATTTTTTACCTAAATAATACAAAAAACAGCCAGCTGAACAAGCAAATCTCTCAACTCCAGGTGGGAAATTACACTCGTCAGCCACTCCTACAGAAGGAAAACATTTCTGTGCTTAACTTCAGGTAGAAACTTCACACCTTAAATCTTATTGTTTGCTTTAGGTAACTAAATATTGAAGTTTTTGAAAAATGTCAAATGCTGGGTTACATTCGACCTTTGGATATGAGAAAAGGCCATCTGTGATACCTACGAGCAGCACAGTGGCTCAGACGTTAGCACTATTTGCAGCATTTGCAGCGCTGGGTCCCAGGCTCGAATCTCGGCCAGGACACTTCATGGAATTTGTTGCAGTTTCTCCCCATGTTTGTGTGGGTTTCCTCCGGGTACTCCGGTTTCCTCCCACATTCCAAAAACATGCAGTTAGGTAATTGGCTTCCCCGCACAAAATTGACCTTAGACTGTATTAAAGATATTTGACTGAGGTAGGGACATTAGATTGTGAGCCCCTTTGAGGGATGTCTGGGGACTTTGTAAAGCGCTGTGTAAAATGTTGGCGCTTTATAAATACTGTGTAAAAAAAATAACTGATCTGGAAATCTTATACCTAAAATACAGCAGCAAACAAAAAGTAGGGAAGCCACATCTCTAATCCCTTGCATACAACACTTTCTGTCACATTGAATCCATACACCGAGTTTGTGCCACCTTAATTTATTTTGCCCCATATTAGGGGTAATTGTAGGAAAAATCAAAGGACTTTGGAGTGGTTCACAGGGTGTGTGGGTGGCCTGACAAAGGTCGGTGTTGGTGAAAGTTACAGCATATTTTGGGGCTATTCTATGTCAGTTATGTAAAATAGCAATATTAATCAATAAAAAAGATAAAAATAAACAACGGGCATAGAATCTGCTTACGTGTCAAGAATTTGGTCTTTGCCTGAATATGCGTAATTCACTTACTTATTCCTGTGTATATTTGTCACGCACATGCAAAAAGTCTGCTTTCCATTTGACATTTTTCCTTAAGAGGAGAATTTGTTTTATTTAATATTCTCTCCAAACCTTTATTTCTATCCTTGTGATTACCTACAGATTTTCTTACATCTAACACTAAGGAGCCTCACCAAAGTGAAACATGCTTTACATTTGTATATCATTTCCAGCCACTTGTCTGCCTATGCCCGGCCTTAAAAGTTTAGACGTAAAGTGCCGCACCAAGAGTGGCAATGCCATAAGTATGCCCTCTTGAATGAATGTGGCTAATTTGCTTCTCAGTAACATCCAACTTGGGAAAGGAAATGCTAAATTGCAACAAGACATTAGTGGTTAGGCAGTAACAGATATCAAAGCTAAAAAAAAGCAATAATTGCAAAACAAACAAGCTAAATAATAAATGTAAAAAATATCCCTATTCTAAATAACGTTGTATAGGACTCCGTATACAAGACAACACCCAGAAGCACACTCCTCATCTCTGGAAGGGTAACAGTATTTTATGTTAGTGTTCGGGCCAGTGTTACTGCTGGTGAAGTTTTCTTAGGATGTGTGCTCGGAGTACTCACAATACTAGTGGTTTATCAGAATTAAAAACAAAAATAAAATACATCAAGTAAATAAAGGAAGAAGTCAGTGCACATGAAAGATTCTTCTAAACTACAAAATATCTTGTTAACCAAGTTTGGGGAAATATTGTGTCAATATGTGTTTTATTCTGCATTATGGGTAGGTAGTAATGAAACCAAGGTTAATACTGCAAGTAAAGGTGGGAGAGGTAGAGTGTCTTGAAAACATGGACGGAGAGGCCTCCCCCAGGATCATTAGTGTAAGGGAATACTAGCTAGTCACACTTTGCTCGATCCCTGTCCTGGACTTTAAAAACATAAAAAAACACACAAAGAAAACTCAAGAATGGGAAGCTCCAATGCACCCAACACTGCGTATGGTTGATCAACCAGTTCAAGGGAAGGAAGGGACATCGTCACAGAGATTGTGCAGCCTGTAAAACCCCCCATGTCCTTTGAATACTGCATTAGACTCCTTTACACTGTGGTCTCCCGGCCAGATTTGAGATTGGGAGCGGAGTACTGACGTCTCATACGTGGAGGGGTGACAAATTGGTTGTGGTAGTGAGGTCGGTCACCCTGCTTGTTGTATGAGGTATTGCTGCCTTCATAACCACCATCATAATGGTTGCCCCAGTTCTGCTGCCTTTGTGGTTGTCTCTGGGGTGGCTGTTGCTCGAAATACTCTGAGTCAGTCTGCTTTAAATCGGAGGACTGAAGTGACTCAGATGATCCAGAAGATTGGCGTCTTAGTCCCTTTTGATAGCCGTTCAAGGAGTTACTTCTCCACCGGCCAGAGGTGTTTTCGTTGCTGTTGCCCTGTCCCCGATATTGTTGCTGCACTAAATGTTGATTGCGCAAATGACTAAAGGGGCTCCAGATTTGCTTCTCAGGTTCTACCTCCTCCTGTTCTTTGATTTCTGCGTCTTTTGGGATTTTGACTTCAATAACCTTATCATCTGTAATGATGATGTGTGTTCCTGGACACCAGGAACTTCGATGACTGGGATTGCTTTTGAAGGGGAACCGTGGTTTACGGTTCTCTGGTGGGATGAAGCGATGAGGACCGTTACGCCTGAGCTGCTTTGCAATTTCTTGCTGCTGAAGGTTCTTAAACTTAACCTGTTCCTGTCTCATCCATTGTGTTCGCCCTTTATGGAACATAGCATTACTGTCTGTCTGCTGGGAGACTTGTTCTTCTTTTGTGTGATCCTCAAATGTTTTACATTTATCACTTTCTGTTACTTTATCACGTTCAACACTAGAACCCCTTTGCCTACGTTCACCCTGTGAACCCATGAGGGGTAACACTTTTTCCATTTTTAACATTTTGTTTCGTAGTGCTTTTATCTCCTCATCCTTCATGTTATTCTGGTTCTTCACTTCTTGCAATATGTCTTCCAGTTTGTCAACATGAACCTTAAGGTCATCAACATCTGGGGTACCTTTCCCAATCGGTACTACATCCTCAATCTTCTCATCTCCGACTCCAACTGTGTCCCAGACATCTCGAGCCACTGCCCTCCAAGAATCCCTTTCATTTGGATCCTTTTTTCCATACATGGCACAAAGCTCCTTCATTTTGACTATGGCCAGGGCTTCAATTTCTTGTCGACTATGTTGAAAGTCATTGAGTGCAACTTCGTAACAGATTTCTTTAACGGCTTGGATTTTAAGGTCAGAAATTGTCACCCACTTGGAATCTTTGCTAAGTCTCCGCCTCTGAGGGATATGATACATTTTATTTGGCTCCCGTTTCTTGCCACTACTGGGTAGGCCACACTTTTTAACGATGCTTTGCACTTTGCTGGGAGGAAGCTTCTCCCGTAAGGACGTGATCAGACGCCAGCTCTCTTCACAAGACCGTTTCTCGGAGTCGTCACCGCTGTCCGAGTCTGCGTCCTTGAGAAAGAAAAAAAATCAAAATGGCCCCAAAAGAAACCAGAAAAAATGGAAAACACTAAAAAAAATAACAAATGGCAAAAGAAATAAAGGACATGAAACAAACTAAGGAAACAATAGGTTGTGAAAAAAATAAAAACAAAATGTTGGGGGGATGTTGTATAAAAGGTGAACTAAACTTTCAGTTCTCACCTATCACTTGTGAGAAGTTGGAAGAGAAGATAGGCAGCCTTCGTTAAAAGAGCACAAAGTTAGAGGTGGTGAAACAACCCATGCCCAACGCACACAGGCCAAATCCTGAGTCTCTTCGCACAGCAAACCCACCACTCCAAGATGCAAGTAGGCAAAGACAGCCAAGAAGAAGGTCAGTAAACCGTGGTTAGTAAATGCAGATTTCAGATGCTTGGTGCTTAAACTTGGTTGCAGTGGTTGGTGAGTTATTCAAAAGAAAGGGCAAGGTGTTACATAAGCCTTTAGTGTAGAAGGAACTCCACCACGTGGTTCAACGAGCTATGATTGTGAAGTGTTGTAGGAAGCTGATAAATATCTAATTATTACCAGATCTCAAAGATTCCAATCTTAAATGGTTTGTAATTACAATCTAACCATAGGCCATATATATATATATATTTATAATGAATACTGTACATATATGCTAATCTAAACTATTCCCTGAACACTTGGGTACCTGCAAAAGACTACTTAAAAGATAATAAAAACCCATAAACTGAAAAAATCTAAAACAACAGACTTCTATATTGCATAAATTGAAAGGTTTGTTCAACTATTTACCTTCATTTTTTTCTTAGGAGCAATGAGGATTGTGTGGTGAGTGTGGATTTTATGAGTGTGGATTTTATACAGTAACTGACACCATGCTGCCTAATATTATGTTGAAACAAACATCTGTCCTAATTGCATTTATTATTGTAACAGGTATATGTACCTGTTTGGACTTAAATACAAATTCAACTTAGGAACAAACCTACAGTCTGACAACTACATAAATAATATATAAGTCGCTTACATGGCAATGTTGGCTTCCATGTGATATATTAGACATGAAAAATAAAATTACCCCACTGTTAAACAGATACAAGTAGCTCTTGTGTAAGCTATACTAGCATTCTGTGCCATTACTACTAAATAATACCAGCATAGCTTAAACCATTGGGAGACACTGGTTGAATATCCACTGGCTGCTACGGTTTGCAATTTATAACTAGTGACTGAGGTAGTTAAACTTAACTTCCAAGGTCACCAAAGAAATTCTACACCTAAACAACCTTTCATAACTGAAAGCCTATTCATTGTTGGACATTTGTAACTAATATGCCACAAGATGAAAGTCCAGGAGCAAAAATAGCAAGTCCTACAATAGTCTTTTTATGCAGTATGTTCCATTTTTACACCCACTGTGCTATTACATTTTGTTGCACAAACCTGTTTCATGTGGCTTAAATATTGCAAAATATGCAAACTTTGCTCCTTCCACAACTGATAAGATAAGCTTAGTAAGTTACTTTAATATAAATATTTCTGATGTCACTAAACATACTTTATAGATCATTCATCTGTCATATGTAGTATAAACTACATAAAAAAGAAACTGACTGAGCAGAAGGCTAGAAAATAAACTACAGACAAGGTAACTACATTTTAGTAATATATGTTAAGTCTTTTTGCCAAATTTAACAAATCTCTTGGCTAGTAAAGTTATAACTGGTCCACTAGCACCACTAACATGAAAATTGTACAAGCTGGAGGAGCTGCACAAGTGCAAAACCAAAAGAAGAGCACAGACCTGCACACTGGAAGGAGGAGAGGAACACTTTTCAATGTTATAGGCATATTGGCTAAATGGGAGCTATACCCTTGCTATGTACATATTCTGAACAAGTAGGAAAAATACCTAAACATATTGTAATGTTATCAAAAAAAGAGTAGAAGAATGTGCTCATTTAAAAGGAATTGGTGATGTTCTGACACAGGCCAAAGCAATACATTTGCTTTTAGGCCCCCCATTGTCCTCAGTAGAACATACTCTCCCTCCACTCCTCTGTTGCTCCATACAAACACTGGAAAAAAGCAAAATACCCAGCACTTATAGAAATTGGGGAGCACTGGCAATGCCATTTTTGGCCAAGTGCATGCATATGTAGTAAGGAAAAGCCCCTAGTCCACTCTAAGGTCCTATTGGAGTCATTTACACAGGGTTATCTGCCTTCTCTCTCATTCTTTAAATATAACTTTTTCTAATAGAATACCTTCATGCCCTGGTGACAAAAAAAACAAATAGGCTGAATCTTCCCAGTGGGGATGTGGCAATAAAAAATAACAAATGTTCTAACACACTCTATGCAAAAAAAAATAAAATACTATAAATACCTACATGAACACCCTCCACTTGTTTTTAAAAGCTACAAAGAAGAAATCATCTGTGTGTCTCTGAAGGTTGAAGATGTGTACCAAGGTGTGCCATGCTACCACAGTGGTTGGTAGGCATTGCAAACAATAGTTGTACTGTTATACAACATTTCACATGTTCCAGCATCAGCCCGCTTTGCAGTTCTCTGCAAAGGATTGCAAAGAAGGTTGGTGCTTGAAGAATTGTCTCTACCAGAAGCTGTGCTTGCTGGTTTGAATAGGGTGCAAGAATATATACAAAGCCCGCCATATACTGACTTTGGGTTCCATTCCTCACCTAGCCCAGTCCTTCGCTGTCAGGTGATTATATACACTGTCCACACACATACAAAATATATTGTTTTCGACTTTTACCCAATGTTTAATGACATTTTGTGTTATCCCAGGTAAATGAGTTTGTGGTTTTTGTATTTGTGATGATAAATTTAAAGCAAGTACAGTGCACAGCCAGTTATCTATTCAATAAAGCGAGAAGAAAAAAGTCCAAACTGCATGCAGTGAAAAGAGAGAACGCATGCACAGTGCAGAAGATCAGTACCGAGTTTTACACAAAGATAAATCAGTCTGTAGAAATACGAGTTAATATATTCATTACATAAAGAGGATTGAAGCACAGTACTGCTGAGACAATGACACGGACTATAAAGTGGAATCATCAACACACACTGAGGCAACCGATCCATGACTCTGATACAAATTATCAATTTATTAGAGAAAGTCGATTATTACTGAACTGACAGGCTATGTTCTCATGACAGAGAAGAAATAAAATGTCTGAGGCATTTAGTATGTTGTATAAATTCTGCCCAGTCATTCTTTTGCAGAGAACTTCATGCTTCTTTCTCAGCCTTGTGCAATGGTAAGTGGCCTGCTGTTCCTACTGACCTTAGTTGCCTAATGTGTGTGCAGCTTAATTGCCCCGAGCTTTTAAAGTACAACTGTCAAAAAAAAATACAGAGGGCATCAAACTGACCTTCCTAAAAACACTGCCTGGTTGTTATAATAAACCTTTAAATCGAGGATCAGTGTAAAAAAACAGGGCAAAAGTGTTTTCAGAAATATAGGTAATATATGGCTGTCTCTGTTTTTTTTATGACAGATTTCCTTTAAGAAGCATCAGTGGAAAATACGTTTAGATGTTTTATACAAATTACCAAGCTGTGCACTCCATGCATTTGAATTACACATGAATGGACTTCAAAGGGACATTATCACTTTTTACAATCAATATATTTAAACTAGAATCTCCTATGTGCAAGATAGAACTACAGGCTGGAGAAACATGGAATTTGCATTTCATGCATCCCTACATAACTATTAGTGTTTGTCCCAGTGTGATACACGATGCAGCAAGAAGCATGTATTAATGTTTTAGCAATAATGTGGGGAGACATTTCAGCTTTGCAGGTCTTTGTAGCAGTTTCACACATTTAAGGTGCAACTTATAGGAGATTTCTTTCTGTCCCCTACATGGTTTTGTCCTATGAAAGTATAAAACTGGGGCAGAGAGTATTGCTTAACCTGATAGATGCCTGGGGTGTGAAATTTTATGTAGCAATGGGTGCTGAAGCTGACAAGGTGCAACAGTTCTACAAAACAATTATCATCATTGCCTTTTAGCTGCAGGGGTCTGCCAATGATTTTAATAGTGTTTAATGTGCTATAGAGACCAGCAAAGCTGAAATAATTCCCCCCATAATATTGCTGAAACATTCATGCATGCTTCTTGCTGCATCATGTATCACACTAGGGCAAACACTAATATTTGTGTAGGGATGCCAGAAATGCACAATCTTACTTTTCTCCATCTTAAAGTTTTATCTTGCTCATAGGCTTCAGATTCAAGTTTAGATATATGGAAAAAAAAAAGCAAAAAACCTTTTGCCTACAGCAACTAGTTATACTATTTTTCATTCTACAACACTGGAAAATTTCAGATTACATTGGGGGGTGCCATGGACAAGAATAGCTCTCTGCTCACAAGTAAAGGTGACAAGCCGTAATTATCAAATATTCAAAAGGGACTGTGGGCGCCCCAGCCTTTTAATGAACAGATCACTATATAAAACACAGTGCTGAACTTTGTTTGTAAAAGCGTTGGTTAAATATATCCAATTGATGCATTCTGTATATTTTTTTACATTAAACTAAAAATATCTGTTCCTCTGAGTTAGCTGACATAAAATGGACAAACTGCAGGATGCTCTTATTGGGAGGTCAAATAAATGTTTCATAACATAGGGAATAACTATATCACCTTTATTTTTGAATGTGTTTTTAAAATATTCTTAATATATCAATTTGTATTTTGATGTTGCTGATGGCCCTAAACCAAATTCAGTTAACTTGTACTGTAGTTAGTTCTTCGTTCTAATATACTCTATGCAACTTGCAAGTGCATCTATGAACAAAATGAAATAAAAATGACATATATGATTTAGTCTACCTCAAGCAATAAATTATCTATAGGCTTGAGAGGTGACGATTTGGAACTGTTACGTTTTATTGCAGTCATAAGATTAGTTGGAGAAAATCCTTTATATCATGCCTGGTAAAGCGGTTGTTGAGGGAACTCTTCTCCAATGGAAACACAGACAAAAGGAAAAATGCTAAAAGAGGAAGAGATCAGAAATCTCCCTGACAGATCCTTGGATAGCACTTAAACCTTACAAGAGTTCTAGCCTTTCCCCATTCTATCCAAAACAAAAAATGTTTTAAGTATAGATCTACCTAGTATTAATATATGAGTTTTAATCTTCTGCTATCAAATCCATTACTTTGCCCTTTTATTTAAAACGTGCAGAATAAGGGGCAGATACAGTGGTTGGGACAAGCTATACAACAGTAGGGTGCTTACAATGGTCCCACATTTATTCAATTTAAACCTTTATCCACAAAGAAAAACAAATATTCTGTTTTTAAGTATTAGCTAGAGCTAGACTTTATTTTATTTGTTCTTAATTCAAATTCTACAAGTAAACACCAATTTGCTACTACCATCGCAATGATAGTATGTAATTTTACTGCACTGTCGCCCTGATACAGAACATAGACAAAAACCATCTTTTCCGACATGATTCACTGGTAGCAAAACTATGGTATGGGAGAATCAGAAAAGACTGCATCACATATGTCATTTTTTTTATTTTTTTTTATTTTTCATATTTCCACTATAACAGCTTTTATATAAAGGCTTCAATCACCCTTTGTGAAAATTGGCTGTCATACTGGGAGGGCTTGCATATCCTAAAAAAATTGAAAAAGCCTACATTTGAATTGGGTGATACTGTCCCTTTATTCGACGAGGCAAAGTGCTGAAACTCAAAGCGACTGATCGGAAATCAGCTTTTATTGCAGGAACTGCTACAGGCTGCTGAAATCTGATTCCTGATTGGTTGCTATGAGTCATTGTTCACCAATGAAAATCAGCATGATCAGAAAGCAAGGGTATATTTCTGTACTGCTGCTATTGTTCCTTCTAATGCAAAAACTATTTCTAAAATGATCTCTACTTTATTGCATTTAGAAAAAAAGGATCTGGACAAGCTTTTAGAGGTTATGGCAAGGATTTAGAAGCTGCATAACACCGGATGGTACAAAGTAGAAATATATAGTGACTAAAATGTAAGAAAGCCTAACTGAGCAGCTAATGAGCAGAGATTCAATGTGTAGGCTAAGAAGTGTGATCATACTACATGGTGTGAGGGATAAGTGCCAGTAAGAACAGGGGACGACAGTGAGAAAATTCAGCAATGCAGCTCTTACCAATCTCTGCTGTTCCAGGAGGAGATCTGCTTCTTCCTTTTCTTTCTTGTACAAAATTTCCATTTCCTGAAGCCTGGGAAATAGAAAGAGGAAAACAGTGTGAACTTTAGCAGTCCTGATAGCGCTCTATAGCAGCCATACACAGAGAAATCTCCACAGTTGGGTCCGACAATCATGTTTTGACAGGAGCAGATTCTACAGCTGCTCCAATAACACAGCAATTTTGCTGTTATTTTCTGAAAGACAGAAGCTGCTGACAAGTACTTTAAGTGCAGCAAAAACACTGCAAACCCTGCTGCTAATGATTTACACCCCATGATCTCCAAATGCAACCTTAGAAATCTGTCTCACACCTTCCTTTATTGGATAAACCTTTTAACAGAGCACAAGGGTGACAAATAGCTTGCAGCACCCAAAAAAAGCATGTACCTTTTCTCCATCTCTTGTTTCATATCAATGCCTTGTTTCTCCAGAAGCTCACGCTGGGCAAATGTCCAATCCACGGGCTCTGATGGTGTCTCTGCTGATGGCGTCTTCTCCCTCTCTGCTCGAGCCTGCTCGGGGTGGTTAAAGCGGAAAACGTGGTTTTTACCCATGATGATTCGGTTCCCTGAAAGAATGAAGATAAAAGCAGAATTAACATGCTGTTTTGGAGGTTGAGGTAATTAAAACATTTTTTTTTTAAATTCTCCTTACCGGAACGCAGCTGTACAGGAAGGACAACCCGCTTTCCATTAACATAAGTCTCTGACTGCTCACATGGCTCCAACGTGACAACAACTAAGAATGAGAAAAAAAACATAAGATGCAGAAGGAATATTGTTGTATATCCTGTAAACCAGAATTTTGGTTATGGCTGGTGACAAGAATAACCCACTGACAGGGAAAGGATGGGATAGTCTCTAATATAATTTTTCATTTCCCTGGCAGAAACCCTTAACAAAAAAAAAAGAAACTTTACTTCAGGATACTTTTACAGTACGTCATGACAATTTGACACCCCAGCCTGTCCTACTGAACTTCAACACCTTTACCTTCTCCATTTGGCATCCTCTCACTGCGGAATATACAGTGTTCCTCTTTAATATGAGCACCACTTAGTACAATATCCTGGCGCCTCTCAGCATCTGCTTGTCCAACCCTGGTAATAAAAAGGATGGCAGAGGTTACATAATGCAGTTGTAGGGTAACAAAAGCAGGAAATAGCACTGTAAGTTGACTTGCCTGGTGATACCGTCTTTGATATAATACAAAAGGCACTCTGACATGAGAGGATCTTCATTAAGGTTAACGAGGTGAGGAGTCTGCAAAAACAAAATGTAGAAATTAAAAAATATTCAATATCATGATCCTAAATGCTTTCTGTGGTTGAGTAACAAATCTGGGGCAGAAATGTTACAATAGAGATATACAACATACTACCTAAAACACCTACTCATAAATCTACACATAATCAACAAATGACCCTTCCCTGGGTACAAATGAAAGCCTAATTAAAAGAACCAAATACTATACTAGTATAAGAACTCCATGCCGCTCAAATCCCTGACCTCCGCTGCAGGAACAGTACAGGGCACACTCCAGGTTCCATACCTTGCTAAACTCAGGTACTTACACTTGTTGCATTAAAACATAAATTTCATGGAAATCTAACTTCATTCATCATTAGTTATTAAATTAGCCTGGAGGTCAGCTTCAAGTTGAAACTTCATTTTGACAATTATCATTTTATTAGAGGAACACTTAATGTTGTGCTGATCTGAATCATCTGATAACATTAAATCCATTATGTGCTCCTCTACGTCTTTATTCTGCTGCACACTGCTAGTTGTTAGAAAGGAAATACATATACATCAGAGAATTACGTTTGTACAGAAATTATGCATTTGGTTTTGATTTTCTAAAACACAGTCAAAGAGAATCTTATGCTGAATCTCCTCAGCATAAATCAATGCCTATTGTGCATGGGATAGCCATATGTACCTATTACACGAACATTCAGTGCTTACTCCTTATTAGCACTGCACAAGGCTTTAGGTTTTCTTTTTCTCCCTTTCAATAAAGATTTTGGGTAAAATTACCCTAAGATACAACTGCATAGCCACTGAAAGTTTATTAGATTCTCTTTAATAAACAAAATGCTAGGTTTAGAGATAAATACAGGACAAAGGAATTTGACACAGAGGGGATTATTATTTCATTTACAGACAAACTGGAAACCTTTCACTCAATGACTACCCATGAGACTATTAACTTTTATTCTAAGAGTACTAGCTAGTTCATCGTACAAACCTTTTTGGGGGAAAAGACCCCATTAGAGTCGGCAAACAGATCACATGGACTGGGGGAGAAGATCTGTTTGATATTTGCAAGAAGCAGAAAGCAATGAATGACAGATGAAAAAAGTGATCATCAACAAGTGAAATTTAAAGCATGAGCATGACAACTGTGAGTGGATCTACATAGCTCTACAAAAGATAACCTGGGTAATGGTATATTCAGGACTGGAGGAGCAGCAAAGTCAACTTATAAGGACTTTCAGTTCTGAAACAGTTTTGAAGGTTGATGTAGGAAAAGGTGAAAAGGCGTTCGCTTAAGCTTGAGACCCACCAAGCACTTCCTAAAGGCTGACTGGGTCAGTACACAAAGGTCCTTGAAGAAGCACCAGTTTTGTTTAAAAGTGAACCTGTGGCCAGACATCCAATAATTTATATATTTCTTTAAACAAAGCAAATTGGCTTTAAAATAAAGCTATCATTGACCTTTATAGCTGCAGTCGCTGTGCACCATTTCATCCAAAAAGCTCTGAGCTTTAATCAGAGTCTCACCAATTTAGATTTTATTAAAAAATGCCTACTCCGTCTTTATATTGGAAGGATGGAAGGCTGGCAATTCACCACTATGGGAAAAAGCAAGCTGAGATAAACTGCCTGAAATATTGACTAAAATTAGATTTTAGAGCTTCTATAGTGAACTTTGAAGGTGAACGGCTCCATACCATCTGCAGCTACAGAGATCTACAGTTTGCTTGTTAAGAATATGTACTTTATTGTTCATTTATTGAAATTTATTTAGTGCTCCAGATCAAAAGTAAAGTGGTCCAAACTTGTCAAGTTGTTGCAGAACCATAAGCCCCAATATGTCAGGACACCTTCTAATCTAGACTGATAAATACCAAACATGGGGACCTAGGCGATTCTAAGAGGAATTAATCAAATGACAAAATCAGTTACATATAGGGTCACATCTTTGAACATTTTCGTAGTAAAGGGGGGGTGACGTATCTCAGGTAGATGCTGAAAGACTGAATCCCCAGTGGCATTTTCTATAATATGGTATATTGTGTTGAGTTTTCTAGACCTTAATTCTCATATCAGACTTGAACTGCACTTAACATTAACATGAAGTCTCTTAATGTTGGATTGCTTAGAGCAGAAAAAGCAAAAAGAGTGCATTAAGTAGCATTGGCAGACTGATATAAGAGGCCAGTGGAAAGGAAATACAGTCTGGGAATACTGCACAATTTGGGGCAAAATCATCATTTGAAATCTAAGTTGATGTATTAAGGAACTGCAGTATAGAAGAATAGAGGAAAATTGATCTTCTACTGGAGGGCATATCTTTTTCAAAAGAGCATTATTCAAGCCAAAAGTAAAATTGCAGGCAATACATCTATCTGTAAATGTTTTTAATAATTAAAATTTTTGCTACAAAATTATTAAAATGTCTCCCTGTGTATGGCCAGCTTAGTATTTTAGCTTTGGGTAGATTCTGGCAGGTAGAATTACTTCTATAAAATATTTTAAGCTGGACAAGTTGCTACTGTAAAAAACGATGGCAATTTGTTTCTAATGTTACTTGGGTAGCATATATTATAGAGATTCTTTAACAGTTAGGGGGAGATGGTCCATTGGCGGTGAGGTTGTGGTGTGTTTACCGCTTCCTCGTGCCAGGGAACTGCAACATGTAGCGTCCCCTGTTGGCAGCTCCATAGTACCACTTTTGCTGCCACCTGACCAGCAATGTGATGTGAATGACTGAGCAGACTCATGTAGGATTGCTCGATCCTGAAGCAGGTCTGCCCCTGTCCTTATTGGGTAGGATTATTAAACTAATTTTTAGCTATTTTACCAGCATGACTTAACTACAAGTGTGGTTCTACCTTTAGGAAGCCAATGAGTAATTCACCATTCTCAGCATCTACCTATTGAATTTGGGTGAACTAATTCTGGATTTCTAATCTACTATCTGTTTAGAAGTGGGTTGCTAAAGGTCACTAATATGGCAATGAAAACACAGTCATTCATGAGCCTCAACCTTCTCCCGGTTAATTACAGATTCTATGAAAAACAGCCTAGTGAAATTAGGTCTAAAAAAATCTCAGTACATTATTGATATTCCTGTCCCCAATGGTAATTATTTAACCATTTAACAGGTAAATACCCAAAGGGATTGAAGTTTATTGCTGGCTCATGAACTAAGACGGCAGACAGACCTGATCAGTGGACAGAGAGTCAAAATATTCATCAAAGATCATGGATGAGATCTGGAGGAGAGGTGAGCATTGACAGTGAAATATACAGAAAGGAGACAGAACATTAGAGGAAATCCATAGAAGAGCAGGGAAGAGAGATTGCAGTGTGGATTGGGAGATGAAGGGGGAAAGGTCATTTTAACAAATTAATGGTACAGCAGACACATTTTCAGATGGAAACCACATTTGTGAAACAAAAAGATGCAAAATGATATGATACGTTGGTTCATTGTCACAACCACAAAAACTTTGAATTATATTTAAATAGTATAGTAGATTTACACTAAGGATGTGGTGTTTTCTTGTGTTACATGAAAGAAGGTATCCTCAATTTCACTCTGCATGGAAGCTAACTCCGTACTAGCTGAGGTAGCATGCAAACCTTTTTTTTAATTACCCGTGTTTCCCCGAAAATAAGACACTGTCTTATATTTTTTTTGGCTCCCAAAAACACACTAGGTCTTATTTTCAGGGGATGTCTTATTTTTCCATGAAGAAGACTACAGTACACATTTATTGTTGAAAGTCACTCATGATCACTCATGTTCCATTGATTGTCCCCTTCTGATCACTCTATACCATTGATTATCCCCTTCTGATCACTCTATGCCATTGATTATCCCCTTCTGATCACTCTATGCCATTGACTGTCCCCTTCTGATCACTATGAAATGACTGTCCCCTTCTGATCACTATGAAATGATTGTCCCCTTCTGATCACTATGAAATGATTGTCCCCTTCTGATCACTCTATTCCATTGACTCCATTGTCCCCTTCTGATCACTTACCCGTAATTAAGTGCAGGGATCTCCGTTAGGGCAGGGATCAGCAGCTTGCTTCCTTGTTCAGAATCGCGCGGGCAAGTGTGCAGGCTTTTTACTTTCAGTTTGGCTCAGGAATAGACACGCCCTGCAGCCAGCATCAAAGACAAACAGGCTGCAGCCAGCATCAAAGACACACAGGCTGCAGCCAGCATCAAAGACACACACGCTGCAGCCAGCATAAAGGACACACACGCAGGATCAGATATCTGGAGCTGTCTCGGTGAGTACTTTTTTAATTTACCGGTATGTATGCTTTTATTTTCTTTTTCTCCTAGGTCTTATTTTAGGGCAGGTTTACAAAATAGTACTAGGTCTTACTTTCGGGGTAGGTCTTATTTTCGGGGAAACAGGGTATTAGTTTTCTGCCATGCAGATAGTGTTTTGTCCATGATTTGGCCAAGACGTCAGTAATATAAGTGTGGATTTACCTAAGCCTGAAATGTAAGTACCTTTAGATCAAAGTTGATCACAGTGTGTACGAAACAGAGAGAAATGCTCTTTATCATAAAATTCTGCATCACCTACAATTTTTGAGAACCAAGTTTCTTACCTTTTTAGGAGAGAAAACACCCAATGTTCCTCCATCCTCTCGTATGGCAACACCCATCTCTGCCAGTAATGCCTCTCTGAAATTAAAAAGAAGTTGTACGTGTCATTTGATAAGACTGTGTGCTGCAATATTCTCCCCAGAATTGTTTTTGGGTAGGAAATGGTTTTAGGCAGGTGGTGGTCCCTGTATTGTGAAAAGTTCAGGTTGGTGCACCCAGCTAAAAAGGGCTGGGGAGAACACTGTGCTAAATGTGCCTGGTTATATACCTTGTACTTCCAGGTATGCAGATCATTTGACTCACTCCCCTTCCTTTCATAAGAACTGGTGCTTGGTCTTAAATTGGTCAGGTAACCAGAACCATAAAAGGGGCCAGAGAGAATTCTCAGCCCTGAGTTAGCTTCCATTTCTCATTCTTCTGATCTTACATGGAACATCCCTTCTGCACTCCCAGCAGTTGAAGAAAGTGGCAAGGAAAGAAAAGGGAGTGAGGATTTGCAATTTGGGAGGGCAGCAATAATGTAACTCTGCAATTCTTCTCAGAATCACCTTTTCTTGCACAAGTTATGATCTTTTATATGTATAGGATACATTTGGGGGTTCGAGCAAAGTTGATATTTGCACACTTTAAGCTCTTCGGGGTACCTAAGCTCTCTGAGCACACAGACAGAAAATGTTCATAGAAGATATAAATGCACTGGCACCATCAGATTCACGCAAACAAGGTGATGTACAAAGCGCATCAGCCAACTGACGCCAGTAACCCTTTGGCCAAGTGTAGTTGTCACATTAGTAAAATTTGACTCCTGACCGGTTGGTTTCCCAAAAGTACTGCATAGGGTCTGTGGTTTTTTGGCATAATTTAGGCAAAGCAAGTGATTTCTTATGCTGTACCTTTCCATGCGGATTGCTTCTGTTTTTCTAAGTTTTTCTTCCCAGGTTTCATTGAGCTCTGCAATAATTTTCTCTGATTCCTATAGGTTGGAGAAGAAACCAAAAAAGTTAGAAATTTGTTTTACACAAGTTTTCCACCTACTACAAACAGTCAGTATGCATTTGCACTATTGATATGGAATGAAAGAGCATGGGGTCTCAGCGATTATACTTTCTATTGAAATGCTTAGCTGATTAGGAAGCTTTCTATTAGGAAGCTTTCTATCAGTGTGGAATGCAAAAAAGATTTATTAGGAACAAGAATAAAGAATAACATTTTAAAACTGTGAAAGGTTATAATGTAAGAACAACATCAAGAAAGATTTCCTCATTTTGGATGCAACAGGGCAGGATATGGCTATCTAGGTCTGTAGTGGGATATCGCGCTACTTTCACCATGGACAAAAAAAATTTCTGTCAAGCTACTTGTGTCATGAATATATAAGTAAATGAATATATAAATATACATGATCTGGTAAATGTCTGTAAACTTAATGAAGACTGAGGCTGCAGTAAAAAACAAACAAAACAAATAAAAATATTTCACAAAGTAACATTTAACCTAATTTCTATTTCTCTGCGGTTCCATTACTGGCTTTCTGTGGAAGTCAGGTTGTATTTGGGTGTTCTGGTTCTTTATTTCCTGATGTCAGGCAGTGTGTGGCGTGATAGCAGTGCTGTGGAAACGGTCACAAGAATAGACCTATTCTTCGCCTCCTGCATACAAATGTAATGTGCTGCAGCCTGAGCCTCCTATAGGCCGCATACAATAGCATGACTGTCCAGACATAAAGACTGTGCACTGTCTGCATTGTACTTAGTTGGGTGGGGGAAACAGCAGGGCAGGGACGGGGGTCACGGTCAGCAACCCCCTTCTGCTAAACAGCTTGGAACTATATTTTAGTAAGCTCTGCTGTTTTTCAGATGTTTAAAATATTGCTGTATTGCAAGGCTTCTTCTGACTGTGATCCAAAGGCATAAACATAGCCACTGGTGCTAGCAGACTCCACATATAGCAATAAATGCTGCACGGTAATTAAAGCAAAGCATTCTGAATGGTCTGCGAATAATGCACTGATTGAGTTGCATTAAAATACTCCAACACATTCTGGGCCCATTTTCAGGGCTCTGCTGCCTAAACATCAGTAGCTCTATCAGCTTATATTGGTATCTGTGACTGTATTGTACTTCTGGTTCAGCGAACTACTGTTCAGTGAAAAATCTCCTTAACAATGACAATAAGGTAATTTAAAATCTAACACAGGTAAGCTAATAGGAAACCCTTGTGTCAGACAGACACAAATACCATCACAGCGGAGTTTACCTTAAGGCGTTCGATGGCTTCTTCTCCTCCTGGTGTAGACATAATCCTCTCCTGGATACTGGTCACTGAGTTCAGGCCCACCTGGCTACTAAGGGAGCAGGACGATGGGGAAGAGGCCAGCGAGCCCATGGAGGCTGTGGAGAAATGCCCAGGTCGTTGGTTTTCATTGGCTAGCAAGTATTTATTCTTAAGGTTCTGGTTGTCGTTGATATCTGACAAAGGAAGGCACGCCACAGAGGGGAGAGCTGGAAAGAAGGAAAGCCAGGGTGGAAAGGGAAGGGGAACAAGGAAAGAAGGAAAAGGAAAAGGCAGTGAGATAGGACAGAACGCTCACTCAACATCACACAACACAAGATGGCCACTGAAAATGGCCAATCAAAGCAGGAAAATGAACAGGAAACAAGAAAAGGGTAGTGATAGAGGAGGGGGCTAAATTTAATACCTAAAGGGGAAACTTTTCCTATTACCCGCAGCAACTTGTTGCTCCATTTAAAAGGAGAATCTGATTGCTATGGGAGACAAGAACTGTACTCTGCAAAACCTTTATTAAAGGTTTTAAATTAAATAGACAGGAGGAATCATTTGTCAATGTGTCTGAAAGAAGATCAGCTTGTGTTGGAGATAGAGAATGTCATAAGCCAAGTTCTCCATCTGAAAAAGCCAGTCGATTAACGGTCTCTCCCTTTTGCTTAACTTCAGAACTGAAACAAGCATGCAAAGTGACTTCAAAGAAGATTTAAAAAGTACTAAAGCCATTTTATGAGCGAAACCAAAAGGCATTTCAAGCCATATTTCTGAAACTTTTTTTTAAAGATAGTTATAGGCATGTGACAAATCTTGACATCTGGCCAAATTGGACCACAATTTTGTGGATACCTAGCCATCAAACCTATCCAATCTAAGCTTGTTAGTCATGCACAATCACATGGATTTTAACCCCCACCCTACCTTGGGAATCCAACAAGGATTTTTCTAGATGTAAAAAAAGTCTTTGTATGTAGTAGCCTTAACAGTGTCCTTCATTAAAAACTTTAACTCGTTGAGCATCATTTATAAAAGCTTTCCAAGACTGGAGAGGATACACTTTCATCAGTGAAGCTGGGTGATCCAGCAAACCTTGAAAGCATTTCTTAAAAGTCATTTGCTATTTGCTAGCAAATGTTTTCAATCCTGAACCTGATCTCTTTCAGGTTTGCTGGATCACCCAGGTTCACTAATGAAAGTGTATCCTCTCCAGTCTTGGAGAGCTTTAATAAATCTGGCCCATGTTTTTGAGGTTAGGACTATGGTCCACATTTTCTTGCACACTTTATAGGCTTACACATTACCAAATGCCTACAGGTTACCCTAGGACAACAAAGTTCTTTTAGACACTTTTGACAAATAAGGGTCCCTGTTTTGTGCTGCTTCTATGGCTAGTGCCAAATAGATATAAAATGCAGCAATATGTGATATAATGTCAATAATTGAGGACAAATGTACATCTAATCACATGACAGCAGTTAAGGAACAACAAGAGGGAGCGATGGGAACCTCCAACACAAAGTAAATGACTTTTATTTCAATTATTACTTGCACAAAACAGATTGGGAATAACTTGCATTGTGCCTACACGATATGACCACCTGAATCACCCAGCTACAATAGTCAGGGTGTCAGTGCTTTAGATTTTAAAGATCAACTGCCTCACTTTCAGGCAGTTATGATTACTGACCCAACACAGGATTATTTTCTTGGAATTTAAAACATTAACTTATCAAACATAGGTAAAATTTCAAGCAAATTAATAGTTTGGTTAAAAATACAGTTAATACAGGAGAAAATAAAGAACAAGGCAATAGGAAGCTGCACTAAGCAAAGAAAAATAATATATTTCAAAGTGATATGAAGCAAAGCCAAGGAGGAAGATTAAGGCAGCCGCACCTCCAGTCCTAAGGTATCGAACTGGCATATATTATGGTCATATGATCAAAGCCTGGGGAAGAACCTGAAAGCTTCACATGCATAGTCTGCCGGGCAGAGCCATTGTTACCCCCAAAGAATTTTTCGGCAAATGCAGAAGCAGATATGACTTTTCATAAGCTATGAAATCCCAGACAGAACCTAAGCTACTTTAAAACATTCTATGATCCTTCTCTGATGATGACTATTAAATGCTAAAGTTTGGGTTGAACTAAGTATTAACTATCCGGTATAGGGAGTTTTAAAATCATAATCTATTTAGAAGATAGGTGGTTGGGAAGGGAATCCTCATTGTGACCTGATGGACTGTCCACACCAATGTGTTTCCCATTTACATTGAGGAAAGTGTACAGACCTTTACTGTGCACAACAGAGCCAATTATTAGGTGGCATGTCATGCTTACATACAGGAAATTATAGACACATGTAAATGCAAAACAGCACAGTTGGTTTATAGTGATGCCCCCTTCATCTACCAGGATTATAGCTATGCCTCCTTTATCCCCACAATTGCAGTGATGCCCTTCTTCATCTCCCAGGGTTATAGTGACGCCCTTCATCTCCCAGTTTTATAGTGATGCCCCCTTCATCTTTATAGCTTTATAGTGATGCCGTCTTGGTCTCCCAGGTTTCTAGTGTTGCCCCCTTTGTCTCCCAAATTTATAGTGATGACTCCTTTGTCTCCCAAGTTTGCAGTGATGTCCCCTTCGTCTCTCAAGTTTATAGTGATGCATATTCATCTACCAGGCTTATTGTGATGCCTCCTTCATCTCCCAGGCATGCTGCTGTTATGGATTTACAAGATGTTGACACCAAGGTACATACAGCAACATTATTGGGGTGCACTTCAAATTACATTTAAAACCTGTTTACTTAATATATAATTGCATTAAGTGCTAGATTTACAATCATGCCTGGAGTTTGACTTTACGATTGCAGGTACTTTATCTATAGCCTGCAATTAAAATGCTGTTATTTTTTTTACAGTTTTCCCAGTCCTCCTGCAAAACCACACTAATATTTGCCGATCCTGCTAGTGAAGTCCACCTAACGCAGCTTACTCTGACTGGGTGGAAATTATTCTGCACTGCTCCAGAAATCAGCGCAAAGTTGCCGCCCCAGTGTAGTATCTCCCTGCTTGTACTATAGTGGGATAAGAACAGGTTGTAAATGATTCATATGCCTATAGTTTGTAAGTCAACAGTTGGCTGGATTGACAGCTCTGCCTCTGTTTATGAACCTTCCTCAGTATGAGCTGCAGTGTGTGGGAAGCCAAAACTAAAGAAGTTTGAGTCAGTCAAGGTAGGTAGGGAGCTGAGCATCACATAGTACTGGCATTCGGTACTGGTCTAGACTGTCATGGATGAGTTATTAGGTATAAGTTAGGAAGAGCAGTCATAATAAGCCAGTTGGTATTTTTTTACCGAACAGTGAATCCACAACAATACCTGTACAAGCAATAAATAGTACATCTAATAATGTCACCGTTCTGTCTGGGATTTACAAGCACCCTGAGCTGACATGCAAGATCCAGGCTTAAGCTGAAAGGCTGATGAGAGAAAAGGTTATCACAGATATACACACATTTCACTCCAGGAAAACTGTCCTCAATAGAATCAACTGACGGAAGGCAAGAGAAGGAGAAACACAAGATGGGATGAAGGTTTAGTATTGACAAACACTTCCTGATCTGATAAAAACTGATGAACAAAGAGTCAGGCGAATCTACACAAGGTTCTATGTAGTTTGTGAGATACAACTATGGTTCAAACACAAAAAAACTTTGTAAAGACTGCCATAGGTCGACATCATAATTTTCTGTAACAGAGCTTTAATACATAGAATAAATCGTTGGAAATAAGCCACAGATAAAATTACCATTTGGTGGTCATCAACTTACCTGCAACCCACTGCAATGTGCTGTAAATTAACCCATTGTAAACAAGGCTGAATTGACAATTTTACTGTCCCCCCACTTTCCGACAAGCAATGCTTTTCGTGAATTTCTTTCTATTTGTAATCGCTGAAGCTACTATAGAGAGAAATAGAAACTAGCTATGGCTAAACCAATACAATTCCCCTAAAAAAAAAAGCTTACAATAAAATACCCCTAAATTGCTATCCTTTCTGAAGTAAGCATTAGCATTTGATAACTAGATTAAAGCTATCGATACAAAACACTATCAGCTTCATCAGATTCTACTTACTGTCGATGATATCGCCCAGGCCCTGTGCCCTCAATAGTTCCTTCAAACGTGATACTTCATCCTTAAGTTCACGCACAAGTTTAGCGTTGGGATCTTCATTAATAATAGCGTTACATTTGATCTGTTTAGCACGATCTGCGTATCTGAAGGGGGAAAACATGTTCAAAATGAAAAATCGTTACAAGGTAAACTAAACCTGCAAATGGTTATTTATGGAAAGAAATAAAATGAAACTTAGTTTATAAAAACATTATTTTATGTTTTAATTCTGGAATTTTTTCAGTTTTCACCTTAGTGTACTGAGTGTTTCATCGTAGTTGATATCAGCTGGACTTAGAGCGGCCACCATGGCAGTACGGGAGTTTCCACCTGAAATAGAAAGCATATTATGACTATGGCGTTCCTATTGCTTCTTGCTCACGGCTATAGGAATATTGTTAAGATACTCTCTTTACCACAAACCCATTTTGGTGTGCAGTCTCAAAAAAGTGTGATTGTGCTCAGATTAAAGCATCCCTTTTTTTCAATATGGTACATACAGTTGCTAAAAAAAACTAAAAGTATTTATCCTCCTGAAGGTTCTATATTTAGTTTATAGACAATATTGGATTTTAGGTACCTCCATTTATTTTTTTATAAAGTAGGTTACAGTTAGGTTTAGATATAAAAACAAAAATCAGACTGCCCAGAAATATAAATTCAAGAGCAGAGTTCTAGTATGCAACTTTATATGGTTTATGTAAGTAATAACCTAAAGTACACAAGACATCATATGTACAAACATTGAACCAATCCAATCATAAACTCCCATATGTTGAAGAATTAGGATGATCCTGTGGTTCGCCCCATCCCCACCAATAATTACCAAGGCATAGTAATAAGGGCCAGAAGTCAATGATCTAGGACAGGGGCTTCCAACTCCAGTCCATAAGGGCAACACTGCCAAGACTTTTATATAGGCAGTCATTTTTGGACTCTTCGAAAACTACAGTTTACTAAAATTACTGCAGCCTTTAGAGAGCCTTATTCTAGAAAAAAGTTGGAATTTGCATCTTAAAGCACCTAATAATTTAGGGATTCTTAGGTATCCAATATGATCCCCCGTTCAACAAACATCATACCCAAATTTTCCCGCAGCAGCCAGGTAAGCACGGAATCTCGGTAGGGAATGAAATCTGTCTTTTTCTTCTTTTTACTCTACAAAAATACAAAAGATTATAAAATATTACTTTTTGAAGGAAAGTGAGGAAAGGTTCTGCATTTTGGTTTCCAGCTAGTAAGGAATGACAAGGAATTAGACTGCTAACAAGAAGTAATTAAATGTTTTACACCTTCCAGTGGGACAGCTAATTCATTTTGAGATTAGATTTTGTAGTGATGAAAATGGAAGTGACAGCAATGTTTGAGATGCAACTTGCTGATTACAATAATGGTTTTCAGAACCATAGAAGGGAGAGATGGCAAACCCAAAAATGACTGTCAACAAAAAAACATGGGAAATGAATTTACGCTGCTATGAAAGCTTGATGGTATATACCACCAGGAAGACCTACCTTGCTGGTGCAGTTATCCTGAAAGGACAGCAGGAATGAAAACAGAAATATGATACATCACAAGAGAACTGACTCAAATGCATCACTACTTCAATACAAATTCGTATTTCTTTTATATTGTAAAAGTTTAAAAACTTTAACATAAAAGCAATTATACATTTAATATTTATGGCGCTCACTCTACTTCTAAACAAAATAGGCCATATTAGGCAAGGATTAGGCAATAGAGATTTCTCTATATAATATAAGATGACTTACCACTTCTGCAAGAGCAGAGATGACTTTCCCCAGAGTGGTCAGAGATTTGTTGATATTTGCACCTTCCTGCAAACCAACGAAACCCAATCTGATTAGATCACAATAAAGATATACACATATAGTAATAAAGAGGATAAAACACTGTAAAGTGTGATGAATAAAAACAATTTTAATACATTAACAATGTAACAGGGCAAAGGAGATGTTCAAGGATAACACATGACATATATTAACTCTGCATAGTAAAGAATAATTCATCTACACGGTGGCCCAGAGATTAGTACCCTGGTCTTTGCAGCGCTGGGTCCCAGGTTCGAATCTCGACCAGGACAGTATGTGGTATGGAGTTTGCAGGTTCTCCCCGTGTAACGTGGGTTTCCTTCCACATTCCAAAAACATGCAGTTAGGATTCTTGACTTCACCTCAAAAGTCACCTTACACTGTATGATTGACATATGACTATGGTAGGGATTGTGACATTGCTATGGCATTGGATTGTGAGCACCTTTGAGGGACAGCTAGTGACATAACTATGGGCTTTGTAAAGCACTGCGTAATATGTTTGCGCTATATAAATACTATGTGTAATATTATTATAAAAATATAAGAAAAAAATTGTAGTGACAAATTAAGGATTCTAGGAACACCTAGGAAAAAGTTTTATCATTTAATAAATGTAAATAACATTTGTACTTGTAAGGAATACTCACTTTTAGCCGCGTTCCTTTTGCTCCTGTAGAATCGGCTCTTTCGCTCCCAGCCAAATCTACCAGGCTAATTTTACTGACCTGGGATTAAAAAGCATATTGTTTAAACAAGAGTCAGATCCTGTACAGAAATTGAGTGGAATTGACAAAATTGTGATATGGGGTTATATACAGGCTTTATAGGCAATACCAGGAAACTACAAATGGTTAAAATAATTTTTTAGGGATGTGTGCTTTAGTAATCTTTCTTTATTTCTGTGTATTCCCCTAACTACAACAATTTATTGTTTCACTTCTAGCTTTTAGCAAAAATAGAATGTAACACAATAACAGGGAAAGGGGATACAAGATAAACACCAGTGTATAAATTAGGCCACACAAAAATAAATCAAATGTTTTACTAAACTATTTTCCAGTGATAAAAAGCCACTGATTTTTTTTTTGGAAGAACAGGGTTGTCAGTCAACTTTTTTGGGGGCTGGCATTAGTTCTAAAAGGCAGCTGACTTCCAAAGAATAGTAAATGAAGAGATTTGTGCTTATCCCTGAACAATAATAATATAATGGAGCGCAGGAGGTCCATTGGACCTGATTTATTAAAGCTCTCCAAGGATGGAGAGGATACACTTCATCGTTAAAGCTCGGTGATCCAGCAAACCTGGAATGGACTTCTTCAAAGTATTCAAAAATTCAATCTATTACAGGTTTACTGGATCATCCAGGTTCACTGATAAAAGTGTAACCTCTCCAGCCTTGGAGAGCTTTAATAAATAAAGCAAACTGTATCTGAAACAGTGACAATAGGGGATGCAGGGAGATTTTAAAACATTTATTACTTTTATAAAAGCTCAGAATTAGTCCTATGATCATAAGCAAAGCTAAAAATTGACTGCATTACTTGTATTATTTGGCCATCCTTAGACAACCTTATACTGACATCTGCTTTCAGGTAAAAACAACAAGTATGCTAGGTGTAATAAATCACTATACATTCAACACTGCCAGACAAAGCAAACACAGATAAGAAATGTAGTTAATGATTAACTAGAAGATCAATATTTGTACATTAAAGACACACAATAAAAATGTGTAAGAATCTGAACAGTCTGTGTTGCCTATAGCACCTAATCAAGCACTGCTTTAAATTTTAGAAAAGCGTTATTAAAACAACAACAGTGTGAATTTGGTTGCTGAGAACAGTTTATGTGATAAAAGAGGCAATAAAAGTATGATCTCAAGGAGCAGAGAACCATCGGCCTTCCTGTTGACAACCACTGCTTACCTTCTCAGTGGAGAGGTTGGTCTCAGTGTCGAGTCTTTTTTGGGTAAAGACAATGGTAAAGACCGCATGGGAGCGACTGCTGGTCTCGTTCATGTTTGTGGCGGCCACCGTCCTACAGAAACAAACAGGAATTAAAATGTTACACATTCCTATAAAAGATTTTTATCATTTCATATTTAGCACTGACGTATTATGCAGCTCTTTTGTCATTAACTATCCCTCAGAGGAGCTCACAATCTAATGTCTCTGTCATAGTTTGTATTACCTGACTCTGCTTGAGTCACATTGAAGGGGAATCTGTGCAAGGAGTGGTTTTTAGAACTGCTGGGATAGTTTATTAATATTATCTTGTATTCATATAGAGTCAACATATTAGGCAGCGCTGTACAAAGTCCATAGTCATGTCACTAGCTGTCCCTCTAAAAAGCTCACAATCTAATTTCCCTACCTTAGCCATATGTCTTTAACACAGTCTAAGGTCAATTTGGGGGGAAGCCAAATAACCCAACTGCATGTTTTTGGAAAGTGGGAGGAAATTGCCTGGAGGAAACCCATGACAACACAGGGAGAACCTGCAAACTCCTTACAGATCGTGTCCTGGCCGAGATTCGAACCTAGGCAAAAGCCTAAGAGTGCTAACCACTGAGCCACCAAATTGCACCAGACCTTCTGGCCCTCACTACAGTTTGCAGATTCCCAACCCAAGCCTGGATCACAGAAGCTCAAAAACTGTTTCCTGTGTACACCTGCTCAGTTGTGAAATGGTAATGTCTGTATATAGTATTCTGACGCTGAAGCCTTAGTACTGTATGATTTTGGAATAAGGCTCCAAGCATTAGGGTAGAGTAAAAAAAAAAAAACAATTCTCCACTCTTGCACTAATAACCTGCACCTCAACACCTACCCAACCTTCCTTTAAGAATGAACCTGTAACTGTCTATCCTTACCTCCAGCCCTACACCAATATATCCTCACATACCAGCTAAAATGTAAAATTATCAGCCTTTAAATGGCTGTGGGACTTACCAGAAAACTGTTTAAAAAATTGAAAACACATTATATATGGCAATTTCGGATAAGTACACTACTTCAATGCGTTATGTTAACTCTAAGTGCACCAAGGACTCTTGGCATGGCACTTCAATGTTTGCATGGGTTTCCTCTGGGCATGTTGGGTTCCCTTCAAAAAATAGCTTTTGAATAAGTAGGGCCATTGGAGTATTAGAGAATTTGTCAATACTGTATAAAGACATGATAATGATAATAAAATTTTCTGAGTGACAATGAAAGTTTCATCAGCTATCTGTTCTTTTCTCACCTGGCCTTGTTTCCTGCATCCATCAGGTCGGCAATATCAGTGTATGAGGTGACGGCCAGCTTGGACAGATCTTCCACATAGGGTCCCAGCAGCGGGTGTTCCCTGACACGAAGGTTTCCTTTATTTTTGGGGTTCAGCAGGTCTCTGACTCGCTCACAGTAAATTTCCATGTAGCTAACCTGTAAATAGCACCACAGGAAGAAATGTGAACAGCATGCATGGTGGTGGCTTACTTTTTCAACTGAAGGCTAAAAACATTTTGTCCGAGGATTCTTGGTGATTTCTTACAAACTCTTTCTGGTTGTCATGGTGCGGACGTGATTAATTTAAAATTTATTTGGCAGCTACAGTGAATCATTAAAGTCTATCGTTGAAAAATTAAAATACCATATGATATTGTCTTTGAATAGTATTACAGCAGTTGTTGTTTTCTGTGTCCCTCAAACATAATTTTATTACCGGCTTATCCTGCCAGTAGTAAGTCAAATTTTCCAGTAAGAGTGGAAGGATTACCAAGTAATAAAACAAAGCAATGCTGTGTAAACATGAAACTATTAATTAAACTATTTAAAAAAAGTGTAAAAACAGCACAGGCTAAAACCGTACTGTTCCTTGCTGATCCAGTGGTTCCTTTTCATCCGCCTAAGATACCAAATGGCTGAAAATGGACTACTATTATTAAAAATATTATTAATAAACAGTATTTATATGGCGCCAACATATTACACAGCGCTGTACATTAAATAGGGGTAGCAAATGACAGACAGATACAGACAGTGACACAGGAGGAGGAGAGGACCCTGCCTCGAAGAGCTTACAATCTAAAAGGTAGGGGAAGTAGCACACAATAGAAGGGGGGATATGGAGTGGTAGGCGAGTACTGAGGGTTTGGGAGACAGAAGACGACGAGTAGGTGAGGTTGAAGTGTTGGGTTTTTAAGGGCTTTTTTAAAAGTGCAGAAAGTAGAAGCAAGAAAAATAGGACGAAGAAGACCATTCCAGAGACTTGGGGCAGCTCTACAATAGTCTTGTAGCCGTGCGTGTGATGAGGTTATGAGTGAGGAGAGCGGCTAGGGGGGAATTTTTCTATCAGCTCAGAAAGGTAAAGCTGGGTGCACACGTGCAATTATTGTCGTTGGAAAGAATCTTTCACGATCCTTTCCAACGACTAAGCACTGCACGATGCATGAACGAGTGCTGTACATACAGCACTGTTCTTCTCTATGGAGAGGGGAGAGCGAGTGAGCGGCATCCCGCTGCGCGCTGTCCCCCTTCCCTTCCATTAGGATCGTTCGTCGTCGAATCCGCCAGGACAGTCGTTCAGACGATGGACAAAGGGCGCTTTACACACACCAGATTCTCGTCCGATATCAGCCCTGAGTCGATTATCGGGCAAGAACCATTGGACATGTGTACGTAGCTTAGGTGGGACAAGAACTGTGGAGGGATTTGAAGGCAAAGCACAGGAGTGCTTTGATCTCTTCAATTTAGCTATTATGTATATGCATTTCCCAAGTGAGAATTGATGTACGCATGATTTCCCTAGACTATTCATCTGTATATTTTTCCAAACACAATAAGAGCTATGGAAAGCATTAATAAAGAAATGATGACATACATTGTTTCCAAAGGTATGTATATTGATTTGTTTTTGCACATATGATCTTTTGTTGAGTTGATGCTTTTATATATTTGTGATAATAATAATGCTGATTTTTAGATTTTTGAGTTGCCGATCATTCAATGTTTATGCACACTGCTAGGTTGCAGACGTTTCCTGATCCAGCACCTAATGCTTTCCTTTTTGCTTTATACTTGGTGTGATAAAATTATATTAGAGAAAAACAGAAAACGAAAAACCACTGTACTAGGTGACAGGCTGTATCATATCAATAATTTTTTGCCCATTTTCATGGATTGGTATTATTAAAAAAAGGACACATTTAATGGAAATACATTACAGAATGTTCTGTATGGCAATGTTACATACGATATCTATTTTTTAATAAACCTGCAGTTTAATATATTTGCAAGACACAAATACATTATTGTATCTGGAGGACCATACCTAGTGCCCAGTAATGTCAATGTACATATTTCTGTACAGCTGCTGCAGCTCTGGAGGAGTTCTCTATGTCTCAGTACTAGTACAGCCCAGAGTTAGTTTGGACCCCCTCCACTGCCATAGACACACAAATAATAACTGGCTTCATACAGCAGCCGGTGGCAGTTAATATCCAAAACATATAATCGGATTAAACAGCCCGGTGGGCTCAGAGTGTTTAAACAGGCAGCTTTGTGGAGAATTCACTTTTTATTTTCTCTGGCTGGGATGGAAGGCGTTTGGCTCTGGGCTCATATTAGAAATGGATGCATTAAAGTTTGAAAAGGAAGTTATGAATAATTCACAGTCAGTTCAGATCTGCAGATCATGGATATAATCATAACCAGCAGAGCGGGCAGACTGGGGCCTCCAGGATGGATAAACTGCATATGAACAAGACATAATAGAGAAGGCTGGAGGTTTATTACAGACACAGAGAAAATTTACTACACAAAAATTTAGCATCGGTATGGAAGAAATGCAACCTCAACATTCGGAAGATCACACCTATACCTGACATACTCTGTGCTGCTGGAGGACTATGCTCCATCCACACCCTCACTCCTATGACCTAATATATTCTGTGCTGCTGGAGGATTCCGCTTCATCCACAACATTATTTCTATAACCTGTGATTTCACTGTGCTGCTGGACGATTCTGCTTCTTTCACAACCTCACACCTATAACCTGGCATATTCTGTGGTGCTGGATGACTCTGCTTTATCCACAATTTTACACCTATAACCTGAAATATTCTGTGTTGCAGAGGATTCTGCTTCATCCACAACTTCACACCCATAACCTGGAATATTCTGTAATGCTGGATGACTCTGCTTCATCCACAACCTTACACCTTTCTCCTGACATACTCTGTGCTGCTGGAGGACTCTGCTTCATCCACACTCTCACACTAGTCTTCTGGCATGCTCTGTGCAAGGCAAAGAAAGATGTAGCTGCAAAGTGCAGAATCCCTAATTGCAAATCTTTAGTGTTGGGGGTCAAAACAACATGAAGCTCCACTTCTGACCCATTTCACCCAAAACAGGGCTTTTTTATAAGGGCCATGACCCACACCTTGTGATACTGCCTCTTGGCATACCTTGTGCTGCTGGAGGACTCCACACACAGTTGCATATTTATTACCTGGCATACTCTATGTGATGCCGACAGACCCTGCCTTATCAACCCTAAAATATCTTGTCCTGTAGGAATGAAGAAGACAGATACAAGGGGAAGGGGTGGCATTATAGCTTTTGGTAATCACCAAAAGTGGAACAACAGTGACCAGATTAAGTTTTCCAAAGTGTCTGCAGCAGAATGACTGGACGGGGAGAATTTGTGTCTATAAAAGACAAGAAGGTTGCTTGATACAGTCATTTTCAGCTTCATCTCACATCTATGGGTATTCTCCAGCATTGCTCTGTGCGGCTGGGAGATACCCGCTTCATTCACTTTCTTTCTTTGGCTACATTTTCTTTTTTTCATTAAAAGCCAATATGTTGCAGAAATATTTGAGTTTGCTTTGTAGCAAAATGCCTTTAGAGATGTTGATGAAGTCTTCTCAGCTGGATATTGATTTTAAAGGGAATCAATTCCCATAAAAAATGTATGATTACAATGCTGACAGTGCACTCTCCAATGCTGAACAGAGAGACCTTGCCTCATAACCAGGAGTTTGAGATCAACAAACTCTCTGCTATCCATCTATTGCAATGTGTCACTTTGACAGCTCCTGGGGGACCCACAGAATCCTTCAGAATCCCACAGAGCTTCAGCTCTCATTTGGAATGATAACGGCAGAAGAAGACAGACATGTTGTTTATATCGCACTGATTCAGCCGCCATGTTACGAATGCAACCTATAAAAGAACTGTAATGTGTAACTGAAAAGTGGCTTAATCTGAATACGTAATTATTCCTATTCTGTGTGTCATTGTACAGCAAATGCCTTGCAGTTTAGGATTTGGTTCAGGGTATCTGAGCTATTACATGTGTATGACAGAAAATTAAATTCCAAGGTTCGTTTAATAGCACTTGCAGATACAAAAAGGGAAAGCTAAAGTTTCTACTACACTAGCATTGATGTCTAAGGTTTAAAAAGTAATTACCAAAAGCAACCAAGTAGATTTTTTGTTTTCTAAACTGAATCAGAAAAAGAATAGTTGGAATCTGATCGGTTCCTATCAGAATTACTGCTTTAAAATTTGCCACCAAAATTGGTAAATGTCATGGCAAAGTATAGCAAACAAATTTGTTTCACATTGCTATGGGGGACCTTCTACATAGCTTAGGGAGTCACTGGGGGGATTCTGTCTGTTGGTGACAATGGTGTGCCCTAAAGCTGGGTTGATCACTAAGTACTAGAAATGGATTGAGCAGCTGACATTTTCTCATTGTGTTGAATCTGATGTGTGGCCTTTGCTATATCCACACCCAGGTTTATTGTGCTGTATAGAGAAAAAGTCCAGCCTCAGGTGAGCCCAATTTGTTTGAAGCTTATTATTTTCTAGCTTCAGTACCTTTATAGAATTGAACACAATGCAAAGGCCACAGTGTGTCGTTTATGCTTTTATTTGCAAATATATGCAGCAGAGACTCCTGCTTTTATTTTATGTTAGAAGCAGATTGAACAAGTCCTTTTGCTTGGCATGTCAGGCTGAGTGCTAGAGACTGCATGTAATTTTAGTATTTGTATTTTGCAGTATTTTATGGGACAGCTTGTCATCAGGATTAGGCATAGATCAGTCCAGGATGCAGAGGTATCTATGCAAGTCACCTGTCTGATCTTATAATGGTAACATGGCACACAGAGCAAGGAAAAAACAACCTAAGCACTAGATACATAAGCACTAGATATATATAACATAAGGGGTTTACCTGGTTCTTGCTAGATTAGCAAGAGGGGAATATGAGTGACTTTGACTAGTTGGCACTGATCACATCCATGACATCCAGCTTATTTTTCTTAACTTTTAAGCTAACACCCTGTAAGAGCTCCGGAAAGGGCAGCTTTCTCTGAGATTCACATGGCCACAGATTCTTTTCATCATTCGTCCCTTAGCTGCTGCAGCACTAAATCTGCAGGTAAAATCTACCCCCCAACTCCTATTTTAAATTTCTTTTATTATAAATAACAATCTGGACTTCTTGTAATAAAAAACATAACATTTACACTTATGGAACCCAGTGCTGCAAACTACGGTCACATCGTGCTAGCTGAAAATAAGAACAACATATCAGGTGAAGGACTCACCTCTACGGAGAAGGACACCTCATCGTCATTATTGTCATTGATTTTCTCAAAAAGGTCCTCGCACAGCTGGGGGAGGAAGAGATTACAGTAAAATGAATGAGGAATCAGTATAGATTGTAGTCAGATGACCTCAAAGAGCTAACAGCAGAGAATATATATA
>NC_092868.1:53490618-53545198 GCF_032062135.1 Pyxicephalus adspersus
TATATATGAATAAGCAGAAAATCCAACACATGTAAAGGTTGTGAGATGAGGAAATAAAATCACATTGAGGCACATTCACACAACTGCATTATGGTAACACTTGTGTTATTGTAGTGCACATTAACATGTGCAAAGCATGCAAGTGTGATGCAGGGATATTTATTCTACATAGTATTCTCCCCAGAATTCTTTTTTGCTGGGTGGGAAGAAGCTGCAAGCAGTGGTGGCTCCTGTATTGTGACCCAGCTATTCAGTAACCACCTAAAAATGGACGGATGGCTGCTGAAAAGTACTGGGTCTTGCAACATCTAAAAGGGGCTGGGGAGAACAATGTAAATGGCAACCCAATGCATCTTGAAAATGGACATGCATTACAGCGCACCAAAACCCTAAGCAATGCATTACCATGTATAGTGCATACAGATCCAAAACCCCATACCTGAGGGATGATGCCAGCTTGAGTCTCTTCCTGCTTGCCCATCATGGTATAGGATTTGCCAGCACCAGTCTGTCCATAAGCAAATATACAAACGTTGTAGCCCTCGAAGGCATGTTCCAGCATTTCCTTTCCAATGTCATTGTAGACGCGGTTTTGGGAGGCAAAGCAAGGATCGTCCGGCTGTAGGAGACAAAAATTTTATCTAAGCATGTTTCTTCTAAAAATAAGTCTCAATACATTGTAACAGCCAAACAAGAGGTTTGCCTCTTTTTATGATACCAGAGGGAAATATTTTTATACTGACAGAAATCTGAAAAGGATTGTCATGATGCCATTTGGGGTGAATTTATAATGAGCAGTTATAACAATGCAATCTCAACTAACGAGCGTTTCAATTTAATTATATAGAGAAATGTTGAAAATAGAAAATAAAGAGATTCTATCTGTATAGAGATTTTCAAAGATGCCCTCCAACCTTCTTGTTAAGTCTTCTACAGTTGTACGAGTTTCTTTTCTGTACAAAGTATATTGCTTACTATAATTTTAGTGTGAGCGTCTCCCAATGGGCCTGATTTATTAAAGCTTTCCAAAGCTGGAGAGGATACCGTTTCATCAGTGGAGCTGGGTGACCTGGTAAACCTGGAATCGATTACTTCAAAGTAATTTGCTATTTGCTAGCAAATGTTTTAAATCCTGGACCAGATCAATTTCAGGTTTACCAGATCACCCAGCTTCACTTATAAAAATGTATCCTCTCCAGCCTTGGGAAACTTTATTAAATCAGAACCAATGTGCATTAAAAGCAGCAGACTGAGCTGCTTCATTTCCTGCCTATCTTCCTCAAAGTGATTTACCCCTCCCCATATTTACATCTGAGGGATTCTGCCTCTCTGGGATACTCCTTGTATCCCAATCTTATTATAAACCAATTGCCAGTAAATTTGTTGTGATGTGTTTATTTATGCATTACAAAACTGTTCCATTCTTTTGTTGCCTCTGTCCCAAGTAATCCTGTGAAAGCTCTAAATCATAACATGGTGTTTGTAGAGGGCTAAGGTTTCTCTTACTGCCCACACATGACAGCATACTAACTGGAAAAAGCCCAAGAATTGTCACATTGGAAAAAATAATGGTCTGTTATACTTGAAATCTTGTTGATGGCAAACACAATGGGCAGTGGGGAAGCAAAGTAAAGGGCAATACAATGAACTTGTTACCTTGTCCAACATTTGTAAAGCATAGAGTTCAATTAGGGGTTTATAAACTATGCACTTGGTGGGCCACATTTATAAGAGTTTAACTAGTTGTGCAGAATTAATGGTACACAATATGGAATCCTGTAGTTCAGGCCTGTCCTTACCAAAGGGCTGCCTTGCTTGGCAGGTCCGAAATCGTCTTTGTTTGGGTTTGGTGAGGTGAAGACTTGCATGTGGGGTATTTTTGTGAATCCAAAATGATCAGCCCTGAATCATTATGGGAGATTTTTAAATGTCTGTAAACCCCGGATGTTTCTTTAATAGCATCCTGCTGAGAATTTAGGATGGGTTTGCTTTGTTCCTTGGGCCTTACATAAGTTCAACTAGACTGAATTTTAAGGGGTTGATGCAAATGGCATCTTATCCCCATCCTGGTTCTTCTCCCCTAGTCTTCTATTTCTCCTTTTTTTTTGTTTCAAGTGATTTTGTGCAATTCCCCGTCTCTCAATCTTGTATTTCCTATTGGGCCTTGCTATGACGTTTTTTGTTTTATTCCCTTTTCTATTGTTTGGTCTTAAATTCATGATATGCCTTAAATATTAGGCATTACTATTTATGTACTGTTCATTTATTGTCTTTGAATTACTGGCTGATTCCGGTTTAACCTTTATTATGTTGCTTTATTTAAAACATTTCCAATGAAATACTATAAAGAAACTAAAGGACGGCATTCGGAACATACTGGGTGCTGAACTACATATTGACAGCAACAGAAATGAAGTTCTGAAGAAGATATATTAGTCCAAGGAGCCCATTACAGAATACATGTTCATATATACTATTTGATATGAATAAGCTGCAGGCAATATACAAGGAAGCTGGAACACTTACCGAAGTGTGAGACCAGTATGAATAATCAAAGCTGAAACTTTTTGCTGGTTCTTTAGGATTCTTTGGGTTAATAATACCTAGAGAAGAGAAAAAAAAAGAAAATCTATCACCTCTGCTAGTATAGAGACCAGGACTTGCATATAATATATTATATAATATATATATATATATATATATATATATATATATATATATATATATATATAGACATCAAACTAAATTCTATTCTATTATGGCATTGTTAATTAATTCTCTGCCCCAAACGATTTACTTGGCGTGAAGGATTATCACTCCCCTGAGAGATGTAATCAGGATGACTTCACCTGCAAAAAGCACAGAGACAAAGAGGAAAAGACCGGATCTTTGTTTAAAATGAAATGAATGAAAGAATTAATAATAAACACCTAGGGGAGCAAAAAATCCCAAATGACCTTTCCCTGATCTAAATCTGGTTGGATTGGGTTGCTGCATATCACCCTGTGCACAATTTTTTGTATCCAATGCAAACAAGCAGGGCAGATAATTCTAATGGAAGTCCAGTGACATCATTCAGCAGGCAAAAAGGAATGAATAGAAGGGGCGGGGGGTAAATTAAAGTGAACCTGTTACTGTGGATAAGCAAAGCACTGTTTTATTTCCCCCTTGCTTACATTCTTACCTCCCAACTTGGTTAGGCCCTTTTCTACTCCTGATATCTATGTTTTCTTTGGAAATTTTAATTGCTACTCTTTATTATTTAATTTACATATATAGCACAATAATAGGAAAAAAAAAACAGGGCCTAATATATACCAAAAAAGTCATAATTGTGTTCTCTCTACAGAGACCATGAAGGTCAGTATAGGTAAGGCCATGACCTAAACACAGGCCTAGACACCGGCCTACCACCTGGTTTACTCTAAACTTCTTAGCAGATGCCTTGTGATTCCTGGAAACTCTCAGCTCCACCAGAAATAGCCGTACTTGCCAAACTGCTGCACTATTTCAGACTCTGCCTGCCCTCTTTGGCATTCAATGTGTGACAGAACAAGCATGGAAGTCAAAGCAGTAAAAAAAAGTGCTTAGGTCTGCGTTTTCCATTGCAGGTTCTTCAGAGTTATCCTTGATTTTATTTTTAGCATTTGTACACTTTATGTCCATTCTAAATGTGGGCCACTTAGCCTGAGCTTGCAACTCATTCTGCTTAATATTCCGCTGGTCAGTATGGAGACTGCAGGCTTTTAGTCCCATTTTGGCTCAGTTTCCAGAGCAAAACTTTGTGGAAAACAAGACTTTTGCCCCTCTTAAAAGTCCAAATTCAGCCAAACTTTTTATTCTGTTGTTTAACAATTAAGAATCTGATAAAGTTGTAACATTTTTTTACATGTCCAGAGGAGATGATGGTCATTTACTGCCTATTAAACACCTCAGCAAAAACATGATTTCAAAGGATTGAATTGCATCTCAATATATCTCAAATATTTAGCCATTGGAGTTTCACTTTAAATATATCCAGGCATTGGGCCTTGCAGACAGTAGTGATATCTTCATGTTGGAGCTGCATTGGGAAAGAACCATTAGGTTTCAGGTAATGTCTGGTTCTTTTGTGTCCATCCGATATATATGTCTTAAGTAAACCCTCCAGAAATATGGCGCCGTGGTCATTCCATGAACTAAAAATCATCTAATTTTTTGCTCTTCAGTAAATCTGACCCTACTAGCCTCTTCACAGCCACTTACTATATACAAACACCCATACATCTAATATAGCTCTATGACTGTCATAGTTTGTTTTCAAGTCTATATTGACTAAGAATGAAATTACAACCAACACGTTTCAGGGGCTGTGACCTCCTTTCTTCAGGACCAGAAAATATAAACCCAGCCCACCTTTACACTTATGCCAGTCATACAACTGCACAAAGCCTGAAACTAACTGCAAAATATTACCTAAGCCATAAAGAAGTAAAGGCCACATCCAGAAAATGTGTTGACTGTACGCTATATGTTGTGCTATAACCTATGACAATATACTATAACAGTTTTCTCCCCAGCCCCTTTTAGCTGGGCGCACCAACCGACAATCTTCCGTAACCACACGGCTGTTTTTGGGTGGTTACTGAAGATTTGGGTCACAATATAGGGGCTGCCACCCACATACAATTTCTTCCCTCCCATCTTTAAAAAAAAATCAGGGTTGAACACTGAATATAACCAAAAACCTTTCAAAACAAATTACAATTGTTTATTTGGAACGTCTAACCACACAACCTGGGAAAAAACGATTGCCCATCCCTGAGCACTAAGTCTGTTTGGTGCATTGCATTGCATTCCCAATAACAGTGTGCAACGATTTGTTCAATATCTGTTTTGTCTGATTTTGGAAAAAATTGTGTACTAAACAGATAAATAAAAATGTTGATAACCAGCACATATATATTTACTTTCTATGCTGCTTTATCATATAATAGAGCTAAATAAATGAAGTCAATAATGTGGGCAGCAGTAGTTAGCAGTGGCCATTCCACTGCTGGGTCCCAGGTTCAAATCTCAGGCAGGACCCTAGCTGCATGGAGTTTGCAGGTTTTCCCTGTGTTTGTGTAGGTTTCCTACGGGTACACCGGTTTCCTCCCACATTCCAAAAACATGCAGTTAGGTTAATTGGTTTCCCCCAAAAAATTGTGCTTAGACTACATTAATGTCATATGACTGTGAGACCCTTTGACAGACAGTTAGGCTACATACACACGTCCAACAGTTCTCGCCCGATAACTGGCTAAGAGCCGATATCGGAAGAGAATCTGGCATGTGTACAGTCCATCGTCTCAACGAGCATCCTGGCCGATCCACAGACGATGGACGACTAATGATCCTAATGCAAAGGAAGGGGGGACCTCGCAGCGGGGTGCCGCTCCGTCTCTCTCCCCCTCCCCTCTCCATAAAGCAGAACGGTGCTGCATGTACAGCAATCGTTCATGCATCGTGCAATAATAGTTGTTGAAAAGGATTATTGCACGTGTGTGTATTATTGCACGTGTGCGGCTTTAGTGACATGACTAGGGACTTTGTACAGTGCTGCATAATATGTTGGCGCTATATGAATACTGTGTAATAATAATAATAAAAAGACTGGGTGACCTGTGGATGAACAGGTTGAGCCTGGCACAGCAGGAAAGCCTGACACAGATGCATATCCTGGGATGAAGGGTATAAATAGCTGCAGTATAGAGACACATACAGTTACCAGGCAGCAAGCCCCCTCCCTGGGGACGGTGGTGGTGGTGGTAGCAGCTGCACATCTAGGGATAGAAAGGATTAGGGATATTGGTGACTCACTCTGAACATTCTGTTTCCCTGGGAGAGATGAGAGTACGATTCCTGGTGCCCAGTACATACAAATACTCCTTCTAGTCATGTCTGAGTCACGGCTCAGGGTACACCTGGCACTGTCTGCCCACATCTAAAGCTATTATACTAAACAAACCAATTGTCAATTATACCATAAATACTACAAAGTGCACCGGCTCTGTCATAAACATGACTATGGCACGCTAAACACCATTTACTACTCTACAGGTGTCAGGCACTTAGATATAATAATAAGGATCTACGATGTATAAGTATAAAACCTATCCAATCAGTGGATTAAAGCATCATAAACCCGGCTCAATGGACCAGTGACCCACTGACATATAATTTGGACTTGTAAAAGGTAGGCGTGTTTCACATTGATAAAATCTACTTTTACCCAGTTGATAACTCATTCATTCTGTAAACCAGACTAGATTTTCCATGTGTTCTACATATTAACCCAGTTACACATATAACAATCTAACTATACGGTATAATGGATCTAATTTACAATCTGATTGATCAACTTCCATGTAAGGCTGGGTACACATGTGCAATAATTGTCATTGGAAAGGATCTTTTACAATCAAAAACAAAAGATTGAACGACGCATGAACAAGTGTTGTACATAAGGCACCATTCTGCTCTATGGAGAGGGGGGAAAACAAGGGAGCGAGACCCTGCTGCGCTCTCTCCTTTCATTGCGAACGTTAGTCAACCGTGAATCTGACAGGACAAACGACGGAGGATGAGCGCCCTACACACTCCAGATTCTTGTCCAATATCAGCCAATTATAGGACGAGAATCATCATCCATTGCCTGATCAGATACAGACTGAATGGATTGGTACTCACATTGACTGAATGGTATTCACATTCCATAGGCTGTGCAATAAGACTGTATTGAGCATGCTTAGTATTGCATTTACCAACTTCCATGTCAGTTTTTCTTAAACAAGGTTCTCCAGAAGTTGCTTCAGGTTCTTTGAACAATTTGTGACTCTCAGGTCAGATACCGATGGCCCCAATTATCTTTTTGGCTATCTGTTAGAGTGACATTCTTCCCACTGGCCAGCAATGTAAGAGGAATTCTTCCCATTGACCACCACTCTAATGTACTGTGAGCTGTGGATACAGGAATTATAGCAGGGGTTCCCTAAAGACCTGAAAGTTATATCATTCCCCAATTTTTAAAGAGGTCAAGAAACACAGATCTGGACAATGCTGCCTTTGACTGCTAGTTTGGCCAGATTTAAAGCTAAATTTGTTAATATCACTCGGGTGCTGATCACTTTGCTGGAGAGGAAGATATACCTGAGAACCTACAATAAAGATCTCAATGCTCCTGGTGCATGATTACTAAGCATATCAGATGTTGTGATATAACTCTTCCTATTGTGTGCTACTTTCCCCTCCTCCTAGATTGTAAGCTCTTCTGGGCAAGGTCCTCTCATCCTCCTGTGTCTGTATTTGTCTGTCATATACAACCCCTATTAAGTGTACAGCGCTACCTAATATGTTGGGTTTAAAATACCGTTTAATATTAACTTGCTGCTGCCTATTCCAGGTCATTCACTAAAAGAACAAAATCAAGACACAAGCAAATGAAGGACTTTTGGTACAGAAAAAAAAACAGAAAAAACCTTAAACATTGAAAGGGAGAAATGACCACCCCAACACCTTAAATATAAAAAAGAGTTCATAGTGAGATTGAATAGAACCGTGCAACCTTAAGAAACACTGCTGTGCTGGGAACATGGAATCTCATTGTGGCATTCTTGGAGGCCTTCAACTTCCTTGGATGTGGTTCCCCCATATGTCATGATAAATGAACATTTCATGCAGAATATTATACAAAAGAAGCAGCACGGTGGCTCATAGGTTAGCACTCTGGCCTTTGCAGCGCTAGGTCCAGGGTTCGAATCTTGGCCAGAACTCTATCTGCATGGAGTTTGCAGGGGCTTCCTCCCACATTCCGTAAACATGCAGTTAGGTTATTTGGGCTTACCCACAAAATTGACCTTACACTGTGGTAACGTATATATACATATGACCATGGTAGGGACATTAGATTGTAAGCTCCTTTGAGGGACAGCTGGTGACATAACTATGGACTTTGTACAGTGCTGAGTAATAAATTGGCGCTATATAAATACCGTGTAATAATAATATTAATAAAAAAATATCAACATTTATATAAAGATTCATTTTAGTCTCAATACTCTGCTGAATACCAGAAGATCTATGTTTAAATGTTGATGGCAAAAAGCCACGGTAAAGACGGGTGGGTTGGAAAGGATGCAGCCTCCGATGGTGTCCGCTTCGGTGGTTTTCTTATTTGTGGGGCTGTAATCAAATTCACTGTTTGCAAACAAAAGGAAAGAAAGTTTCTGGAATCTGCCACCTCAGCTGTAATTAAACGCTCAGCCTTTTAGAAGAGGGCTGAACGGAAACCGCGAGCTCCAGAATGATTATATTATACCCAGTCTGGTTCCTGCAGGCAGCCGCTTAACCTTTTAAACACAGGCTGCACGCCGAGCTCGGAAAGATGACAGCTTCCAATGTGGATTGTGGTTTTCCTAATCTAAACTAGGCAAGTTACTTGTAGATTTGGAACTATAAGACTCATCATGATATACTATGACCTTTTCCAATAAAGAGTTCCATATAGAAGTCAACCTATATTCTGCTGCAACCACGCCAGTAAAAGGTGTAATCCAATTGGATGCTAAGGGTTACTGCAATAGGAATCCTCATTTATTAATATTAATTATTGTATTTATACCGATCAATAGATCTACATGTCACATCTGGGACTTTTACAGCTCAATAAGATCCTAGGATCAGAGAAGGTTGGCTGCAAAACTGCTAATAGAAATAATAAAATATTAGCAATAAAATGTTCGCCCGATACAAGCTGTCGGGCTTGTCTGGGGAATCTGACGGGTACAGAGATTGTCCGACATCCTTCATGGATTCATCTGTCGGATTCTTGAACAGACGATGCAAATGACTGCAACAGAAGTGAAGGGGAGAGAACACAACAGGGTGCCAATAGCTCATTCTCCCCCCTCTCTTCTCCATCGGACCGAATGGCGCTGTATGTACAGCACTCGTTTGTTCATATTTCAGTCATTTTCTGCTGGAAACGATCGTGAAGGATTATTTCTAACAACAATAATTGAGCGTGTGGGATTTATTAACGCTCCCCAAGGCTGGAGAGGATACACTTACATCAGTGAAGCTGGGTGACCCAGCAAACTGGATTTCTTTAAATTCACTTACTATTTGCTTGCAAATATTTTCAATATTTTCCTGGACCAAAACCATTCCAGGTTTGCTGGATCACCCAGCTTCACTGATGAAAGTGCATCCTCCCCAGCCTTGGGGAGCTTTAATAAATCAGGCCCCATATATCTAAAAGGTTTCTTAACATATACATTATTCCAAGGCAGTGTAACTGGCAGTACTGAATTGTGTAAAAGCAATAACAAATTCCTTTTTAAATACCACACAATGGGTCAGAATGTCAGAGGCTGTAAGTGGCAACAACACTCAAATGAAAGAATCCAGCAAGTAGCTTCATATTGTTTTCACCACATCACCCCTTATATTCCAAATGCTGGTTCAATGAGTTTACAGATTTTCTATTTATTCTTTCACATGAGATTATTACACATTATTTATATAGCGCCGACATATTATGCAGCGTTGTACAAAGACCATAGTCATGTCACTAGCTGTCCCTCAAAGGGGCTCACAATCCAATGTCCCCCCTATAGTCATTTGTCATTTCCACAGTCTAAGGTCAATTTTGTAGGAAAGTCAATTAACCTAACTGCATGTTTTTGCATTGTGGGAGGAAACTGGAGTACCTGGAGGAAACCCAAGCAAAAACAGGGAGAACCTGCATGCTCCATGAAGGTAGTGTCCTGGCCAAAATTCGAACCTGGGACCTAATGCTGCAAAGGACAGAATGCTAACCATGGAGCCAGATTGTTAGCATAATGATGTAGAAGGGGAAAAGGAAAAACACAAAATTCAAAATATATGCAGAATAAACTTTAGAATCTTTACATTGTGAAAGCACAGATTGAAATCTAAAGAGACAGTCTGCTCTTTTTGGCTGGACTGGGGCAGAGCCATCTAATAAAGAATCCATCACTTTCACTATGTGTGAATTTCATCATCCCCTATGCAACTCTGTAGAAAAAATTCTAAAGCAGCATCTTTAGGCTAAATATAAGTATAGAAAATATTAAAGTGCAATATATCATGGTATATATATATATATATATATATATAACACATATATATATACACACAAACATACATACAGTGTTCTCCCGGCACCTTTTAGCGGGGCGCACCACCCGGCACTTTTTAGTAACCACCCTGCTGTTCTTGGATGGTTACTGAAAGCTAAGTCACAATACAGGGGCCACCACCCACATACAGTTCCTTCCCACTCAAAAAAATATCTAATGAAATCTAGTGAATACTCTATACTATATACAATATATATATATATATATATATATATATATATATATATTCTACTCTACTGTATCACTAGTGTTAGGAGGTAGGGTTGGCCTTTAAATGGAATAATTTAAATGGATGATCGCATCCCAGTTTAGTTTATTGTCCCATTCCCTGGGTCAGTTTAATGGCGTAATGTTCCTAGAAAGAAAATAATCTAATTTAGGAGTTGATCAGATGCCGCTGGAGTGGTCTGCTGGTGCTTTCGTGTGCTGCTATTACTGAAGAAGAAAACAGTGCTTGAAAATTATACGATTATATTCCGTCTGCAGCACAATTTGACATGCTTCATCAACTAAGCCACGTTTAAAGGAGAAGAGCAGCAATGCCTGGATGGAAAGCCCTATTTTAAGTCACACTGGCTTTAAGGCATCTCAAAGGCTTAAATTTCAATTAAAGACCTTTAAAGCAGGCAAAGATCCCAAGTCAATTCCATTGTCCAGGGAAAGGATTTGGCTTCGCTCTGCATAAGATCCCATTAGCTTTGTATTATAGACAACAGAGAAAAAAAATTGCATTGTAAGCACAAAAGAGAGAAACAAAAAACAATTTCCAAAAATGTATACAAACCAATAAAAGTGAGTCATTTAAGGATGAAAGACTCCTAGTTTATTATTATGTTAGTAATACACAGGTTTGGCAATGCATCATATCTTATATAAGTGAGAGAAGATGTCATGTGATGATAAAAAGTAATTATACCACCCCCACCAATGTGATTCATCCATAACATGAAATATAACATATAATACACGGCTGCATTAAAGCGAACCTAAACTCAAAATGATTACATTACATAAAGAGTAGACAACCCTATTATACAAAGGTAAAATTCCATTTATTTACAGAATGGGAGCGCAGTGCCTCCCGGGATACCTACATCACGCATCGTGAGAGGCTCGTGGCTGCTCCTTCTGCGCATGCCCGATTTTGGGATTTGCAGATCTCACACATGCGCAGAGAGATCGGCAATCCTTTTCCCCATCTACCTCACCCGATCCCGTGCCTACACAGTGTGAGATTGGGTGACGTACGAAGGAGAACACAGAAGCAGAGCAAAGAAGATGGTGCTTCCCAATGCTTCTTCTGCACCGGGACGTCGCGGAACCCAAACTAAGAAACCTCCAGATGGATCGACGGATCTGCAGGATTTAAGGTGTGTTTTTGTTATTTTGCGCATAGTTCCGCTTTAAATGTGGGTGTAAAAATGAATGAATCAAACCAAAACTGCTTTATACTGCAATCAGAAGTTATAATTGTTCAACCTTTTATTTATGGTAGATGTGTCTGTGTAATGGTTTTCATGGTTCACAGATATAGGATGCTCACCCACCATTAGCTACTGCTTACAAACCTGAACAATGCTGGTGCATTCAGCATTAAGAAGATTAGGAAATCCTAATAAAAAGGGAATGGATACGGTCCTATGTTAGATAACGCTGTTCTTTAATCCTTTATTCCCTCCTCTATTACCCTATAATATAAAAAATAAAGTAAAAAACAGATGGAAATGACTGAAAAACGTAATGGTATGGCAAAGGTGTGTGTACTGATGCAGACACTTTGTATGTTTATTTTACTCATGTAATCTTGTACAATCCAGCTCTTAGCCTACATAGACACGTCAGATGATTCTCGTCCGATTATCGTTTCAGGGCTGATATCGGACAAGAATCTGTCGTGTGTACTGAGCTCGTCCAACGTCGTTCATGAATCCACCCCGGCGGATCCATGAACGATCATAATACAAGTGAAGGCAGGAGAGTACAGCGGGGTACTGCTCTGTTATTCTCCCCACTCCCCTCTTCAAAGAGCAAAATAGTGTTGTATGTACAGCTCTCCTTCATGCATCTTTCAGTCTTTAAAATAATAAATCAGGCCCACTTACTTAGATCAGTGTTTTTTAACCAGGGTTCCTCCAGAGATTGCTGGAGGTTCCCCGGAGCAGGTCAGTTACCATTGACACCAATGGCTATTTGTAAAGCTTGCGTACACGCGTCAATGCTTCTCGGACGATATCGGAAGAGAATATGGCGTGTGTACAGTGCCCGTCGTCCATCACCCGAACCGTCCTGGCGGATCCACAGACGAAGAGCGATTGTAACGAAAGTGAAGGTGGAGAGCGCGCAGCGGGGTGCTGCTCCACTTTTCCCCCCATCCCCTCTCCATAGAGCAGAACGGTGCTGTATGTACAGCCCTCGTAAATGCATTGTGCAGTGCTTAGTTGTTGGAAAAGATCATGAAAGATCCTTTCCAACGACAATTATGCACTTGTATACCCAGCCTTACATAGAGGTTGATTAACTTAAAGGAGGTTGTTTAATTAGATTCGAACGACAACTATTGAGCGCGTGTACGTAGCCTTACAGTTGCATCGTTGTGTGTACTTATCATTTGTTTTCCAACTATCAAAAAAAAAAATTACCAAAAAAAGGGAGTGGAATTATTATAAAAATCCTGACTTTCTGTAAAAGTCAGGCTTAGCGATTTTGCTTTCTGGTGCCAACAGTAAAAAAAGGAGGATGAGGACCAAGGTAATAATGCCCTGGATGAATTTGGTAAATATTATAGCACTGCATAATATGTTGGTGCTAAATAAATCCTGTTTATTAATATTAATAATAATATAGATCCCACCTAGGACTTATAGCCTCCAAAAAGAAAGAAGAATTCCCACCAGGAATGCTCACAAAGATCATTAAATGTATTTTTAACAGCACCAACTAGGTAAGCAACTGATTTGGTATAATTACCTTGGACATGGAGGGTCAATATTCTGAGCCAATCAGATGTATTACATGCACATGTGCTAAAAAGGAACATGGTCACAGAAGAAGAGAGCACAGAATGCAAAAAAGGATAAGCTTCACAGTCCGCTACTTCTTCACGATCACATTCACTGACTGGAAGTGACCAGGCTGTAAGACTAAAATGCAAGTCAGGTCTATGGTCTTGAATGGCTGTGTATATTCCAGGTATAGTTAGACAAGTCTTACTCAACCAGGATTCCGTGGAAGTCTAGGTTTCCTTGACCAATTTGAGCCTCTCATGTCAGTTTTAAATGGCCTCAACCCTGGATTTACCAACATTCATGTCAGGGATTCTCAACTAGGGTTCCTCCAGAGGTTCCTAGAGCAATGAGCAGGTATTGCCCCTCATGTGACACCAATGATTTTATTTTTGTCTGTAATGATTCTTCCCCCTGGCCAGCAATGTAAGAGGAATTCTTCCAACTGACCACCATGTTAATATCCTGTGAGCTGTTGATATAGTAAATATAGCAGGGGTTCCCCAAGACCTAAAATGTATTTCTTGGATACCTCAACGTAAAAAAGGTCAAGAAACGCTTAGATAGACTAAAATAAAAATGGAGTTGCAGGTAAAACAGATCTCATATCTCGTTTCAACAGCTTGGAAAAGCAAGCTATAGACATCAAAAGGCAGTTGGATATAAAGGCACAAAGGATTAACCCTCAGGCATGCATCTAGGTCAGCAGTTATGCAAACATGAATGCTTCTTTCAGCTAAAGTTCATGTGTATTGCCTAAATTCCTATGCAGGGGAAGGAGAACGTAGAGGTATCTAGTCATGTATTGTGGGGATGACAAACGCTACAAGTTGTTGAAGGTTTGTAACATTTTTAACATGTGGGAACCTTTTAAAAAATGTTCAGGTCTTTAGGGAACCCCTGCTATAAATATTATATCCACAGCTCACATTACATTAGTGTGGTGGTCAGTGGGAAGAATTCTTCTTACATTGCTGGCCATTGGGAAGATCACCCTTTGGTCACCCTTACAGATAGCCAAAAAGATCATTGGTGTCACATAAACTGACCTGGGAGTCACAAATTACTCATTGCTCAAGGAACCCCCAGGAACCTCTAGAGGAACAATGGTTGGGAAACGCTGGTTTATAGACAGCATGATCTTTTTGTTCCATATGAACCGGTAGCCAATTGGCAGGCTTGAGATTTTCCAAACTGAGCCAGCAAATAGCCAGATTGAGTATTTTCTATCTATTGGCTGTAAAGGAAAATAGATCTCCTGTGACAAAGTGACCTTTGCCCAGGTTACATAGATTACTTAAAAAAAAGAAAATTATATTGCAAGTTTCGGCTTTAAACCCAGCAAGTGTTATCAGATGTAGAGCCAGCAATGTGTGGATTACAAAGCAGCCATGAACAGATGGGCTGACGTTCAGAGCTGCTTCAGGGCCTCTCTGCTATCAGGACTCTTGAGTTCAACCGAAGAGATTTCTGGGGGGAGGAAGCTCTGCAATGTCTGTGCCTGAATCTGGAGCTTCTCTCAGTGTGATTAGCAAATTTAGGTCACCGGAACGATAGTAATCTTTTTTCCTATATTACATTAATTCAAGGCGTACTCTAGGCAACATTTTTGATTGATTAGACCAGTGTTACTCAACCACGGTACCTCCAGAGTTTGCTAGGGGTTCCATGAGCAATGAGAAATTTGTTCCTTACAAGTCAGACTAAGTGACACCGCTGATCTTTATGGCTGTAAGAGTGACATTCTTCCCAGTGACCACCATGATAATGTACTGTGAGCTGTGGATATAGTAATTATAGCAGGAGTGTTCTGCAGACCTGAAAGTTATTTCAAGGGTTCCCCCATGTTAGAGAGCTCAAGAAAGACTGGATAAGATCATTCCTTTAGCAAAACAGTGACTACATTTTATTAATTCTTGTTCCATACATTTTTCAAAAAATATGGGACATTCTCTCTTGGTCATCATCAGTCATTCCTCTTACCTCAGTCTAATTTTGCATTACCCAACAATTCCTTTTCCAGCATCAATTGTACAAATACACAAATGGAAAGTGTGAACCTCCAAAGGAGGGACACAGACAACAAAAAAAAACCTTCAATCCTTTATCCAAAAAGAAGCATTTTGACTTTAGACACGTTTTAAAAACCACTTGCCTGCATCCCTTATTGACTCTGTTGGTAAAATCTTTCCCCTAGAATTCCAGGGTTTTCACCATAAATCATGTGATATGGTCTGTACAAATAAAGGTCAGGCGGACCAAAGCTGTACTGCAGCTGCTGATTGGCTACGACAGGGATTTTAGGACAGAGATAACGCGGTGACTGGCTTGGCATTGATCATATTACGTTCAAATTCCTTCACAGTTCTTGTCCCACTTACCTTTCTGATCTGATATATCCCTAACACCCCTAGCCGCTCTCTTCACTCCTCCAATGACCTACTAATGACTTCCTCACTCATAACCTCATCACACACACGGCTCCAAGACTTTTCTAGAGCTGCCCCAACTCTCTGGAATGGTCTTCCTTATGCTATTCAGCTTGCTTCTACTTTCTACTCATTTAAAAAGAGCACTCAAAACCCATCTTTTCAAACTTTCTTACCCATCTTCTGTCTCTAAATCCCTCACTATTTCCCACCACTACTTATCACCCTTTTTATTGTGTGTTACTTCCCCCACCTCCTAGATTGTAAGCTCTTCAGGTCAGGGTCCTCTCCTCCTCCTGTGTCACTGTCTGTATCTGTCTGTCATCTGCTACCCATATTTATTGTACAGCGCTGCATAATGTTGGTGCTATAGACGTCCTATTCTTTAATAATAATATATTATGGCATTGTTAAAAAGATACCTATAGAAGCAGGAAGGTCGAAAGTGCTAATGTTTTGGTCCGAGTATGGCTTGCTTGATTTCTTTAACAAAGCTCAGGAAACAAAACAAAATTTATTTATAATTCCTAAACATTATTCCATATGTTACATAAATCTAATTGCACGTCATTGAAACAGATTGCTCCATTGGTATTAGAAGATTCCATAGCACGCAGAGCACCATGGGAAATCAGCTATAAACTGCCCACCACTTCCACTATCTTTCCCATTCTTCAGATCCTTAGTTCTCTGTTGTATCATGGAAAGAAAACAGCGGAGTGAATAAAATGTCTGGTGAAGGTATGAATTGAATGTGCAGACAGAAGGAAGCGTGCAAGACACAAAGGTCTAAGATCTGCAGGCAGCAGGGGATCTTGGGAAAGGATAACAGACATGAATGAAAGATGAAATTCTCCAGGAAAAGCAGCGAGTGTCAGAAAATGCTGGAAAAGCCTCCTCCTCTCCAGCTGCTTCTGTGGATTCAGTTGCTATAAATACAGTCTGGTGCAGTTGCTGTTTGGAGAGATGGGCCGATAAGGCCATATATATACAGGAGAGAGAGTCTTCCCCTCTGGTCTTCTGTCCCCCCACCCCCTGCACCACAATAATGCAGAACATACGGGTTTATATCCTACAGCAAGCAAACCATAGACGGGTCTATTGATACAACTGGAAAGTGGTTGCACTTTGCATGCCGTCCTTGCAGGGCTTCTAAAAGAAAAACATAAAACTATAGATATACAACCAGGATTTTTTTTGCCTTCCTCTGGACCAACTATGCCTATAGGGTTTTATATCTGGGATATTTTTATTTCCCTAGTGGTTGAACTTGATGGACTTATGTCTTTTTTCAACCTGACTTACTATGTAATTATGTAACAACACAATGCACTTCAATAAAGATTTTCTAAATAGAAAGAAAACTCCAGACAAAAGTGGTTTAGTTAGTTCTAGAGCTGCCCCGACTCTCTGGAATGGTTCTCCTCATTCTATTTGGCTTGCTCCTACCTTCATTTAAAAGAGCCCCTAAAACCCATCTTTTCAAACTTGGCTACCCGTCTTCTTCTGTATCCTAAAACCTCACTACTTCCCGCTATTTCATATCTCCCCTCGTATTTTGTGATACTTCCCCCACCTCTTGGATTGTAAGCTCTTCTGGGCAGGGTCCTCTCCTTCTCCTGTGTCACTGTCTGTATCTGTCCGTCATCTGCTACCCCTATTTATTGTACAGCGCTGCATAATATATAATAATAATAATTCATTTACCTAAGAAATACCTTTATGTTATATTGCAATGTGGAAAATTTAAATCCTATTTAAATATGTATATGTTCTTATTTAGGATACAGTCTATATACAATATCCTTCTATAAAAACCCCTGCAACTAAAAATAAATATGTCAGCCTCACATTGGGAGTTCATGTCACTCTGTTTTACAATGCATGGTGCTATCATTAAACCAAATTATATATGGGAGCGGATGGAGGAGGTGTTTAGGAAGCTTATAGGACAGCACGCGGTGTTACGTTACTGTTTTATAGCGTAATGAAGCAGCAGGTGACACGGAAAGCTGCACTTGTGAACAGTGATGTCACCTTAAGGCCAATGTAGCGTGAAGGAGTAAAACACAAAACCTTTACAGCAAGAATCCTTCCAACCTGCCTGATCGCATGGGATATATATATATATATATATATATATATATATATATATAAATATATATATATAAACCTGAGTTGCACATGCGTAGCTTTGGTTGCCAGGACACCCAGCAATCCCGACTTCCCATGCGCATGCTAAGAATGAATGGAGGCGTATGAGAGTTACCGGTACGTTATTCAAACCAGGCCAATCCAGATGGCCGAAGATCGTCCTCGAGATAAAAAGAAGATGGCGACACCCTACTAGGGAGCGTGGATTTGGAATGAATGAAAGCATATAAAAGTTATGCCATTCAAAGCCAGCCAATCCACATGACCGAAGATCATCTTCTGGAAGAGAAGAAAAAAAAAAAAGATGGGGACACCTTGCCAGGGAATGTGAACAGGTGAGTATTGTGGGTTTAGTTCTGTTTTAGAAATTAGGTCTTTAGCACTAGACAAGGAAGTTTGTCTAGGCTGGGAGGATGTTATTGGTCTGCTGCAAGCAGAAAGAAGCATTTCAACAGTCTCTTCTACACAGGTGATCAAATAGAAACATTGTTACTTTATAACAAGTCAGGCTATGTACACACAGTCAATATTGTTGACAAAAAAGATGAACAAACGAGAGCAGTACATACAACGACAATTGTGTTCTATGGAGAAGGGAGAAAATGAGTGAGCAGCACCCCACTCTTCTACCTTCAATTGTATTGCGGTCGTTCTTTGCTGGTTGCTCCTCCATCAGGATGGATCTATGGAGAACAACCTTTTTACATGTCAGATTCCTGCCTGAAACAAACCCGACCATTGGTATCATCTGACATCCCTAGGAACCAGCAGGAGCTGATCTGCGTCATACAATTATGAAAACAGCCAAATGCTGAACACAATTGCACAGTCATTTTGGGGAAAAACAGAAGAAGGCAAAGCCAGGGGGAAATAATCTCAAGAACACATTACCTAGAAGAGTTCTATTTGGACATTACATACCATGCATACAGGTCAGCACGGTGGCTCAGGGGTTAGCACTCCAGCCTTTGTAGCGCTAGGTCCTGGGTTCGAATCCCACCCAGGACACTATCTGCATGGAGTTTGCAGGTTCTCCCCGTGTCTGCGTGGGTTTCCTCCGGGTACTCCGGTTTTCTCCCACATCCCAAAAACATGCAGTTAAGTTAATTGGCTTCCCCCTAAAAAAAAATTGACCTTAGACTCCATTAACCACATATGACTATAGTAGGGACATTAGATTGTGAGCTCCTTTGAGGGACAGTTAGTGACATGACTATGAACTTTGTACAGCGCTGCGTAATATGATGGCGCTATATAAATACTGTATAATAATAATAATAATGCATATTATTAATAATATTTATAATAACAAACAGGATTTATAAAGCGCCAACATATTACGTAGCGTGGTACAAAATATGGATATACATTACACCAATAATATATCTGTTGCAAGGGCTGCACCTTACTGACAACCTTTTTGGCACCAATGCCGTCACCAGCCTGTAGGTTGTCTTATACAGTACAAAGCCCCAGCCAACAGACGGGGTCATTGCCCGTTTCTAGAAGCTGCTATGGATGGGATTCAGCGTGGCAGAGTGCTTGGCTCGGGAATGCTGGATTAACATGGTCATTTAATACAAAAACACTTCAGCTGAGCAGGCAAAGACTCATCCCACTGCTGCAAATATACAGAGCGGAGGTCATCCAAGAGGGAATGAGAGAAAAAATAGGGTGAATATCTGAAAAATAATATCGAGAGCAAATATTATTGACAGAACAACGTTACAAATTTAGAATATTTATACTTGTTTTGTTACTTTTCTGTGGTATTTAGACAATTTTAGTAATGTGCATGTGACATATGGCAGCTGAAACTACAGGGAGATTGTCTGTTTTTATAATGTAAGTTAGTCTTACTTTTTAACATGGTCGGGACCCAAGACTTTCAGGTCTTCAGGGAACCCCTGCTATAAATATAACTAAGTATATTAGTGTGGTGGTCGGTGGAAAGTATGTCACCCTTACAGATAGCCATTGGTGTTAGTGGTAACTGACCTGCTCATTGTTTGGAGAACCCCCAGCAACCTCTGGAGGAACCCTGGTTGAAAAACACTGATCTAAGGCAGTGGGCCTGGATTTAATAAGGCTCTCCAAGGCTGGAGAGGATACAATTTTATAGGTGAACCTGGGCGATCTAGCAAACCTTGGAAGAAATTTGCTATTTGTTAGCAAATGTTTTCAATCCTGGACCAGTTTTGTTTGGATCACCCAGGTCTACTGATGAAAGTGTATCCTCTCCAGTCTTGGAGAGCTTTAATAAATCAGGCACAATAAGTTGCAGTTATAGCATGGTGGAGGGAGGGTGTTACTGGATCCGAATGCAGTGAGGAAAGGAGTATGGAACCATGCAAAAATGGGGTAAGGTCTTGTTAGTCTTGTTTTCTTACATACTATGAATTTTGAAGTACAAGTGTTAGTTTCTTCTTGGGACTCCCTAAAACCAGCCATATTTCTGGGCTGATGGACTACTGGCATCATCAAGCCTTCTCTCACCCACATCCACACTCCCTAACCTCATCAGCTCATAATCCTCTCCTATGAAAAGATGGGAAAGGTAGTGATAGTTTATAATAGGAGTAGAAGTGGCAGTAGAGTATCAAGTCTGCTATGAAGGCTTTAAGCACTTCCTGACTTCCTGGAATGACAATGTTTTATTTCTGTCCCCGAATTGCACTGTAAGAGCAGAAACAAGAAACAAGACACATTTCTCTGCCCCGCAGGTAAAACTGCCTTTCTCTTTATAGATTGAAAACAACAGTTTTGAGTCTTTTTAGCCAAACATTTCATACAAGCCCTGATAAAGGAGTGTGTAAGCTCCTGAAACACGTTGGTTGTGTTAATATGATCTTAGTAAGAGATATTAAAAATACTTTGTGACTTTTCCATCACTTGGTGTGGCACTTGCCCTGTCTTTGTATTCTGATTCATTCTTTGGGTACCCTACAAGGGAAGTCTCGCCCACGTATAGCAGCCCCATCAAAGCTAGTATGGGTTATCAACTAGAAGGTTTTCTTCTCAGCATTAAAACAATGGATCTGAGTTCTCAGTGTTTTTTTGTTTAATTTTGGGATTCCCTGGCATTTTGTTTTATTCTGTTTTGTATTCTTTCCTCTTTATTGCTTCTAATAATGTACAGATTTCTACTTTCTGTGTTATTTCTTTCATTGTTGGTAATATATATTCAATAAAAGACATATTGAAACATAGTTTTTGGATTCCAAATCTCTCTCTGAGATTGTCACCCAGTCACATGTGCTCAAGTGGAGACATTACACAGCAACACAACATTCACAGGCATTTTCTACAGTTGTCACAATCAGGAAACACGCCCTGGGAAATGCCAGGCAGCCATCACTGGAGGGCATGCAGACAAGAAGAATACAGGGACAGGTAATGCCATACAAAATGGCTGATGAAGAAGCTATAACATATGAACAATTGTATTGGCTGTCAATGCATGGGGAGATATATAGAACTGCAACAAGAAATACAATTATAATATTCTTGCAAATGCAACATAAAGGAGATATGATATAGAACTCCGCCCTTGTCAGCAGCTTTTTAAAATGCATATAGGAGATTGCCATCAATATAAAAGCCATCAGAGCAAAAAATCAATAGAGAATGCAGAAGGAATATTTTTGCTGTACAACAAGATGCACATTTAGACCACAAGAATAAAAGATGGCCATGTGCTCTGTTCTTGGAAAAGGAGTCTAATGTACGGCCTGATCGATCTCTCCTCTTGTGTGCAAAGCCAGGACTGGGCCAAAGCCTAGATCACATTACCCATCTGCCTTGTGTCAGCTGAGGACAGCTAATGGAGTGAAGGTATTTTACCTGCAGAAAGAATATAAAATGACCTCATTGTACCCTCATGATGCTCATGCGTCCAGTGGAGTGAAAAATTGGCTGCAAACACTAATAAAGCCCATATCATGTTCCTAAGTTGTGTTTGTTGCTTTCTTTTGTGTTTTTTTATTCTTTGCAAAAAAATATAAGTTGCTTTGATGCATATAACAGTCTAGGACCTACAGGAAATGATGCAAATAGATGAGTAAAAATGCCTAATTTTTGGGTCCTAAAGCAAATCAGAGGTGCAAAATGAACTGTCTATGCAGTGTTGTACCCAGGCCACTTTTAGCTAGGAACCCCCGGAACTTTTCAGCAACTGCCTGGCAGGTTTTGGATGATCACTGAAAAGTTGGGTCACAATACAGGGGCTGCCACAAGCCTACAATTTAATCCCACCCAGTTTAAAAAACTTCTGGGTTGAGCACTACTATGGGTGTAGAATGAGAAAATAGACAAAGTGGGGCTTTTAAAGCATAAAGTTAATTAAATTTTACTCCAATTAGAAAGCATCCAATGTACAAGGTACATAGAGTATAAAGTAATAATGTACACAATAATTGGCCCTTGGCCAGAGTAGTTACAATCTTTTAAAGTGATCGCACATAATGCGGTTGTCTCTGACCCGAAGTATTTCGCCGATTGGTTTCCTCAGGGGACTTTTAGAGACTCTTAATTGGCAGAAAATCACTTATAATAATTGCTGGTCTAAACACAAAAAAAACAATGGGAGCAAAGGATGCTTTAACAGGGAAATAAGGTTGTGTAGAAGGCGCTGGGTGTTATACCCAATGGGTATAGGTGTATTTATGATCACTGCTGTCCCTGTAAGAGGTGCATTGCTGATGTTTCTATGTATGCCATCCCATTGCTTGACATTGGGAGTAATTGGGTATTTCAGAGGAAGGAAAAACAAATGGAATAAGTCCTATTATTCGCCCGTGGAGAGGATGGAGATCAATGCTGTGCAGATATACACACCAAGCAATCAGAAGTCTTCTTTTAGTGATCTGACACCAGCAGAAGCCTCTCGGATATGGGTAAGAATACCTAGCATTTCCTGACTCTCTACACCAGTGTGTGCAATGACTGTACTCATCTGCAGCTCTTTCCATCGTGACATAATCACAGCTGTCTCTTCGGAAGAAAAACTCAGGCTTAGAAATCTGCAGCCTGCATTCTTGCTTTATGATAACCATTTTACTATTTCCAGCGGGGTGAAAGGTGACCACAAATCTCTGGAGTACAAATGAAACTGTATAGCCAGGAAATCAGCCCTCTGGAGCTGCAATAACAAGTATTTCCTTAGAGAATGGCACACGGGGAGGAGGCTACACCCTGGCTGATGTTGGTGACACACCGCAATAAAACATTGGTCATGTGACTTAAGGAAACTGTATGACAACACAGTTTAGACAAATATAATAAAGTAGTTTTTAAAAGATGAGAGAGAGTAACTATTCTAAATGTGGGATTGGGATTGGTAAAACAGGAAGAGGCTCCATAGTCATTGCTGGATATTGGACACCAACCTTGGTTACACAAGTGCTACAGAAAGTAGCCATAACAGTGTGCATTTTTGTTTTTTGCTGTAACAGCTAATGGAGGACCAGTGGTGAATTTTTTTTAAGCTAAGTGTGATGAAACTGCAGGTGGGTGGCAGCCCCTGTATTGTGAGCCAACTCATCAGCAACCACCCTAAATCCGGCGGGTGGTTACAGATAAGTCCCGGGTGGTGCGCCCGGCTAAAAGGGGCTGGGGAGATTACTGGAGAGGAGTACCTTTGCAGAAGTGAATTTGGCATGGTGGTACTTAAGGAAGATGAATTGCACACTACATCAGAGCTCAGAACACTCAAGCAGCAAACCTGTCCAATATTAATGGAGGTGTCACTCCTCACGGCACCAGCTCCTGCACTTCCCAGACTATATGCATGTTCCCTTATACCTGAAATCCGCATACTGCCCCAGTGAGAAAAGTTTATCTGGCATGGCAATTTTTTTAAAAAAGATCAGGATTGTCCCACAAATAAAGAACATAGCTGCACTCCTTTCAGGCAACTCCCAGAAAAGTGTGGCTGTGCCTGTCAGGTCTTTGAACAAAGTTACCCCTCACCAACCTGGCCATTTGTACATATTTGTCCGATTATAGCAAAATACATTTTTGCACATATACAAAAAGCTTGAAACTGATGCTGGATGTCGCCATCTTGGATGTGATGTCTGCATTCCCAGCAGACTCAGTGTTAGTATATTCAGCAGATGGGTCACTTGTTATTTTCAGTGCAAAAGACATGCCAATGATTTACTACAAAGCTAAAATACCAATGTTGGTGTACAACTGTCCCCCCACGGACCCATCATTTTTAGTAATCTCCATTGCTCCTTTCTCCTTTGCAAGCGGACCACTAATATTATTATTAATATTATTATTATTAATAAACAGGATTTATATAGCCCCAACATATTACGCAGCGCTGTACATTAAATAGGGATGACCAATGTTCTCGAGTATGGGGGAACATGTAACCTCCTCCCATGATGTAGTTAGTGCGCAGCCAATTACAAGCAAAACCCCTATTCCACAATTAAAGGATGAAATAATTGCTCTCTTTAGACTCCAATACCAGGCACCGCCAAAATACCCTGCATGGCCTAGTGTCCCAAACTAGAGAAAGAAGTGATGTCTTCCCCTTAATCAATGGATCAACGGTCAGGCCTAGTAATGGGCTTTGCAAAGTTAAGGAGAAGTAGAGGATTGCTTAGGTTGTGAAGTATCATTGACTTGAGGGGGTAACACAGACACTGTCATTTTGCCCAGAATGGGGCAGGTGATATGGGAGGTTATTTTTTATCCCATGGGGATTTCCATTCACTTTCTGGCCTCAAGACACAACAAGAGGTCAGAGAAAACAGAGGGGAGACCGTTGTCACTGGACCAAACTGGAAGATCGACACTGATTTCCCATCGCTTTCCATTCCAGTTACAATGATCCCAAATATAAAATATAGAACTTCCCCGCAGTTACATAGACATTAAAAACTTGATGGGGTTCACACACCTCTCCACTCAATCTTAAAAAAAAAAGTTTGGCCTTTAGAAACACATAAAAGATCTGAATGACTTTTCTTCATTCAGCACAGAAGGGATAAATCATTTGCTTTACGATGTCCTGGCTAAAAGATTCCTTATTCATAGTAAAATTTGATTTAATCACCGTCCCGACCCTAAGTTCAATCCGATCTTCACACTGAACCCTTCAAACACATAGCATGTGCACCCAGCCCCGGGCACAGCGCCAACATACCACCCTTTAACAGCTCATGTGACAGCAGCTGGCCCAACTCTTCCCCACACAAATATTACTGTTCCTAGGCAATGGAAATAGGAGAGGCCTCTGAAGCCGGGGACGGGCCACAATGCACTGTGCGTGGCAAATATTTATTATTATAGGCACCAGGAAAGGCAGAAGTCATACACAGACTTTGCAGATACCAAATGACAAATATCCAGAGTCTCCTAAATCGTGACGAATCGTTTGATGAAAATTATACTATGGGATGCTGTAAAGAAAGTCCTTGTTTAAACATTTTCTGTTGTGAATGACAACTTTCTCCAAATTAGGTTCCTGTGTTGTCACCCTTTTACATGCACCTTAAGTGGAGACTGCAAGCAGCTGTGCAACATTGTACAGGCATGGTCCATTGTTGTTACCAGTCCAGGATAATGATGAGTAGCTGGAATAAGTAGACCGGGAGTGACTGAAAGAAGCTGGAGAAGATCAGCAGCACTGACAACAAAGGGGAGCCAGTTGTATGCCAATTTTTCCCATGTGAGCATTTAGTCTTCTCAATAGAGCAAAGGTGGTCTGTGCAAAGTAAAGGAAGGAAACCACATGGGTGGCAAACTCCTTGTTAATTGCTGAAAAGACACCTTCTTTCCACAAAATAAAAAAGTTACAGGTATCCACGCCATATACCCCAGACAGCAAGAAGAAGCTGTGATCATTCACAAGAATGGGCATGCAGATGCGGATAATGTCATGAATGAAGAATTTCATGTGAACAAACATCCCGAAACATTCTGGAAATGGTCCAAACCCAAAGTGGCAACGCTTGATTATGTCTGCAATGAGATCTGAAGGTTTTTGGTCCACTGAGTCATCCTATAGACGAGATGTCATGTCTGCCACCCCTTCAGGCCACCTACAAGTTTAGCTAGAAGTCGATCTGGCAGATGTGAAGTGTGCCATTGAAGATCATTAATCATAAATGACAAGAGCAAAGCAAATCCTGTGCAGAAACTGTTCACTGTATCTGCACCAAAGCTGTCAGCACAATGAATTTTAGAGTACCTGCAGCACAGTGTATTGCAGGTATTCAATGAAAGTGCATTGGGGAGGGTATTATGAATTGAACTGCTGCTCAATTCCACTCGTCCACATGCAAGCGCTTCAGCACTGTCTGCTTATTACTGACAGCCAATGTACAACTGTATGGACTAATGTACCAATGTACAACTGAAGTAGCTTGCACATCAAGGTGACAGCAATGCTGAGGAAATAGAATATTGTTGTCAGCCTGCAACAATAAGTGCAGTTACAGGCAGAAAGTCCAGGAAAGAAACACAAATATGCTTATAAATACTGAATACAGCAAGGCAGAATGCTAAACGTACTGAAGTACCGATTTCAGGTTTTTATACCCCGCTAATCCTAATAGGTTTCAATGTTCTCCTCAGCCATTTTTTTAGCCAGGTGGAACCTTTCAGTAACCCTAGTAGTAGACTGGTGATATGGACGGAACATAATGGAGCATACTGTCAATATAAAGATCTCTTGTACAAGCTTAAGCTAGGTACACACTTACAATAATTATCGTTAGAAAACAAACAATTACGACTGATCAACGATTATGCACGATTATATTTGAACGATCGTATTGTGTACAATTCTGTACATGTTGTAACGATACGATCGTTCCAATATAATCCACTAATAGTGTATACACGCTAGATACAATCGTTTGAACGATGCAGGGAGTGACATGTAAAGGAGAAAGTGAATTGCAGAAACATGCACGATCACTGAACGACCGTAGACACGATAGATAGTGAACGATCATTGGCCAATCAGATCTGCCATGACGGTCGTTCATTTCCAACGACAATCCTCGTTCGACGGTCAACTTTTTTGTAAACGATTTTCACCCTATCGGTACTTTGTTTTCAACAATGACTATTAAAAGTGTCCCTGGTTGGCTAATGCAGCTTTCTCCCCGGCCTCTTTTAGCCGGCCGCACCACCCAGCACTTTTTAGTAACCACCCGGCTATTTTGGGAGAAAACTGAAAAGTTGGGTCACAACACAGGGGCTGACACCCACCTACAGCTTCTTCCCACCCAGCTAAATACATTTCTGGAGAGAATACTGTGTTTTTCTAAGATGAATTACATTCTATGGATCTCTCCTTTGAAAGCCAGAAATCATTAAACAAGAAAAGCACAAACATATGCAATAAAACAGTCAGCTGGCTGTGAATAATAAGCACCTGCTGATGGGAAATGTATTATCACCAGAATCTTCCATGTAACAACATCCCCTGGAAGTTGCACAGGAACACGGATAGGATTCACACAGCAAAGGGTAGAAGAGGACTTCAGCTGGATACAATACAAGCTCAGCAGGACCGAGGTTGGGGTCACACAGCAGAGACATGTCAGCGCTTCCCTTCCAGGTGGCTTTTTTTTTTTTACTTAGGGATATGCCGAGCCGTCTGCCCATTGGGAACACACGAGATAAAAATGGAAGGAATACAACTAACTACCCTGGTAATCATTAGTCTTGGATAAAGTGGGCATGGGTTAGAAGCCCCGGGACAGTATGCTCCATTATGTGCTGTACAATGCACTACCCTACTACTACAGATATTAAAGAAGAGAGCTATCGGGTTGGCATCCATGTACCCCAAAAATACTGGTAGTGCTGGGAAGGTATGCTGCCCCTCCAGGGGGTAAACAGCTGACATTATTCTATTACACTGCATGCAGCTTCTGAATTGGCCAACAACAATAAACTGAGCAAGTGGAATGTTAATCTGTCTCATCAAACAAAAGCCTTTCAGGAAAACGTACACAATATATTCTTGCCAGGGATGCAACCGTTTTAGGCTTGACTAGAAGTTGGTGGAAAACAAGGGAGTAAATGACGGTGCAAAATTTGTGTGATAAAATAATAAAGGCCACATTGATGATAATAACACCAGCAAATATAAATAAGTGCAAAAAGGTGCAGCATTGTGAGCGTGCACATTGGGACGGGCATGCACAAGCCCATAGGCATAACACAAAGAGCCATGGAAACTACAGCTCTCATGTAATTCACCAAGCCAGTGTTAAAAGATTTGAGAACATCTGCCGATGAGCTGCACGGCCGCCCCTACCCATCCCTGAGCTGGGCTCTTTCACACATTCTTTCCTTACTGTGCTATGAGCTGGAAATAGTCTGAAAAACACTCAGAATCACATGCCGAATGATACGCCATTGTACTCCTTCACTTGGACACACTGTAAATATTTCATTTGCAACCATCCCGGTCTGTCTGTGAAATTCATCTCCTGTCAGCTACTGCTATAAACACACGCTGTACTCTCTTCTCACTTAATCCATTAGATCCAAGAACCGCAGCGACAGAGAGGGGGGTGAGCCATGAAGGTACATATGATGCAGGCTGTCATGTATGTCAACGTGTCATTAGTCTGGATGTGAACCAGTTTTTAGTGACCTCAACATGAAAACCATTTTGCGTACTTCTGCCCATGATCTTACCAGGATCTAGTGACATTGATGCCGCCATTGTGCATGCACAGTGTGGGTCGTAATTTAAATTCACCCATCACATACGTCAACTGGGCACAGGCCATTGTGCTGCAAAGAGCTGAACACCTGAGCTGCAAACTCATTAATGGTCATTGACTCTGAATATTTTTAAAGGAAAGGATCAGAACACCAACCAGGCATTCTGAGTATTTTATAACCAGATCAGCAGTTTAGGTCCATTTCAAAGCAGGACTAAATATTAAAATGAAAAAAATGGAAGCAGGCAGTTTGTTTATTGCAAAAAGGACAAGGGATGTCCGTTCTGTAAAAGAACATACTTATATGCCCGTTTGTAATTTTTTTCCTCTCCTTGCTGCAGGACCAACATCACCTTCTTCACCCAGTCTTCTCCCGCTTTCAGGTCTTCGACCATCTTTGTTGGTCAGGCTACAATGACTTGTGCTTGGAAGTTAATTCATTTGCAATGAGAAAACTATGTGCAGCCCATGTGCATCTGGTTGTATGATGCTGGGTGTGTCATCCCAACCCTGGACGGCTGGGACACCAGACATCATACACATGGGCTGCGCATAGGTTTCTGATATGATTGCAAATTAATTCACTTCCAAGCACGTGTCATTCCAGCCTAGCCAATGAAGATGGCTGAACCCCCAAAAGTGGAAGAAAACCAGGTGAAGATGGTGGCACGGGTCCTGGAGCAAGGAGAGGTGAGTAAAACAGGATGTAGGTTTATTTTATTGCGGAAGGGACATTGCCTGTCCATTTCAACAAGCTGCCTGCTTGCAATTTTTATTTTAATTCTCTTTGAGTGCATCTCTGACATATCAACAGGTAATTTCCTTGCAGGAAAAGTTTTAACTGGGTACTATTCTAAAAAATAAATTTCCTGGACAGGAAACTACAACCATTCTACGTAACAAAATCACTTAGATCCTCAGCGTTTTCCATGCAAGCCACAGATAGTAATCAGAATCCCTTTCCTATGTCTTACTAGTTAGGTAAGGTACCCTGAGACAGAAATTCTGCTTGGTTGCTATGGGTAATACAGTTTATTCCCTAAACCCCTTTCATTCAGGAAGGCCTAGAGCTAATGAGGGTAAAGGGGAGAGAACGCGTATTCAAAGTGGACAAAATACGAACAGAACTGTGTATGCAGCTTGAATACTGAAAACAAAACTGCACTTTACAGCTCGGTAGCAGACACTGGGTACGACTCCAGCCTTTGTTCCTGCATCATAACAATAAATTCTGAGGGCATCTGTATTATCAGCGGGGCCCCGCCTGCCCCCGGGGGACCCTACAGATGAAGTCATCCCAGCTACATCTAGGAAATAAAACTCGGCTGTACGTAGAAAATCTACTTACTGGTTGAGTTGCCTTGCATCTGGATGATGCATTTTGACTCCTTGCTGAGCTCCCTGGAATTGAAAGGTCGAACCCGCACGGCCACTTTCACCGAGGCGCCCGACATGGCGGTCAGCGGGAGGGTTGTGCCAATTATACAGACTAATGAATAGAAGTTCTGGAGGGGGCGATAGGCTTCAGGTCCTCATTCTGTAAAAAAGGAAGAAAGAACACGAGGTAAATACATTATCTCTACATAGAATACATATATAGGAGGTGAATGCCGTCCTTATCGTCTCAGCTGACGTAGAAAATCAAATTCTTAACTACAGCTATTGTGAGACCGGGGAGAAAAAAAAGTCATCATTGGGGTTAAGAAAACAGCAGCAATACAGACATCCCCTGTCTGGTAATCCTTAACAATACAATGGTCTTATTCTTTGGCGCCATTCAAAATATCACACAAACTGTAGACGGATTATATACACTGACAGGTTGGTATCTTGCAGCAGCTTAAAGAGAACCTGTCGTAAATGTAAAAATATGGAAATGTTAGGTATTTTACAGCAGAACTAAAGTTCCACTTTAAGAATCCACAATCAGGCCGGTCATTATTGCAGAAAAGGACGGGGGATATCCCTTCTGAAATAAACCCCCCAATCTGCCTTATCGTTCCAGGTATCTGGCAAAAAGCTCAGCTGGGCATGCAGTCCAGGATGTAACTCCCACGCCTAGTTACATCATCCCAGCCATCTTGATTGGAATGAATAAAGCTGCACAAAAGTTACATCATGCCAGCCCGCCCAATAAGGATGGCCAAAGATCATCTACTAGAGGAAAAAATGGAAAAAGATGGCGGCACCCTGCAATGGTACTGGGTCAGTATCGTGGGTTAAGTTCAGCTTTCAATGCATATTTTCAGTGTTTCTACTTTCTATATATTCTTTTATATGCTTTAATATAACTGTATGCATGAACACGCTTGCAAATTATTATTTCCCTAGGACAGCCCCTTACCTCTTTGCATACCATAACCCTCTTTTTTTGTGAGAGTGTCTAATTCTCAGTGCTGGCCCAGCTCTTCCTCCCCTCCCATCATTTCATAATCTTTCCTGCAGCTGCATGGAGGAAATGAAGTGGAATACTACAGAGAGTCTGCTGGGGCTGCTGCAATCACATCCAAAACGAGACCAAATTGCAACAGTGGTAAAGCTTATGGATGCCAACACAAAACAGGATTTTTACAGATGACAGGGTCTCTTTTAAGGACCCCCAGTATTATTTGGTAAGGGCCAAATAATCCCCTCCTATTGTGTGCTACTTCCCCCACCTCTTAGCCTGTAAGCTCTTCCGGGCAGGGTCCTCCTCCTCTCTGTGTCACTGTCTGTCATTTGCAACCCCTATTTAATGTACAGCGCTGCGCAATATGTTGGCGCTATATAAATCCTGTTTATTAATAATAATAATGGTTTTCTGAGGGTGACAACAGTACATTGCGCTTGTGTAATGTGTATTGAAGCGGCCACTTGTATGCATAGCAAGCTGGGGTGACAATGCCCTGACCCGATTGTGCTGGGGACAACTCTAAAGGCATTATTTATAAAACAGGGAATCAGATATTGTCTTGTGGGAATCTTTCAGGTCCCTGTGTTTCAATGGCAGTAATTTATTCACACCAGGGAATGTCAGTATCCCTATTTTATAAATAGTGTCCTAAATGACTCAATGCGCATGCGTGAATTCTTCTGACATTGGGCATGTGTAGAAGAATTCAGTTCAGCAATTTTTTTTTCTCCATTTACAGGCAGCTTTCTTCTTCAATGAAAAAAAGTGCAGATCTCAGGTCAGGTCAGCACAGTTTTTTTTATTTTCCCATTTACAGGAGGATATATCACTCGATCTCACGTCTGCGCAGTGCCAGATTGGCTGTTGAAGACAGAAAAAAAAAAAAAAGACAGAAAAAGATGGCAGCGCCCAGCGCTTACTCTACGCTAAGACAAAGAAGGATCCTAGTACGGAGCAGGACCAACCTAAAGCCAGGTGTGGTGGGATCAGGGTCTCCGGGACGTAAAGGTAAGGTGTTTTTTTTTTTTTTTTTATGAAAGTTCCACTTTAATAGGAGTGAAAAAAACATGGCTGCCATTGCGCCAAGATGCTGTTGTTAGTCACATGAGAGGATTGATATAAAGGGCCTTTGTATGAAGATGCATATTGTTTCTGAAAACAGAGAGCTGTGTAGGAAAACACAAATCTGGTTCCATCCCAATAAACAAGGCCTAATCCATCAGCCTTTGAAGTATCGCTGCATCTGGATTCCTGACAGAGAGGACACCAGGCCTCACCCGCCACCTCAGCCATCTTGTTTTGCAGCATTGACTCAAACCCTGGCAGCGAGCCAAAAATGATTTTAGGGTTTTGCTTCATGTGCATGGGCCACAATGATGTAATCACTGCCGAAGAATAAATTACTTCTCTTTCTGCTGAAATAGTTGCGGCGTCTTTTTAACAAGCAGGCCGGGGCCGTGTTTGTCTGGTCAGAGCTGTGAGGAGAATCTGAGGCCTAAACAATGTGGTTGCAAATAGCCGTTGTCATTCCTAATAAAATCTGCCTTTTCCTCAAAACGTGGCCAGAGTATGAAAGCAAAAATCTGTCAGGGATTGTTTCTAAGAATCTCCTCAGAAATAGCACAAAAGGAGGAAACTTGTAAATTCCTCACTGGCTGCAGCAGCCATTTTGGAGATTGAATTGGTATGAATGAATATGAGGGGGAAGGGGGAGAGTTGCATTGCTGAAGAAATGGACTGCATGGCTATATTTTTTTTTCATGTGGCATTTTCGCAAAAATGGGCACCTAAAAGGTAAGGTGAGCAGGAAAAAAAAAAAAGCCATTGATTAAAAGTTTCTCATAAAGCGTACCTAAACTCACGATTTCACTTTACATAAAAGTGTAGAAAACCCTTTTATGTAAAGTAAAAATTCTGTTTTTCCCTATTAATCCTTATTTCTTGGCCGTCTAGGCGATTGAGAATGAATGGGAGCGCAAAGCCTCCCGGGATACTTCCATCATGCATTCCAGGAGGCTCCTGGGGTGCTCGTTCTGGACATACTGGAGCATCCCGGGCATATGTAGAAGAAGCCTTTTTGCGAAAAGGGGAAAAAATTCCCAATCTCACGCATGCGCGGTAAGAACAGCAATTTTTTTTCCCAACCTACATCACCCCATCGTGCGCCTGGGTCGGGTGACGTAGGTAGAAGAACCAGGAAGAAGAGGAGAAGATGGAGGCTCCCGGAGCGCTGGCACGAAGACAGATTCTGGGACACGCTGGACCCAATGGAAGAAGAGACCTTCGGACAGATAGTCAGCCCTGCGGGATTAAAGGTAAGTGGATATTTTTTTGTTTTGAGGGACTTTGAGTTTAGTTCCTCTTTAAGTTTGCGTGATTAAAGCAAGCCCTAAACCAAAATGTTTACATAAAAGCAGGGGTGTAGTCGTAAAAAAAGAGGGGGCATGGTACTATCCATGGCGAGCAAGCATGTGCATCATTGTTATGTAAACTCCTCGTTACCGAAAAAAGTGAATGTCCCGCTACACCCCTGCATAAAAGGATAGCCAATCTGATTTTTTAAGTGCAATACCCTTTTTTTTTCTTTTAGAAAAAAAAGGTGCAGTCCCGCAGCGATCAAGACTGAATGGGAGCGCTGAGGCTCAATCCAGGCATATGAAGAAGGGGCATTTTGTTCATGAAGGGGAAAGAGATGCAATCTCACGCAAGACCAAAGAAGTAAAAAAAAGCAACGCCTGGCACTTCCTCCACACTGGGACAAAGAAGAATTGCAGGACAGTGCAGGACCTGATCAGGTAAAGGTCCAGCACCATCGAATATTCTGCGGGATTAAAGGAGTGATTTTTTTTTTTCCACTTTAGTTCCAGGTATTATTGCAGAAAGAACAGGCAATGTCCTTTCTGTAATAATGCGACTTACCTGCCTGATCACTCCGGGTTTCTGGCCACAAAGCAAAGATGTGCATGTGCAGCGTCCACTTTGGTTGGAAGGGATACCCGGCAATCCCAGCATCCCTTGCTTGTGCCAGGAAGAATGAACTCCCTCACCTGAGCAGGAATTAGGTCAACTCAGCACGGCCAATCAAGATGGCCGAAGATCGTCTGCAGCAGGAAGAAGAAAGATGGCGGTAAATAGGTAAGTAATGCGGATTTGTTCCGCTTTAAGAAAGATCCATTACTGATAGATTATGGAAGCTGCCATTGCTGACCCAGTTTTAAAACATTCAGATCCTCTGCCTTTTATTCTTTCTGAATCAATGACCCAGAATAAGGACGCAGCTCAGGTGTTCAGCTAATTGCCGCACGTCGCTGCATGCTTGTTTCCTGTGTGTGACAAACATCTCAGCATTCTTTACAATGAGTTAAGCAATGAATAATCTCTCAGTGACAGGTCCACTTATCGTGGTGACTTAGATACGCACAGTAGGAAATTGGGCAGACACAGGAAGTTGAAGTGAAGAAAAGTAACCGTAAGTAGTAGTAATGAATAGGGACAGCAGGGCGGTGCTGTACAGGTCACTGCGGCCCACCGTGAAATCTGCAGAAGCTGTTTTTTTAAGAACGTGACCAGGCAGCTGCAAGGCAGGTGAATCTAGCCCTGTGCAGATGTCCAATAGACAACTGATCCCTGTAAATGATCTTTTGTGATCATTTCCATTGCCAAAGAGCACTGTACACAAAGTGGAGAGGGGAGAATAAGCAAGCAGCCCCCTGCTGTGATCTCCTCCATAGTGATTGGTCATTCATGAACCCCCCCCACTACCCCATGGAAGATTGGTGAACAACAATGGAGACTTCTATACATTCTATATGAGGCCGGCATTTATCCTGGATGCCAATCACCTGACATGTAGCTTAAGAAAAGCAATAAATAAATAAATGATGTGTTAGGTGTGAATGTATGCTGGGCTGTATTACATAACATGAGTTGGCTTCCTCCTGTCTGTGACACCCTAATAAATCCTCAATTCAGATGCTAATAAAATGTCCCTGGAATGAGGTGTCACAGGACAAATTGGAAGCGCATTTATTATTCATACATGACTCCTCACGCTGGAAATGGAAGGCTCTTTTCGGAGCGACTGTCATGCAACATTTTGGAGATGAGCGTGACCCACATTAACCCCCACGAGAGGGTTCTGGATTTCTCCATCAGTCAGAAGCTGATCGCCAACATTTACAACTGCAATGTTTCTCATTTCCTTCTGTGTTTCTAAGCCACGTTGTTCTATCTTCCGTCAGGATTTTATTTCCTTTGTTCTAGCAAAGTATACAAAGCTGCTCTCTGGATGTGGGGAATCTGTATTGGATCCCTGAGCTGGCACAAATCATCTATATACACTTGCAGCCATATAGAAATATTACAACACAAATAGTTATATAATTCCTTAATTACCATTTTTTACTTTTTTATTTGTTTTGTTGCATTTCAGTGCCGCTGACCTTTTGCAGCCTATTCCATCCGCATGGTACTGCAGCAATGACTACATGGTATATCTCTCATGATGGTGACAACAGTGGGCCATGCCTGAGCTCATTTTAAGCTAAAAAAAACACAAGAGAGCGTTGTCACCCTTTATTGCAGGATTACAAGGCAATACGTTAATAAAACATGCAGATTTGCATATACTGAAAAGGACCTAAAATCCTATTCAGGCAGGGTGCTGTATTCACATTTGTAAATCTTATATGAAATGAGCTTAAAGCGGACCTAAACTCAAAAGTTTATCTTTACATACAAGGGTAGACAACCCTTTTATATAAAGTAAAAGTTGCATTAACTTTTTGGGTGCAGTTCCACCCCTTTTACAGTGATCAAGACAGAATGGGAGCCAGAGATGTCAGAGGCCGGCGCTTCCTCTGCACTAAGCCAAAGACGAAATCCACGATGGCGTGGAACCCAAACAAAAAAAACTCCCAAAAGATCAACCGGCCTTTGGATTAAAGGTGTGTGTTTTTTTATTTTTGATTTTAGTTCCACTTTAAGATGATGAACATATTTTTTTAAAGCTGAAGTTTATTCTGCAAATTGTTTTCTTTCCTTCTTCTGACCCCCCCCCCCCCCCTTTATATAAAGTCTTTGATTTTTTTACATATCTTATGTTATTATATATTATATGTTATTGTTTTACTGTTTTATCTGTGTCTCCCATTCAATAGAGGCGGATCAAGGCTGATAGAAGGATCTGGCAGGGTGCTGTTTGTAGCTTCCAAAAATCATCACAGCATCGTCTCTTATTACTGCTACGCTGTCCTGCAAGCAGGGGGCTGGCTCTTGGTTATTCAAATTTATAGTGTCTTGGTGGGTTCCCGTCTGATACCGGCATGTGCAAACTACGAACTGCTGGGGTTTTCAATCTGGCCAACTTTTACATGTGATTTACCTCTTAGATTGTAAACTCTTCTAGGCAGGATCCTCTCCTCCTCCTGTGTCACTGTCTGTATCTGACTTCCATTTGTAACCCCTATTTAATGTACAGCGCTGTGTAATATGTTGGCGCTATATAATAATATCAGTTCATTCAAACCCTCTCCATCCATCTAAAACTGGCCTGTCTAATTTTAAAACTTATTGTGCCCCCCCCCGACCGAGAATCAAAACGTTTGCCCAATCTTGGTCTAGAGGGATCAGCATTCCTAGACTAAGTGTATTTGCATGCTGACCACCCTGGATGACACCTTGATATGATGCTGACTCTTTATGATTGAAAGAACTGAACTCCAATGATTGGAAATGAAAGAGCAAGGAACTGTTGAGTTGGGAAGGGCTAGCTAATGTTGCAGGAAACAAGGCAGGATCTATCTGGCTTGCTGCAGCTTCAAATGAATGAGAAGCTCATAGTGTGCACTAAAATCATATTAAACAGTATTTTCCCCAGAAGCTGTGCCCCAACTTTTCAGTAACTACCCAAAAACAGCCAGGTGGCCTAACTTATGAATTGTGCCCCAACTTTTCAGTAACTACCCAAAAACAGCCAGGTGGTTACAGAAAAGTGCCGGGTGCTGTGCCCAGCTAAAATGGGCTGGGGAGAACACCGTTAGGCCAGGAGAGGAGTGAATACATTTGTGCAAGACTGAATGGGAAAGCTGTAGGGCAGATTAAAGTGAACTTGTATGAATTAGACCTGTGGATGGAAATGCCAGCACCTACAGTCCGCCGGTCTTTACAGGTTGGTGAACAAGCATTGCATTAATAATTAGAAAATGAATGGATTGGCTGCATCACCACTATACACTGAGCTACTGTAAAACATTTGCTGCCATTACCAAAGAAAATGCCTGGATCCAATAAATACAGAGAAATAAATCTCTTTTTTTGTCTCTCATTCCCCAGACATTCCTGTGCCTCTCTCCATGACACAATAGGATTATGCCCTGTTATTTTCTAAACCGTATTTGGGTCACAAGGAATGGCGATGTTGTAAAACAAAAGCTTCCATCGCTGGGCTTTCATCCATGCTGCATAGCAGATTGGTTTTATTTGTAGGCCAAAACTATGAAAAGGGAGCCGTCAGCAAGAATGAACATTTTCCTACTCAGTCACGGATAAAAAAATAAAAAACCACTGGAACTGTACACTTTAGCGCAGATAGATAGGATATAGAAAATGTGGGGGAAAAACGTCCTTCAGCTCACAAGAATTTTCAAAAAAGTATTTAGATATTTTAATTACTTGATATATGACTACAGGCTGAGCTGTTACGTATCGTCTAAAATCAGGCTTTCAAAGGGAGGGGCTGCTCAATAAGTTGTATGGAAATGGGAGGTATACAGGTTAGGCTGGAGGTCAAGAAGGGGGGGGCAGTGACACCTCCTTCAAAAGTCTTCCTTCCTCTTTACCATGCAGTCACTTGGGGTAGAAAAATGCTCTCTCCATAAACTTTTTTAAGCTGGGTTGGAAGAAGCTGCAGGCGGGTGCAGTGCGGGAAACCTTACATCTGTGAACTGCACTCAACCATAGATATGTTATACGTGCTATCTCACCCTGTACAGAATGAATGGGGGCGGTACTGAGCAGTACCATAACGGACACTAAACTGGGCCAGGGTACCTGAAGCAGGAACAGATTAAAGTTTTGGCCTTGCATAGGCATACAGCCAAACTCTAGTGCAATACCTAAATATGACCTGGAACCAGTCCCTTAAAGTCCCAGTAAAAGCTTCCAAATAGAATAAAAAACAGCACAAGTAGCAATTGTGCTGACAATGTGCATGCTGATAAGTGGGTAAAGTAGAATGATGAAAAGATGAGCTTATCACTATGAAGTTTTTCTTTTACTGTCCAATCACAGGCTGTGGGCAGATCTATGACAGCCTTAGCTAAGAGGAAGCCAGCTGAATGTTGCTGGCTGTCATGCAGTCTAGTTAGGGAACGAAGTACTGTGTAGGAAAGCTCTGGCTTTCCGGCTAGTTTATTAAAGTGCTTTTTATTTGATTGTTTTTATTTTTTTATTTATTTGATTGATTTATTTGATTGATTTATTTTTTGCCAGGGATTTTACCCTCATACTTCATAAATACCACAAACATCAGGTGTGGAAAGTCCTCATCTGATTAGTTTCAGGTCTATAAGTCAGAGGGGTTGGTATGATAAGCAATTAGCATAGTCTACAATGGAATCCTTCTTGACAGGCTCATTTTTTTTTATTCGGCATAAAAGGTTTTTTTTCCCCAAAAATAAATTTTAACTAAAGGTCAGTGTAACTGGGTTCTCTTTTAACGTGGCTTGGCTCAATTTACTTCCTGGATCTAGTGGGATGCAATCTGATCCAAGACTTCCAGGGAAATAACACAGGAATAAATGCCATTCAATATATTTGGAATCCCATAAAGGGCGTCAGGAATGTCCAACCAGGAATAGAACTTCTGACTCTTCAGGGACGTACACATCCAAAGCTCTCAGGAGGGTTCTCTATTCCACAGAAGACCCCCAACCTATTGAGAACAATAGGGAGTAGCCAGGGCCTTTTTTAGATTCTCTTTAGACACACAATGGGGTCACATTCAGTAGTTCCAGAATCCACCCCCTATAGTACTTAGGTAAAAAGCTTTATTTAAAATGACCAAAGATGAACAGATGTTCAAAGGAAGCTCACTGAAAAAACATTAACCAAGGGTAGGAAGAAAGCTGAAAACCAATACCCAGTCACTGCCCATGTGTGATGTCCTTTAAATGTACCTCATCAAAACTTACTTAACTATTCTGTACAACACAACAGTTTAACAAGCAAACATTAGGCCTTCATTTAAACCATGTCTCAAGATAAAGGCGATATACTTAAACAAAGGATTCAAAAAGAGCTGGTCTACCCGAAGGCCAGATTTGAATCTCATTGAAATGCTGTGGGAACTTCATGGTACAAAAAGTAATTTTGTATGCGGGAGCACTCAAGGTATAAAGTCAACATATGGGAAGTATGTTCTGCTTAAGAGGGCAAAATGAGGCCAAGGGTGTACATACGTTTTGCCTAGTACACCATTACATCTATTGATATTTTTCATTCCAAAAACATGCAGTTAGGTTAATAAGCTTCCCCCTAAATTGATCTTAGACTGTATTAAATACAAAAGACTACGGTAGGGGACATTGTGAGCTTCTTTGAGGACCAGCTAGTGATATGACTATGGACTTTGTACAGCGCTGCATATAATTACCGTATAATAATAACAATATTAAAAAGGGACAGGCGACGTCCCTTGCCTGCACAGATGCTAATTTATTGCCAGGGCTTCACAGGTGGTGATAGGAATGAATGGGTAATTCACGTACATCATCCCGACTTAGCCAAACAAGATGGCCAAAGACTGGAATGCAGAAGCGAGGTGACTGGCAAATATCAACGGGTTTATCATTCCACTTTACCTTTTTGGTAGGCCAGTTTTTTTTTTTTTAAAGCCATCTAGAGAAAATTACGGGAATGGCTGGCCATTGTTGATATCCATAGCCATAACAAGCATCTCACAAACTGCTGTTCAACCATCATGCATTGCCACCATCAGCACGCCTCATTGTTTAGTGTTCTCCCCAGCCCTTTGTAGCCAGGCGCATCACCCAGGACTTTTTAGCAAAGCACCCCGCTGTTTTTGGGTGGTTACTAATGAATTGGGTAACAATACAGGGGCTGCCACCCACCTACAGCTACTTAAAATAATTTCTGGGTTAGGAACTGTTGTCTACAGATTTTTGTCTGGAAATGGATGGATATCTTTTCATGGTGGACAAGAGCTGGATTTTATCCAGGCCAGCGGCTCCAATATGCTTTCTTTTTGCAGCGTAGACTTTTACATGTGAAGAATTTGACCTCTAAAGGGAGTGCAATGAATTAACCTGTGCGGGGAGGAGAGATGGGGGAAGGGAGACAGGGAGAAGGGAATTCAATCGGATGATGAGATCATCCTCTCACTTCCACTAATGATTCATGTCTTTCTGATGTTTGGATGTATGGTTGTTCTCTACTTCCCCTATCTCTGTCCCTGAATACACCGCCGCTTCCTAAAGATTGCACGAGACCGTCTAGAAATATGTTATATTAACATTTTAGGCTTCTTAACCCTCTCAGATATTTAATGATCAGCGATTAGGAGTCGATGAGTGTCACCATGCAGTGTTCTCTCCAACACATTTTAGGCGGGTGCACCACCTGGCAGATTTCAGTAGCCACCCGGCTGTTGAAGAGTAAGCTTACAATTTCTAAGCTTAAAAAAAAATTCTGGGTTGAACACTGACAAAGTATCTCTGCCCAACCCAATTACATCATCAAGTCCAACCCAATATATAGTGCACAAGGAGATTTCCGACTGGTTGCGGATTATCATCCAGACAAATGATTCTCATTGTGTGATACAATCTAGAAGGTGGTCACAAAGTAAGTTCTTCGGGGCAGGGTCCTTTCCTCCTCCTGTGTCACTGTCTGTATTTGTCTGTCATTTGCAACCCCTATTTAATGTACAGCACTGCATAATATGTTGGCACTAAATAAATACTGTTTATTAATAATATTATTATTAATAATATTAATACTAAAAAAAAAAATAATAATAACAGCATAGTCAGGCCGGTGACCTGACTACACTAAATGCTCAGTTATAATGCAGGGTTATAAAACTAATAAAGCTAAACCCCAGGCAATCAGCTAAATGCAAACAAAATAAAATTACAAGTATGGCTTTACCTGCCAGAGGATTTGTAATTCTATATAGCCCAACTTGTTTTTAGAGACCCTGATAAATGGTACACCCAGGTCCTGCACCTCCCTGCAGGCTACCCTGGAGTTTGGGAATTCAGCTTCATCCAGGTCCTGACATAGTTTTTGATTGGACATAAAAAAAAAATGCAGCATGCTGATTGGTTTGTTGTGTGATGCTAAAACACATACTAGTTGTCACCTACGCAGAATCTTCCCATGAAATTCTTTAAAGCAGGGTGGGAAGAAGCTGTAGGTGGGTGGCATACCCCTCATTGTGACACAACATTTTAGTAACCACCCAAAAACAGCCGGGTGTTAATGAAAAGTGCCAGGTGGTGCGCCTAGCTAAAAGGGGCACTGCTATGACAAAAACCTAGCATGTGTACAGTGATCCTTTAACATCATTAGTGACCTAGGATCACTAAATGGAGGATGACAGATGAGTTTTTCTATGGGTACCTCCGGCTACTGTCCCACCCCTTCTTCCTCTATACAACTAAACAGTGCTGTGTGTATAGCACTTATGGATTCTAGCATTGCTGGAAATGGTTGCAAAACACATGCATGTCGAATGAGCACCATGCAAAGCTGTTCTTGAAAGTGGACCTAGCACTAGACCAATTTTCATGTACAGTGCAGCATGGTTGGCTCAGTGGTAAGCACGCTGGCCTTTGCAATGCTAGGTCCCAGGTTCCAATCTCGGCCAGGACACTATCTGCATCAAGTTTGCACGTTCTTCCCGTGTTTGTGTGGGTGTCCTCCCACATTCCAAAAACATGCAGTTAGATTAAATTTTACTTCCCCCCTAAACTGCTGTCGGTGCTATATAAATACACGATAATGTGTAAGTGTAACCTTCCTATGTATTGCTACCTACAGAGATCTCAGAACCCCCTGACAATGACGGTCTGCTTTTCACTCAAGAAGTATGATTCCATTAATGTTTAGCCATCATCAGGGGTCACCATCTCCTTCCATGGCTATGTACATACGTTAGATTTTTGTCGTTGGAAAGGATCTTTTACGATTGTTTCCGACAAAGACTGAAAAATGAATGAACTGTACATACAGCACTATTCTGTTCTGTGGAGAGGGAAGAACATGCAAGGGGCACTCGACTGTGCTATCTCCTATTCACTTACATTGTTGTCGTTCACTTTTCATAGTTTGTGGATACACCAGGGCGGATCCATTAACGACAATGAACGGACATTGTACACAAGATTCAGATTCTCGTTAGAGATAAGCCCTCCGGCTCATACCATACAAGTATCATCTGACGTGTGTACATAACCTAAGACTGGTATCCCTATTATCTCAATCATGAAAATTCTGGTGTCTGTGCAGCTCTCAAATGTCTGACAAATATCAGTCCCTGATGGACTCCTTCCTCATGAAGTTACAATTTTTGAGAGATGGCATTGACCAGTTGCCAAGTCCCATACAGGAGCTCAAGATTGGCTTTTAGTATAACAAGTGGACATTTTTTTATACCGTTGGGTAGAATGTGATATGTCAGTCATTTATTCTTGCAAAATGAATGGTCCACTTTAACTGTGTGAACTAGATCCACAGATTATACGGAGTTGAATGGATCCCTCTGTTGACGATAACCAATGCTACTCGTGTGTACAGTACAAGTCTGATTCTTGTCCCATATACAGTCCATAAAAGTAAACAAACATTCCAACAAAGGAAGAAGCAATCTTCCTAGAAAGCCTGTAAATATAGGATGTGCCTTTCATGCCTCACCCGGAATCTTCAGACAACCTGCTTTGTTTATTGAGATCTGAGGAGGCGAGTCTCCGGCTTTTATCCAGCAACATTAAAGAGATATTGTACACATCAGGCTCGGCCGCCCTCTTACATTGGATCAGTTGAATATAGATGGACACAGATAAAAAAATTAAAAAAAACAAACAGACCTTGACACAAACAGACATCTTGCTACTCCTATTAGGACTGCGGGAACATAGAATGCAAAGCTTGGGTCCATTGATTCCTCTATAAAATGCAGTTATGCTGTACACACTGCAATATGGTTAAAAAATGGGATAAAATGGAAATCTTTGATTTGCCTGGAGTCTTTCTCAGAAGGAAAATTAGCCATGGTGGAGTCAAGCAGAATATCTGAATATTCAGTCAATACTGTTATACAAAGATTTATATATTTCCAATGAAGCTTGATTTACTTTACTGTTGTGCAAATCTGACAAATGCTGCTCTGTCAACTAGCTGACCTTACATATTGCACACTCAGAAGCTGGGGGACAGTAGGCAAGGGCAGGCAGATGTTTTAGAGACCATGGTAACCTTCCAGAAGGTAAGTACTCCCCATGTTTGCATGGGTTTCCTCCAGGCATTCAGGTTTCCCTTCACACATGCATTTTTTATTAGGTCCCACTTAAAAACACAACCTTAGACTGTGTATATAACATTGGTAGGGACATTAGATTGTGAGCCCCTCTGAAGACACTCAGTCACATGACTACGAACTTTGTACCTTTTTCTAATTTTGTATATAAATACAAAATATTAATAATAAGGTAATATACCAAAAGCAGGCTGATGTATCCATGAAAAGTCAGTTCAGTGTAGCTAAATACATTTTTTTGTGAGACCTCAAGTGCAGAAAAGAGGGATCCGCAACTTTCCAACTTTCTAGCAGGGTCACAAGACTGGCTGAACACAATTACATATCCAATAGTTGTGGTTATTTCAATGAAAAAAAAAAGAAAACAGCACCAGAAGGGGTTTTGTCTGGCTAACAAAATAAAACTCTAATTGAGTATGCATAGAAAAACATGTAAGCAATCCTACATCACAACTGATTTTTCGGACAGTGAGTGATGTACAACATATGCACGGAAGTAGATGCCAGCCACCTATGGTTTGAAGGTTGGCTTCATATTTGCTTTACTAGACCGAGAGACGTCTATTATCTCATACAATTGAGTATCCATGGAAGTAAATGTATATGGGTCTCAGGCCCCAATGCATTTCACCTACTGGGCTTCCTCAGGGGATTAAAAGAACCATGTAAACCACTACCATAAGAGCATATAGTTTAGTATAGTTAGTTAATGCATAGGTTACATTGACAATATGACAATGTATAGATATAAAGCATCAAAGTCAGATGTAAATGGTTCTAGTAGGAACTTTCAAAACACAAACATTTCTATATCCATACACTGAAACAATACATCAGGCTCAGTGGTTAGCACTCTGGCCTTTGCAGCGCTAGGTCCCAGGTTCGAATGTCAGCCAGGACATTATCTTCATGGAGTTTGCAGGTTCTCGTGTATGCGTGGATTTCCTACGGGTACTCCGGTTTCCTCCCACATTCCAAAAACATGTACATAGGTTAATTCCTCCCAAAAAAATCAACCTTAGATTGTAATAAAGATTAACAAACACAAAGATATTAACATATGACTTAAGTAGGGACATTAGATTGTGAGCCCAATGAAGGGACAGTTAGTGACATGACTATAAATTTGTAAAATGCTCTGTAATATGTCAGCGCTATATAAATACTGTGAATAATACTATTTATTATTAATATTGCTAATCAACAAAAAGAGGTATATGTAAGGATAAAGTGGGTGTTAAGGTTTGTTTATGTCAGAGAAAGGATCACAAACAAAAAACAGTAATTTAGGGGAGAATAAAAGGGGAGATGGGGGAAACTTTTTAACTTTTTTAGTGTTATGTATGAGATAAAAATGATAAATTACAAAATTATAATAATATTTTACTTTATTGTTATTTCAATGGCACACACACCTGTTTAAAAAAAAGTTTTTAACACCGTCATTTCTCATGAAAGGTACAGTGTAGTTGCTTTGGTTTTTATTGATGCAGTAAAAATGTTTTAAGACCATAGGAAAGTCTTTATCATCTTTTTATCAACCTAATAAAAAAAAAAAAACAGTAAAACTGAAAGCATTGGAGACATTGGTCCAGAGTGACCACAAGCCCTCTCTTCACCGCTCAGAAGAAAATGACAAACTAGCTGCAGAAGACACTGGTTAAACAAGTCAAGCAGCACTCCAGACAAACATTACTTGAAGATAATGACATAATTATAATCCTTTAACCAGGCTGTCAGTTAAAAGAAAACTTCCCTAAGCACCATCTGCATTTAAAAAGCCCACATATTGTACCTCAAAGAAATTTTAGCACAACAGCACCATTGTTCATGGGTTATTCATTCCTTTTGTAGTCACATAGTTAAGAAAACCCATACGTGAATTGACTTTCCGTTGGTTGATTTTAAATTCGATCAACTTGCTCATTATAAAAGTCGATCGGCAATGAATGGATAGTTGGTTCTTCTGTATGAATGCTTTGTAAAAAATGCAAATCAATCCAGATATTTTTATTCCATGGATGGACAATGGTTCTCTGTTTAATATGCATGCAATGGGGACCAAAATACTGCTAGCTGAAACTTCTTTTAATTTTGAATGTAAATGGTAAAACCCATTTTGTGCCCTTTTTGAAGAATTAGCTTTACTTGTGTGGACACAATATGAATAGGCAATATCTCCAAACATCTTCAGCGGATGTTGCAAAAACAAATGTCTCCATTGGAAGATTTCCCTCTATTTTTGTTACTGGTTACATTATTTGGGATGACCCCTCACAAATAGAAATTTTTAATATCTCCATTTATATATTCCCACTTAATATCCCCAATTTATATCTATTTAGTGGCAACACAGATTGTAAATTATTATTATTATTAAACAGGATTTATATAGCTCCAACATATTGTAAATAATCTCTATTGCAGTGTTTCTAAACATTTTTTTAATATACCCTTGAAATGACTTTTAGGTCTTTGAGGAACCCCTTCTATAATCACTATATCCAGAGCTCACAATATAAAAGCATGGTGGTCAGTGGGAAGAATTCCACTTTGCTGGCCATTGGGAAGAATGTCACCCTTACAGATAGCCAAAAAGATCATTGGTCTCACTTAAACTGACCTAAGAGGCACAAATTGCTCATTGCTCAAGGAACCTCTAGCAACCTTTGGAGGAACCCTGAGAAACACTGATCTACTCTATCCCTATTGGAAAAAAAAGTTTGATTTACAAACACCTTCCAGTAACTAGTGAATTGTATTTTTAAACTGTATCCATCATGGCCGTCCTGTAGACCAATATCCATGAGTCTCCATACTGCAATACATTTTTTGTACGCAGAAACGGTGATAAATGAATAGGATAGTACGATGGTCAATAGATATTCCAGCAACGAAATAGATCTGTGGATTGCTAGCAGATGAATGACAGGAATTTCACATGTGCAAATGTTAATATAGTGCGACATGGAGGCGGAATGGCCAGGCACTGCCATGGAATGCACACAAAGCAGATGGGGTGAGCCTGTAGCCATCAACGCAAGATAGCCACTAACCACAGGCATGTCAGCGGTGAATAAATGAACACTTCAGGAGCCGGTTAGGCCGATTTAGGACAAACACAAAAAAATCTATCTGAAATAATGGTCATAAAGATGATCACTAAATTAGTGTGTTCCTTCTGGATTACAGATGCCAACAGACAATGGATTACAGTCACCTGGTTTCGCTATTTCTTGCAGGATTTGGTGACAATTGAATTGTATTTATATTGAGCCGACATAAAATATAGCTCTTTACAAAGTCCATAGTCATGACAATAATGGTCCTTCAAAAAGGCTCACAATCCAATTTCCATACTATAGTCATATGTCCAAAAGACCAATTTTGAAAGCAATTCAAATAACCCAACTGCATGTTTTTGGGATATGGGAGGAAACCGGAGAACCCAGAGGAAACCCACACAAACACAGGGAGAACATACAAACTTTTTGCACATAGTGTCCTGGCCGAGATTCAGCCTGGGACTATGGTGCTTGCCACTGACCGCTGCCCAAAATATGTCTATAAGCTGCCAGAAAACACCACTAAAGGAAGCTTATCAGCAGAATAGTTTGTGATTTCATTATCTCCCAATAAACTGTCACCGGATGGAAAAGGTCTCTGACTCTAAAAATCTAAAGTGGTTGGTTTACACAGGTATCTAGATATAAGTTATGAAAAGTTTGGAAAGCTTGACAGCCTACTAAATGCCACATTCTACGAGCTTTATTATTTAAACCAGGGGTCAGCAAACTTTTTTGGCTACTAGGCCATTTTAGGAGGTCAAGAAGGCACACTAGGCCGGACTCTCTCTCGAGTCCTGCGCTGATGACCCGGCCCCCCAACAGGAACACCCCTGAAAGGAAATCCCTCTCTACCGCAATGCATACGGAGAAGAGAGAATGTCCCCTTACCCCAGAGACGGAAGTGTTAACGCCGGCCGCGGTATATAGGGAAGGGAGGCATAACAAGGAGGCTCAAGAGCCGCATGCAGCTCCAGGGCTGCGGGTTGCACCCCCGCCAGCCAGATGGACTAGGGGGCCGTTAGGCCGGAACAGACTCCTGACTAGGCCGTATCTGGCCTAAAAGCCGGAGTTTGCCTACCTCTGATTTAAACAAATGAGAGCGTTCACAAGGCAGTTGTTAAGCATTCCTAAACCACACTGAATCTTTGCAATAGTAGATCCCACAATCCACTGGCACTAGGTCTCCTAAACAAATGCCTGCTGTAGGCATCTGTCAATCCCTATAGACAAAAGTGTGCTGATTACTATGCTGCTGAGAAGCATTGCACCCCTGCACAAATGTTCATCTAAACAAGTCCCTACCTTAGAAGAGGCCTAAACATTCAGATTGTAAAGTTTCAACAACAGGCCCCACCGCTGGCCACTCATCAACAGCATCATGAATCTTAAAAGCACAAATGATACCTCCATTGTTTTCAGCCTGCTCAACATCACGGTGACCTTGTATTCTGCGATTGTTTTTTTATAGGACATCGGATAACACACACTTTCATTGCAAACCATAAAATGAAGGTGACTATGAGTGTAGAACACAGAATATTTTTAATAAACAATATTTATATAGCGCCAACCTATTACGCAACGCTGTAAATGAAATAGGGGTTGCAAATGACAGACAATGACAAAGGAGGAGGGGAGGACCCTGCCCCGGGTTTTTTCTTGGCCTGGTTTAAGGCCTTTTAGATGTTAGGCCCAGAACACATGAGCCTAAGCTTTTAAAGCTCAGTGATTAAACAGAAATCCCAAAATCCCATATTTTGCCATTTTTTAAAGATAGAAACTGATTAGAATTGCATTCAGATTTGATTCAATTGTTTGCGCACATGCCTGCATGGAGTTTGCAGGCTCTCCCTGAGTTTGCTCCGGGTACTCCGGTTTCCTCCCACATTCCAAAAACATGCAGTTAGGTTAATTAGCTTCCCCGCAATACTGACCTTAGACTGTATTAAAGACATATGACTATGGGACATTAGATTGTGAGCCCCTGACGGACAGCTAGTAACATGACCATGGACTTTGTACAGCGCTACATATTATGTCGGCGCTATACAAATACTGTGTAATAATATTAATGATATTTCTTGTACACCTTTGATCTTTATTTTATTACAGGTCCAGTCACAAAACCAAATCTGGAAGCTTACAATCATTCGGCTGCTGGTTTTATCAACCCAAAAGGAAATCAGCACAAGTTTATCAGGCCTTCATGAACCACAGGACCCCGAATGTCATCACACCCTGAGAACATGGTGGCTCAACAAACAATATAGAATTAAATTCACATCAATTTACAAACAGCAAACACAAGGCCTATTCTAAATCAACCAATCAGAAAACAGCTTTCTTCAAATATCCATCTTTTTTTTTTTAGTTCAGTTAGACTCAGTTGCTAAAAGCTGTCAACACATCAGGCAACACTTTACAGAGCTCACAATTTCTATCCTCATCACACACTCCTCTAGAGTAAATTTAGCTGCAACATAAATGACCTACCAGGATGTCGTCTTTGGGGCGTGGAACGAAACCAACTCACATGGGAGGACGTACTCCATGCAGACAAAGTTAGGCTTGGATTTGAACCCAGAACCGCAGTACTGCCAGGTGTTAACTACCGTGCAGACTAGCAACCTGATCCAGGGCCTGATCGGAGTGCTTCATTCTCCTTGGAAAAAAGCGTTACGTAAGCGACGACACATTAATAAAATGATCAGCTGCTTTTTATAAGATGAGTAATCGCTGGTACAGCTCCGCCAAGCCAATCCCAATGGGTCAGCAAACGCTTCCTGACTATCAAACGGTCGTTAGATCACAAGCTGACGTCTCACCGTATCTGAATAGTCATCCTTCACTAATGCATCATCCAGTGCCAGAAACATTAGTCTCCTTCCATTCCTATAACCGCGTCAGGTTCCCCCCCCCCCCCTCCTCGCCGTCATCCTGTCTCCATAGCAACCACATCAATTAAGGCTGTGACATCACAAGAAAGTCATCACACTTGTAGCGACGGACACCTGGCAAGCAAACCTGCAGCCGCCGGTAAACCTTTCCCCCTCCTCCACAGGCAGGTACGGCTTTATTTCCCATAACGGCGTAGTGTTTCATATGCAAAGCCACTCTTGCAAAAAAAGCGGATATGATCAGCGAAAGCAAAATCCAGCACAGGGGGAGTGTGTTACAAGCCCAGCACATTTTGATACAATGTTGCAATGTGACCTCCAGTGAAAGTGACCAGCAGGCAACATTATAACCTTCACTGGATACATTGTATCACCATTAAAGGGTCCTCACTTCCTCCTGTGTGGTCTGTAGCTGTCATTTGCAATCCCTATTTAATGTACAGTGCTGCCTTTAAATCCCCCCACACTTCTTGTCCCACTTACCTTTCTGACCTGATAGAAAAATACTCCCCTAGCCGCTCTCTTCATTCCTCCAATGACTTCCTCACTCATAACCTCATCACACGCACGGCTCCAAGACTTTTCTAGAGCTGCTCCGACTCTCTGGAATGGTCTTCCTCATCCTATTCGGCTTGCTCCTACTTCCTGCTCATTTAAAAAGCCCTCAAAACCCATCTTTTCAAACGTGCCTACCCGTCTTCTTCTGTCTCCTAAACCCTTCATATTCACCCACCAATCCATGTCCCCCCTCTTAATGTGTGTTAATTCCCCCGCCTCCTAGATTGTAAGCTCTTTGGGACAGGGTCCTCTCCTCCTCCCGTGTCACTGTCTGTATCTGTCTGTCATTTGCAACCCCTATTTAATGTACAGCACTGCCTAATATGTTGGCGCTAAATAAACCCTGTTTAATATTAATAATATTATTAATATATAAATACTGTTTAATGATAATAAAAGAGCAAGTCAGACATCTGAGCCACATCACACAAGCCAATTTACAATGACACATCAGATCATCAAAAACAACAAACAAATTCTAATCCTCCAATAAACTCCACTTATAAAAGACGAAATTAACAAATTCATAAAAGTATTTGTACAGGAATGCTGGATAACTATGAAAAGCGCAAAGAGAAAACACTTGTTATGAGATTTCCATATGTTTGGAAATGCTTACGTGTGACATGAAAAAGTATGCACATTAGGCTTGGAAAATACTTCTTAAAATGTTTGTATTTAGATAATAGGAGTCTGCAATTTAGTATTGCGACCGACAGATCAGCTTGTCTATGAGCAACCTGTAGCATAGGATAGATATGACAGCCACACAGTCGTTCCTTAAAGATTAGATTGTAAGCTCTTCGGGCAGGGTCCTCACCTCCTGTGTCACTGTCTGTATCAGTCTGCCATTTGCAGCCCCTATTTAATGTACAAAGCTGCGTTGGTTCTATATAAATCGTGTTTATTAGTAATAATAAAGTATCTGCGCACAAACATGCGTGATCACGCTGGCCCAGCATGCATTTTTATACCCAAAGAAACACCCAACTGGTGCGTTAAACATTGCATCAAAAACTGGATATTAGGAGATGGAAAGATGATGATTTCACAGCAAAGGCCTAAAACATAGAGGAGCTGATGAGGGATAATCAGCAATGACAAGTATACAATATAAGCTGACCCCAGATTGTCAGTAGGAAAGTCTGCAGGGCCGGTAGACTGCTGCCATCTTGGGCTTTCACTTAACATGGCTGCTCCAGCTCAGGGAAGAAGTCCAAAAAAACATCTGTAAGGCTCATTTGGCCCAGCAGAGCAAGCAGCTTTTTATGGTGGATCAGATGTCTGCTTATGTTGGAATAAAATATGGAATCAGGGTGGTGGAGCTGGAAAAATGCATTAGCCCAGCCATATCTCTCTTGCTGCAAAGGAGACTCAGTTGAGCCATTCATCACAGCAGCTTAGAGGGGCTCCCTCATTGCTAAAAGGGTTAAGCCGCTGCGGAGGGGCTGCAATCAGGGTCCACCCCAGGGAAATGCACCATAAAACAGGAACAAGTGAGATCTGCAGAGCTGACGCCCTGTTATGCCTTCAAACTGACCATAACACACAAGGACAGAGGAATCCCTGGGCCTGCCATTGCTGCTGCACTCCATTTAAATCACCTTCCCCTCCTGCACACAGGATAAGTGACTCCACAGAAGTCTCAGAGGAGAGGTGACATCATACGTAAGGGCCTAGGGGATGAGGTGCGTCCGCTATACTACTGAGAAGTGAGGGGTTAATAGAGGGAAAGATGGTGGAATAATATTAATGATGGAATACAGAACTGCTACAGCAATCAGTGCAATTCACTGCAGAAAGCCAGATCCAGTCATGGCTTTATAAATACTGATTGCATATTTATATCTAGGTGTGGGCTCACGATGGGTACGGCCGGGAGAAAGATGGAATAAATATGACATATGTGGATTTAATTAGATGACACACATGTGAATGGATAGTAATAATATCAAAGCAGGAAGAGATGATATGGATATAAGATACATAGAAATATATAGATGCTATTGGGGGTATAAATTGGCATAGACAACATAGGTATGGGGTATTCGGATGTATACATGAGTATATACACCCTATAGATAGAGTAAGGCGTATATAGATAGAGAAAAAAAGCATATGTAGTATATAAATGATATGAATTATAAAGGTATAGGTTATACATAAGATATAAGTATAGGGTGCATAAATGATATGGGAAAAGGGCATACAGATATAGATTATATAGAATATATAAGTATAGGGTGCACAGATGATATGAGCATAGGGTATACAGATAGATATAAATGATATAGATGAAATAGATTATTTAATAGATATAAGTATAGGGTGCATGGATGATATGGGCAAAGGAAAAATAAAGGATATGAATACATAAGGCAGGATACCGATAACATAAGTTTAGGGTATTCAAAAGTATACATGTGTATGTATATATATACCCTATAGATATGAGTACAGCATATATAGATATAAAAGAACTGGAGATGTAAATGTAGGGTGTGTAGATGATATCGATATGCAACAAATTATATCAGTATAAGGTAGATATACATGATATGGATATAAGGTGCATAGAAAGCTATGGATGTATATAGATGGTATAGTGTATTCCGATGTATACATATGTGTATATATACATATCCCATAGATATAGGTATGGGGTATATATAGATATAAAAGGCTACAGGGTGTATAGATCACTATGGGTATATAGAAGATATGAATATAGGGTGTATAGATGAAAAGGGCATAGGGAAAATAGAGGACAGGATTGTATGGGTAAACAGCAGATGGGTATATAGGTATAGGTTATACAGATATGGAGTATATAGAAGATATGGGTATCGGATATATAGAGAACAGGGATATAAGGTATACAGCTGATAGGTATATAGGTTATACAGATATGGAGTATATAAAAGATATGGGTATCGGGTATATAGAGAACATGGATATAAGGGATACAGCTGATGGGTATATAGGTTATACAGATATAAAGGATATAGGATATGGGTATAGGGTGTAGAGAACAGAGATATAAGGTATACAGCCGATGGGTATATAGGTATAGGTTATACAGATATAGAGTATATAGAAGGTATGGGGGTATATAGAGAACAGGGATATAAGGTATACAGCCGATGGGTATATAGGTTATACAGATATAGTAAATATAAAGGATAAAGGTATAGAGAATTCAGATTTATATTGAAGATCTGGGTATAAAGAAAATAGGGGATAGAATGGAATCCCCCATTCTCTCTATATAATATGGGAATATATATGAAGGCATACAGTTGGTATGGGTGTATAGATTTGGGGGGTGTATAGATTTGGGGGTAAAGCAATGATCTTCCTGCTGGGTGTGAGCCCCATACACAGATCTGGGTGACTCATGACAATCAATGGGGAGAATGCATGGAATTCTGTATATTGCTGGGTTCTGCAGAGGGACATTTGGGAATCCTGAGCTCAGTTCTAGGTAAATCTGTGAATATTATTCATCCAATGCATATAATAATGATACAAGGTCACGTGCCCAGCTTACATAGAGCCCCCCCTCCCCCCATCATAAATGTCATACATGTCACAATGTGCTATCTCTGGCATGACATATCAGAATGTGGCACAATGAGGGGGTAACCCTGCACTTTGGTGTAGGAGGGGATGACACCCCACATTGAGCCCCCTAGATGTTGTGATGGCCGCAGTGACGTCATATTACGTCACCCAGTCGCGATGCCACACCCCACCCTCTATCACGACTCCCCCTTGCGATAGGAGGCCCAACCCCAGGCAGCTGAGGAGACTCACCGTGAGTAGGGGGCGGCTGTGGCTGCAGCCATGGAGCGGGGAGGCCGGGACCGTGCGGCAATGTGCGGTGAACAATGCGTCCTCCTCCGCTGACTGAATCTGACTGAGGCCCCCCAGAGCCCAGCCGAGCCAGCGCCGGAAAGCCACGCCCGCCTAGCTGGACTGAAGGCTCTCGTAGCCTATCATTAGGCAAGCTGCGCAACAGCGAGCCAATGAGAGCGAGAGGGAGGGGGAGCTGGAGGTGACGTCCTAAACTGCAGAGATTGTGGATGCGCGTAGGGAGGGGGAGCCGCTGCCCTCTAGCGGCTGGGATAAGGCGGTGCGGCAAAGGCTGCCGGTGCAGACGCAGCATCAGCACCAGTTTATGGGAGTAATAAAGATTCTGCCATCTGTAATCCATACCCGGGGCTGGGGGGGAGGGAGGATCAGACATACCAGTGAGAAAATGGCAGCAGAAAGATTAGGAACCTATACCTACTACGGTATGCTGATGAAGGACATTTACACCCAACACATAACACAGGGGCAGACAACAAGAACACCAACCTGGACAACATGAGGAGGCAGCAAGGACCCCAAACCCAGAAAGCAAGCAGCAAGGACCCCAAACCCAGAAAGCAAGCAGCAAGGAAATATACCCAGAATGCAGGAGCGGGCACCTATACCCAGAATGCAGGAGCGGGCACCCACACCCAGAATGCAGGAGCGGGCACCTATACCCAGAATGCAGAAGCGGGCACCCACACCCAGAATGCAGGAGCGGGAACCCACACCCAGAATGCAGAAGCGGGCACCTACACCCAGAATGCAGA
>NC_092868.1:53545923-53692173 GCF_032062135.1 Pyxicephalus adspersus
CCATACCCAGAATGCAGGAGCAGGCACAGCAGGGACCTATACCCAGAATGCAGGAGCAGGCAGCAGGGACCCATACCCAGAATGCAGGAGCAGGCCAAGGACCTATACCCAGAGCCCAGGAGCAGGCAAAGCAGGGAGCTCTACCCAGAGCCCAGGAGCAGGCAAAGCAGGGAGCTTCACCCAGAGCCCAGGAGCAGGCAAAGCAGGGGGCTCTACCCAGAGCCCAGGAGCAGGCAAAGCAGGGAGCTCTACCCAGAGCCCAGAAGCAGGCAAAGCGGGGAGCTCTACCCAGAGCCCAGAAGCAGGCAAAGCGGGGAGCTCTACCCAGAGCCAAGGAGCAGGCAAAGCAGGGAGCTCCACCCAGAGCCCAGGAGAAGCAAAGCAGGGAGCTCTACCCAGAGCCCAGGAGTGGGCAAAGCAGGGACCTCTACTCAAAACCCAGGAGCTGGCAAAGCAGCTCTACCAAAGCCCAGGAGCAGGCAAGCTCCAGAGTTTAAAAACAGACAGTAAGGGGTTACTACCCAAAGCCCAAGAACAAGCAACATCAACCCTTCCCAAAGCCCAAAGGTTGGCTGCAGAGCAGATACATAGACAGCAGGAACTCACACCCAGAACCCCACAAAAGAGCATTGAACTCATGAAAATAGACCTAGAGCCCAGGAGCAGGCAGCAGGGATTTGAACCCCAAGTACATGAGCAAGCCAAAGCTATACACAAAGCACAGGGCAGGCAACACAGGACCTCTCACTCAGTATAGAAGATGGCACCAGGTATGGCTAAAATCATTTCATTACTATACCACAAACCTTACCACACTGACTACAGCACAGAAAGTTGGATTTGTTTCACTAGAGTCCTCCAAACACGACTTGTACACTGTGTGCCACTAAGATCCTGGTAAAAGCTGCTGTATATCTCACTACCTGTACTGCTCTGTCCTTTTTTAATTGAAAAATGCAACTGACTGAGCTGATGATTCCTTCTCATCTTAATGTGGAAGTCTTTAATCCTGTTAGACATGCAGCTTTTTTTCCAAAAGGAAATCCGCTATTTTGCAGACATCAAATCTCAGGAGTGAAAGCTTATTCTGTGACCCTAGACATTAAGTGGATGAGAATCCAAAAGCAACAATATTGTATATTACTGCACATGTACCCTGTATCCCCTTATAGCATTATCTTGTATTAATATTTAAAAGAAAAAATGGTAACATGTCTGTCGTTACTATTAAACAGCATGTATATAGGGCCAACATATTATGCAGCGCTGTACATTAAAAAGGGGTTGCAAATGACATACAGATACAGACGGTGACACAGGAGGAGGAGAATACTACTTAGTCATACTACGACTAGTATTAAACTGGAATATATATGGAATGGAACTTCGCAGGGACAAAGTAAAGGTAAATAGTTAAATGCTTTAAAGGAAAGTATAAAAACTACTATTTAAAAAAAAAACTACTATTAAAAAATGCCAAGTTCTGTTTCTTGTATTTACACTTTTACTTACCTTTGCTCCCTTGGCACGCTCTAGGTTGTACATGGTGATGTCAGGCCTAGGACCACATATTGCGAGGGACCAGTCACATTGAGAAAAAGCAATGCAATAAGATAGGTAAAAATGATATTAACAGAAAAACCTAGCAAAAAGGATAACACAACCAGTCCAATGTAGAGGTAGCCTCACTGCACAAGTGGATTTTTATTTATATTTCTTTTTTTATTTATCTAGTATTATTTATTTATTTTTTCCTTTTTATTTATTTAGTATTATTATTTATTTTTTTATCTTCAGCAAAGCAGACATGAGATGACAATGATCTGACCAAAAAGTTCACATCCAGATGAAACAAACTAGGATAGAAAATTAAATAAAAAAACAAAAACAAATGTTTGACCTTCATTTTTCTCTCTGATGAAAGCAGTGTCTGTGGTATTGCTCCCTCTACTTAGGCTCCGAGCTGGAGAATGCACAGGGCAACCATAGGCAGGAGTATAGAACCCAGTACATGTCCAGGGGGCCCAGATACAATCAGTATACCACATTAGAAGCACAGTTGGGTATAGCTGTGTTCCACTGTCATTTTACAAACGTGGAAGGACATTTGGGCAATCTATGTCTTATTGGACCAAACCTATAAATTCATACAAATATGGAGTCTTCTTCTGTACTCATTGCGAACCTTGTTATTGTCCATTGAAGGGATTGAGGACCAAAGACAATACCTTCCCTAGAGCCCTATTCTGCCTGCCATAAATCTCCTAGATTGTAAGCTCTTCGGGGCAGGGTCCTCTCCTCCTACTGTGTCACTGTCTGTATCTGTCTGTCATTTGCTACTCCTATTCAGTGTACAGCACTGCATAATATGTTGGTGCTATATATATACTGTTTAATAAACAGAAATGCTTCATTATATGACTGTTTAAGATTATGGTTGGCCAGCCCAGGTACATAACACAAGTTTGCCAATATTTGGTTGTTCTAAGAAGGCAATTTCAACTTTAGGAAGGTTCAATAGAAATATTGGAACATATAGGAATTTCCCAGGGAGTATTAAACACTTTGGCCATCAAAGTCCTAGGAAGTGATTCATGATACAGGAAGCACTACTCCACACTGCCCTAATCAGCAACTAACCATAAGGGACCCTAAGGGTTTTAAACAGCAAATGTACCACTTCCATTGCTTTGTGCCACCTGTCCATGTTTATCTGACTTTAGATGGGTCTATGTCAACAGTTGGTTATCCTGCAACAGGATAAAGCAACCACAAATCTGATAAAACAGCTCCAGTTTCAGTTTTCCTATTTTCACAGATAACCTCTGGGTCCTTTCATCCTCCTATTTTCTGCACACAGGTCTATTAAGTCCAACTAGCTTTCATTATTCTATTCATTTTCATCTTTTTTCTCTTTTGGCCTTGGATGAGTGGGTTAAAAATAGCTATTTGTGAGAGTATAGCTATGTTTTACAAGCCCTCGGCACTGAGTCACTGTGACATAGGAGTGTCATTTAATCAAGATTTCTCATTTCTAAACCCAGCTTCTAGCCTGTGAGTGGGTTGGCTGTCTCACATAATATTATTGCTCTGGTCACAGCAGTTATCTGAGAAAGGTTATTAATATCTGATGAGTGTATAGGCTCACTGTCCTTCCAAGCAGGTATTTGTATCTGCAACTAGGCAGAGATAGATTTCAGTTAATTGGAGCCATATATAACTAATGTCCAGGCAAACAGCTAAATACTCAGAATATATATATATATATATATATATATATATATATATATATATATTATTGTCCTACCTGGCATAGGATTTGTAGTCCTGTTGTCCAAACCCCAGCCAGGAAGCTACACTGCATTTAGCAAATACATCCTGGTCTGGAATCCAACCTGTGATTGTGCACCTATTTGCTCATCCCTCGTGTTCTCACTTTGCACAGCAGCAGAGCCAAGATCTGGCTTGGAGTGTTTTTCTCTGCTCTTCCAAGCTGTACATACAAGGAGCTGATATAAACTATGATAAATATTTATTTTTCTGATTACAACATACCTTGATGTTTTCCTGAAATTTAAGGGATTTACAAAGACTAGCAAGATCTTAAAATAACCAAAAGGTAAAGTAAATTACATTATTAATCTTACCATGGTACCTGTCAAACAGCAGGATATATTTGACAGCAAGTTAACAGTCAGCTCCTAATGGTAAGGTGGTAGAAGAAGGAAAAATGGACAAGTTTAAAGTTTTGAATGACTTCAACAAGGACCAAACTGTTAGAGCTAGATGGATGGATCAGAGCAGCTCCAAATCAGCAAAGACTTGGTGGGTGTGTGGAATATAGTGGTTTGTATACCAAAATGTAGTCCAGGGTAGGACAATTAGTACAATACCAATAAGGGCCATGGGTGCCCAAAGATTTTCTATACACAAGTGGGATGAGGGAGGGGGGTAGCTAGCTCATCTGACTTGAGTCTACAGAAGACCTATCACTACACAAATTAATCAGAAACCAAATGCTGCATAAAAGAAAGAATCCACCAAATGATTACCCCTGGCTATGGGCATGTAAGCATTAGAACTGGACCATAAAGCAATTGAAACCTACCCCACCTCTTAGTTTGTAAGCTCTTTTGTCCTCTCCTCCTCCTGTGTCATTGTTTTTACATCTGTCATTTGAATCTCCTATTTAATGTACAGCGCTGCGTAATATGTTGGCGCTATATAAACACAGTATAATAATAAATTAATTGAAGGTGATCTGATTTATTATTAATAATAAACAGGATTTATAGAGCGCCCACATATTACTCAGCGATGTACATTGAATATGGGGTTGCAAATGTCAGCCAGGTGTAGACAGTGACACAGGAGGAGGAAAGGAATCTGCCCTGAATAGCTGAAAATCAAGGGGATCTGATCTGATACATCATGGTTTATTTTAGATCATGTAGAAGAATTGCTGTGTTTGCTTTGTTTACCTGAAGAAGAAATGGCAGCCAGATGCCCTGCAGGCAGAAGGCAGGCCAGTGACGATACCATGACTTAAAGAACATTTCAGTTTCAGATACCACGGACACCTTCAGAAGTCTTATGCAGTCCATAGCTTAACAGTCCACAGCTGTTCTGTTGGCAGAATAGGACCTATACAATAATAGGCAGAAAGCTTTAATGTTTGTGTACGGATCAGTGTATGTTATAAAAACTGAAATCGGCAATTAGTAACTAAATTCAAGGATGCCTCATAGCAGTGTTTTTCAACCAGGACTGCTCTAGAAGTTGCTAGGGGTTCCATGAGCAATGCGCAGCTTGTCACTCTCAGGCCAGTTTAACTGACACCAATGATCATTTATCTGTAAAGGTGACATTATTCCCACTGCCCAGCAGTGTAAAAGGATATCTTGCCGCTGACCACCACAATAATGTACTGTGATAAAGTAATTATAGAAGGGGTTTCCTGAAGACGTGAACTAAATTTCAAGGGTTACCCCATGTTAAAAAGGTTAAAAAAAGAATAAATTATTGTGAAAGTCAGGTTTTAATGAATCAATAACAATTGTTCCAAGTAAATGTATTTTTAGCAAACATTCTTACCTAGACATAGACTCTGCAAGCATTGTACACAGTTTCGCTGCCTTGAGTCCATATCTAAATCAAAATGTATATAAAATACATTGCAAACTACCAGAGTTTAGATATGGTAGTTAATTTAATTTTCTGTGTAATGTTTTGTTTTTTGTTTTTTTTTACTTTTGCTTTCACTTCCTGACCAAGGAATTCTTTATAGGAGCAGAATTGTCACACTTGGACAGGAAGTATGCTAGGAATGGGGAACATCTATCTTCTACTTTCGTCTTATTTATAACATATAAGGGGGGGCTTTTTGAAATTTCAGGGGTAACTTAGGTAGGGCTGATATGATTTTTTCACAGAAGTGAATTTTTAGTGGAGCAGGGAGTAATTTTTTTTGAACAGATATACCAGTCAGTATTACTTTAAAAATACCAAAAATGGAGAAATATAATTAGTACATTGACTTTACATATGCTTTTTCTGCTTTTGGATTAATAAACATACTCAAAAACAAGATATTTCAGTGACAGATATATTAAAATGCATTAAATATCTACATTGAATTGATAAAAATCAGAAAATTAGTGATAACAGTGCCCCTAGTGGACAAACTGATGTATAGAATGGTACAATGTTTTCCTTCATCATGACAGTAGCTCTCAAGCCCTGGTTCAGCCTTGCTGTACTGCTGAAGGTTTGCAATTGCTTTTCTGCATTTATAACAAACTGTTACCAGGGAGATCCGCAATACAACACAGAGAAACAGAGATGACGATGCATGCAGAATAACATTAAGGCTCTAACTCTCAAATGTCCTCCGGTAATCTGGACTAATTCTTTTGTACAGCTCATGCAGGGATACATTCACCCTAATGCTGCCATGCCCTGGGGTTTGCCCAAACACTGATCAGTCAGGAGTGTAATAGGATTATTTCAAAGCATGAGGCTGCAAGTTACATGACAGTCAGTACTTTGTATAACACTGACTTATATACAATTCCCTTAGCTCTTCTTCATTATTTCTATATATTCTATATAGGAGTACACATCACCTACACTAGTCTATGGACTAGGACTATGTCCTCTTCTAAACTTCTTCCATATGACCTATACTAGGTTATCTTCTTTATGACTAGTTTTCTACCTTGTGGTCAGATACATAGTTAATACACAGTAAAATATTGCTTTCATATGGCATATGCACCCAAATATCCACCACGTTTACTGATACAGGTAGTCCCCGGGTTACATACGAGATAGGGACTGTAGGTCTGTTCTTAAGTGGAATTTGTATGTAAGTGGGAACAGGTACATTATTTTAATAAATGCAATTAGGAGAGATGATTGGTGTCTCAACATATTATTAGGCAGCGTGGTGTCAGTTACTGTATAAAATTCTCACTGTGAGCTAATCACAATCAAAGCAAAAAAGAAAACTTTATAGAGCCTAGACATTCGTTAACTTCTGGAGCAAGCTGTGCTTTGATATGCAAAAATAAATAACTGCAGGGTTTGTCTTGGTGAAGAGTTACAAGTCTTTAAGATCACCCACAACCTCAACTGTGTTTAGCAAAAGATTTCTTCTGCAAATCATGCGAACTGCCCCCCTCCAGCTTTGTCCTGCACAGCAGAAAGCAGGGACGTCTTGTTTGTATCTAGGAGGCGTCCGTATGTCGGATGTCCTTAACCCGGAGACAACCCGTATCTTCTTCTTTATTCCTTAATTATGACCTGTACAAAATACACTATACTCCTTCTATATGGCCGATACCCAGTATTCAAAACTTCTTCCATATGACCCATATCCAACATTCTACACTCCTCCTCTATATGTCCTGAACCTTACATACAATGCTCCTTCCATATGGCCTGTACTCTACATTCTACACTCCATCCATATGCCCAGAACCAGATATGCTATGCTCTTTCCATAAAGCCTGTACCAAACATTCTATACTAGGGGTGGGCAAACTCAGGGTCCACAAAATTGACAGAGGGGCCAGGCCAATGGGAGAGTGGACGGGGCTATGCCATCATGATGCCACTGAACGTGACGTCATGATGACATAACCCCGTCCACTTTCCAATCGCGGATCTGAGCCTGCAATAGGAGAGTAGGCGGGTTGTGTGCAGTGGCACAGCCTGCCCACTCTTCCAACACAAGCTCAGATCCAGGGGACGTGTTCTGCGGCTCTGGCCGGTGCACCTCCCCCAGCGGGGTCCTTCTCCTGACCCTGCTCGCGGTGGAATTGGCCAGGGCTGGAGAAACATCCCTATTGGGCCCTATACGGCCCACAGGCCGTAGTTTGTAAATGCCTGTTCTATACTATACTATACTAATAAAAAATACTATATTCTACACAAGTCCATATGACTTGTATCCGACATACTAGACCCTTTCAATTTGTCCTGTATACATGCTATGCTCTGCACCCAAAAACAAACCTTTTTATGGCCTATACCTTACATTCAATATTCATTTCATATGTCTTGTATCCAACATTATATACTCCATCCACATGACCTGTATTCAATATTACATACTTCCATCTATATTTCCTGTACCTGACATTCTATACTCCTTTCATATGTCCTGTACCCAAAATTCTATATTGCTTCCATATGTCCTTCGCCTTATATTCTATACTCTTCCCAAATGTCATGTACTCAACATTCTTTGGAGCAAAGTTTCTCAGCCAGGGTTCCTGCAAAGGTTGCTGGGGGTTCCTTAATTATTGTGCTGTTTGTACCTCTCAGGTTAGTTTAGGTGACACCAATAATGTTTTTGGCTATCTCTAAGGGTGACATTCTTCCCAATGACCAGCAATACAAAAGGAATTCTTCTCACTTACTACCACACTAATATACTGTGAGCTGTGGATATAGTAAATATAGGAAGGTTTCCTCAAAGACATAAAAGTTATTTCAAGGGTTCCCCAATATTAAAAAGGTTGCAAAACACTAGAGTAGAGAATATTTAAAATCAGTGTTGACACTAAATAGATAAAAAATGGGAATAGTAATTATAGCAGGGGGTTCCCAGGACATGAAAATTAATTCAAGGGTTCCCTCCATGTTAAAAAAAAAAACTCAAGATAGACTGCTTTGGGACATATATATTTACTGTGCCCAATTTTACACAACCTGACCCTGCACTCAGTGTCCTTTGTATGCCTTTCCTAAACTCTGTTAATGTGAGCTACTTCTCCCACCTCTTAGATTGTAAGCTTTTTGGGGCAGGGTCCTCCCCTCCTCCTGTGTCACCGTCTGTATCTATCTTTCATTTGCATCCTCTATTTAATGTACAGCGCTACATATTATGTTGGAGCAATATAAATACTAATATTAATTTCTACCACTTCTATACTCCTTCCATATTCCCTGTGCCACATTATCCACAAACTACAATGTCGCCTTTCATATATAATGTACCTGATATTCTTACTACTACAATACATCCAGCACCTAACAGTCTATCGATCAACAGCATTATGTTATTTTATCTCCTCCAAATTTGACCTGAGACTGTATTAATGACATATGACTATGGTAGGGACATCAGATTGTGAGCTTTTTGAGGCACAGTTAGTGGCATGACTATGGACATTGTACAGCACTGCGTAATAAGTCGGCGCTATATAAATACTGTGTAGTAAAATTAATAATGTTACCTCTATTAATACATTCATATTACGTTATGTTGGTAATTTGAATGTCATCATCATGGGGTGCCCAAAGGGGAATGAGTTGTGTTATAGTCTGTAAAGAGTGACTGCACAGTGAAAAGAGAAGAAGAACGTTTATGAATTCACCCATCACTCTGTTGTTTTCTCCTATTAACAAGTTCCTTGGTAAAACATAAGTGTCTCACTAAATGGCAGCACTTTCTCCTGGTTCTGTTTCCTGTTCTAACCCAAATTCTGCTACACAGGTGACTGCATGAAAGCAGATACCAGATCAAATTCAGATACTTACATGGAAACATACGTAATGATGATTCAACGGACCTGATTTATTAAAGCTCTGCAAGGCTAGGGAGGATAGACTTTCAGCAGCGAAGCTGGATGATTCAGCAAACTGTAATGAATCTGGTCCAGGATTGAAAACAATTGCTAACAAATAGAAAATGACTTAAGAAATCCATTGCAGGTTTGCTGGATCACCTAGATTCACTGCTGAAAGTGTATTCTCTCCAGCCATGGAAATCTTTAAAAAATCAGGCCCAATGAGAGAGATTTCAGCTTTGCGTTGCTAGTAATTATGAAGCCATCTCCAGCAATTCAAAGCCTGCTCATTTCTTGTTTCTAACCATTTTATAAGGTCCCTGGCTGGGTCAAAAATTAAAGACCCCCAAATACATCATAAATATTGACTACATATAACAATATTTTAAGTATGAAAAGCGCTTTTGCTGCAGTTCTTGGTTACTTTGGATAGTCGCACACTATTAATCAGCTCATTATATTGTTCTAGAATCTCCCTACGCGGTGATCCTTTCACTGTGCCAAAGAGATAAAACGCAGACAGGGCTAAAATTCTCCAGACGAAACGCCAACAGATTTGCATGCAACACAGTAATCTTATATTGCAGCTACAAGCCGCTAAACAGGGATTACACTTCCCCCTGGTGTACAGGGACAGTTTAATTGCTTCTTAGAGATGGGATTTTGTACTTTTATTTGTACTGCCTTGTAATAAAATAAGCCCGTGTGAGATTTTCCGTTATCTATTTGTTTCATTGTCGGATGATGGTCAAAGCTAAATTAATCACAGATTTAAAAAAATAAAGCAACAGCTCAGCAACACAATTTATAGGAACTAAAAGGAAGAGGGAAGGTATGTTTACAACAGATGACTTCCAAAAGCACAGAGTACTATGAAAATTTCTGTTTTCATATAATTTTGATATATTTTCTAAACAACTGTACATATACAGACTAATAACCACTAGAGGGAGCATTTGTACAGCAAATGACATCCAAAATGCAAAGGTACAAATATACCGTGTTTCACCGAAAATAAGACCTACCCCGAAAGTAAGCCCTAGCATGCTAATCATGCAAAGGTGAAGCCCTCCCCCGAAAGTAAGACCTATTGTCGTCTTTGGAGGGTGGGGTAACGTGGTACACAAAGGGATACCAAGAGGAAAAAGAGAGCAGGAGATTTTCAAAGCACTGGTGCAAGGGGTGAAAAAATTGCAGGGTTAATTAACCTGTGACACTACAAACTAATAGGAGTTTGGTGGATTCTCTTTTCAAAGGGTCCTTGCTAGTATTTCATTCATTAGCCATACTTCTTTTTTTGTTTTTTTTTGCTTTTACTCTTAAATACTTTTATTGGTTACTGCTTGTGGTCAACCAAGCTTTGGAAGTTTTGATTCTGTAGTCTGCATGTTACTCTGTGAGTCATATGTTAATTGTCAGCACATTTTCTTGTTATGTTGCACTTGTTTGCTTATAAAGCTGTGTTTTTTTCATTAATCATTTTTGTCCATTCTTATTCATGATTTCTTGTACATAACAGAAAAAATCTGTGATTTTGACAGGTCACAGGTAGCGGAGGTTACAATGCTAAAGACTTTTTTTATACATGAATAAAAACAGATTTTGTACATGAATAAATATAGATTTTTTTTTTTGTACATGAAAAATAAGACGACTCCTGAAAATAAGCCCTAATGCGATTTTCGGAGGTAAAATAAATATAAGATCCTGTCTTATTTTTGGGGAAACACGGTAGCTTAAAACAGGGCTAAAAAAGTAATAATATTTATTTTATAATATTGTAGCTTACCAGTCCAAGGTTGAGGTGGCTACATTTTATCTATTTTTCAAGCTGGTTTCCACTTTGTCATCCTGCAAATAACACTTCCTTTCCTAGGGCTGCTACACCTATGGATGCCACACAGGTAGGACTTTAAATATATCTGCCTTTGTTCAGCTCTAATATATATTAGTTGATGCAATTAGTAGTTTACAAAAGATAGCATTGCAAGGGTTTTTTTGGCATTCCTAAAGGTTCTTTACCAAAAAAGGAAACTAATGCAGCCAGCCCATATAAGGTAAGCTGCAATATTTTATATATTTGTTTTAGATCCAGTTCAAAAGGAGATAATTCACACTTGAATTACTTATGAATTAGTTATGAATTGAATTAGTTATGGCATCCATGCCATAACTAAATCTATATTTGGCTCTGGAGCTAAATTAAATCATTGACATAAAGGAATAAGTAAATAACGCAGCATAAAGGGCATGTTCAGACTTACTGCTCCCAGGCATGTACTGGCAACCTCTAGACACCCAGGAGGGGTACCTGTTTGGCTTTTTCAGACATTAGTAAGCAGCTGCCAAAGCCTAGCACAGCAAGAAGTGTTTTGTTTTTCTTTTAAATAATTAAAACACCTAATAAGCGGAAACAAGCAAATCTAATTCATTGGAGGCAGCTGGGGTGGCACATCACCCTTTTACGCTACATGTAGGATCTGAAATGCCTGATGCTGCCACCACCTGAACAAATGTTTAAAAATTAGAACCATTCATTACAATATACCATTTATATAAGTATTTAACAGGGAAAAAAGAAAGCTAGATTCTTCTCTAATGTATGATTGCACGCTTTAAGCGAGCCATATTGTAAAAGATATTTGTGGTTTTAGAAAGAGAATAGACAAAGAAAGGCTTTTTGGCATGAATTTAAATGGTATTTACTTTAAGCAAATAAAATTGATATAAGTATAAGTACTTCTCTTTTATTTCAAGCTAATGTAAACAAGTATAGGAGTTGACATGTTAAAGTACCTTGGACTACTTTCTGTTTTAGCTGTAGTTTGTTCAAAGGAAAAAAACAATGTAATTTAAGCCTTGGCAGCATGGTGGATCAGAGATTAGCACTCTGGCCTATGCAGTGCTGGGTCCCTGGTTTAAATTTTGGCCAGGACATTATCTGCATGGAGTTTGCAGGTTCTCCCCGTGGCTGTGTGGGTTACCTCTGGGTACTCCGGTTTTCATCCCACATTCCAGAAACATGCAGTTAGGTTAATTGCCCCTACCCCTCCCCCAAAATTGACCTTGGACTGTGGTAATGACATATGACTATGGTAGGGATATTAGAGTGTGAGCTCCTTTGAGAGACAGCTAGTCACATGACTATGGACTTTTAACAGCGCTGCATAATATGTCAGCGCTATATAAATACTGTGCAATAATAATATTAGGCAACACAATGGAAAACCACATGAGTAGGTGCATGCTTCCATGCATGTACAAGCACAGCAGCCAGCTACTATTCCATGATCAGTGTCCCCCGAGCCCCTTTTAGTCAGATGCACCACCAGGCTGTTCTGAGTGGTTACTGATAAGTTGGGTGATTGTTGGGTAAAAATACAAAGATGATAAAATGGGACATACAGTACTAAGAGGGTGGGCATTAAAAAGTTGAAAAAAAAAATTGTACAACTGTTTCCATCACACTACATGGTACCTCGAAAGAGAATTAACAAATGACCCCCTATTGTTATGTAACTTCTAGTTTGGTCTATTTTACTGTAATACCATTAATGCGACAAGTATTGACCTATTTCAGGGTTTACCATAAAAACATGTGTAATTTTTATACTAGCGTTGCAAATGTTATATTGTCTATTTTGTTTTCTTTTATTCATGTTTGCTGGTTGTAAAATACAAAAGAAATGTCTAATTTATTTTTATACTGTTAACCTTTATAAAAATATATTTAAAAGAAAAACAGTTGAAAAAAGTATAGGGGGAGCAGTTGAAAGACAGAATTATAGGGGTTACTAGATTCTAATGGCAACAGCTGGGAAAACTAAATTTGTCACATGTTGCCTTTTTGATCACCTTGCCTGCAGCTTCTTCCCATCCAGCTTAAACATTTTTGGGGGAGAACACTGGATGATCACTGTTACCTCTTGAAAACTATTTACAAAGTTTCACTAAAAAATAATGGAGATAAGCTGCTCCGGGTTATATTCAGATGGAGTTTTATTAAAAAAAAAATGATCATCCATAGCATTAGTCTCCTATATCCGTAAGGCTACAAATACAGTTACCAAGCAACAAAGTGAACATAAAATCAACAATTGATTTTAAGTAAAAAGCTAGTGCCTATACACTCACCCAAAAAGCTGAACCCAATGTTAATGCATTAGCATGCAGTCATTTAGACAGTAAGTAAGCTTCTTCATTGTCTCCTATGTTAAATTTGGATAATGGTCCTACTCTGCATTACTCTGACTTCACAGACGCTGGCTATGCAAACTCAGTAGGCGTCCACCTGAATAAGGATTTAAAGAAAACATACAATGAAAAAAAAAGTTAAGGAAAATTGAAAATGAATTTCCTTTTAAAAATCCTTTACTTCAACTTTGCACCATAAATTTCCCAACCCATTGTTTTAAACTAGTGTTTACTTTTTTTACACTCTGTCCATAATTTACAGCCTCCTCTCTATGTTATGTTTTATTTTTATACTTCAGGTCATTGGCACAATAGCCTGGGTGCTTTTTTACTTAAGGGGTGGGCCATGGCACCCTGAAGTCTATATATTCTCAATCTTTACTGTTGAGTATATTACCAAACCAGAATAAGCAGTGTCAATGCATGTACAGAGCTAGAGGTGGAAATGGCAGGTGTTAGGCATTAAGATAATACCTGATGATCCTGCCATAAGGTTTCCTGTTTGGAGGTATCCTGTTATGGGGTGACAATACTCTACATTTCAAATGTGTTTTGTTGCCGCTAACATGTACCCATGGGGGAGACCGCAAGAGGCAGCATGACAACAGAGCATTATCAAGAATTTATAGTCAGGTACATGCAGTGCAGTCACAGTACTGGTGCTACATGTATCAAGGATCTTCACTTGCTGTAGTGGCAAATACAGCCAAATGACAAACAGATCATGTGCTTTGTGCATTAAAGTGGCCTTCTGACTCCAAAGCTTTCTGAGCTGATGAAATTAAGCACTGCACCACCCATTTACCTCCCTATTGGCCATTTTAACATCTCTGAAACCATCACAAGTACACCAACACATATTACTTAACTATATGGCCAAGGGCATCTTCTGGCCACAGGACAGTAGTATAATAGTCAGAAAAATCCACACAGACACACAGCAATGTTGTCAACATTTATTTTATTTCCAGAGTCCAGAACCTATCAAGGAGGTGAAATTCAATGGAAAACTGAAAATAAAAGAGGGGGCACACTCCTGTAATTTTTCTTTACAGGTTTCCCTGCCATTCCACATAAAGGTAGTCCAGGAATTCAAGTATGCTGTGGAGGGCAGTAATACAAAAGGGTTTTGTTAAAAAAATAATAAAGCAGAGAGAAGAAAGGAAAGAAAAAGAAAGGACGAGGACAGCTTGCCCTTGCCAGATTTCCTGGCACCAGTCACTTTGGTAAGGCTAGACACGGGTGCATACTGGAGATCTCTCCTTCCTGGTGCAGGACGAGGAGTAAAGCAAGGACAGCGAAGGGTGCAACCAACAAGTCACATACTATGTCTGAACATGTTTTTCAATATAAAATAGCTCCCATGGTGGATCTTCCAAAGCATCTTATCTTGCATGAATGTCAGCAGAAAAGAATAACTTATTTTTGCTGGAAAAGAAACTGTGTACTATCTTTAAAGTTGGAAGGACCCTCACTGGCTTCCTAAAACTCTTCATGTAGGCGAGATCCCTTTGTCCCACTCCGAGATCCCAGCTCCACCCCTTGAACATATGTTATTCTGCTTTATGTATTCTGACCTGTGCGTTCACACAGCTCAGGGTATTTATAAATTTAAAACTGCCAAACTAACTCTGGTTACAGGAATACCCATTTGGTAACCACTTCAGGCAGACTCACCCTTCAAATCAAAAATATATAATGTACATTAGATACATTATTATTATACACATAACATATGTTGTATATGAAACCAATATATAACATACATTACATTATAATATATATATATCTGTAGGAACAATAAAAAAACTTGGCTCTGGCCATCGCATTTCACTCCTCAGTCCCTGAATCTTATTAAGTGGTTAATAGAAGAGTGGCAGGAACTTTGTATTTCAATCATTCTCTATATCCTTTATTGTCAACACTGGTATCCAGGCAGGAAGAAAAGGGGGATTAAAAAAAGAAACAAAAAAACATAATAGCAGCAGAAGTAAAAAAAAAAAATATTTAAAAGACCCTCTGGAAGTTGGTACACTGGTACAGTTGGCTTGTCAAAGAACCTTGATTTCGTCTATGGACCACTCCACGTTTTGATGCAAAGGCGGTCTCCTCTTTCCGTCCAGTAATGCTGACCCTTAAGAAAATATAATCCCCTTGGTTTTTAAGTTTTTTTTCTTTTAGCTATCCATCCGATGAGCACATCAATGCTTGCAATATTTAAATATTTATGTACAAGGTTCCATCTTCAGCGGCATCTTCTAGTAATGCAAACATCACAGTTATGTGCTATGGTGTCACTGGTCATTGTTATGCTTCTCTCGCATCCACGCATGGATCCGCTCCTTCAGTTCTGGCACTGAGAAAACAGAAACAAGACCCGTTTTAAGAGACAGAATTTAGGTGGGTGGTAGAACAGATTCATTTTAAAGCTGAACTCCATCCTGGTTTTACAACTGAGAAATCACGAGACATTTACCTAGTATTTTTTTTCTTTCATTTATCAGCTGAAAAATATTAGTTCTACACACTGCAGGGAAGTACAAGACCCACAGAATGTTGAGTCTCGGCCAACTGAGGTGCCGATATAGTTTCCTCTTATCTGCTCACTTTATCAGGGCAAAAAAGTTTTTATTTTTTGGATGATTAACTTTTTGCTACCCTCTTTTTTTGAATGTCCTCTTTTTTCTAATTCACACTCTTTTCTGCATGAATGCAGGGCAAATGTAGTCCCTGCAGGACAGCAAACATCCCAGGACTGTAACCATAATAAGATAGATGCCCTCTTCTCCAGGCCTTGATGAAAGGTATAGGAAACGCTGTCTGTAAATGTCACAAGACAGCTAGCAGAAATTAAGGGTAACCAAGTAACAATTTTAACACTTAAGGTTATAATTGGCACTAAAAATATATAGTGTTAATAAGGTTTTTGTGAATTACCATACCCTTGTTACATTGCTTTTAAAAGTAATGTACAAGCAAACAGCCAGAGCAAACTTTGCAAAATAAAACGGACTCAGCTATTCATTAAAGATAGTAAAATTGAACTAAACTCTGCTGCAGTGATGTGAGGTCCCGAGCTCTGTTGCGTTTGACAACATATTTTACCTGGCTTCTTTGCTCAATTTGATTGGCTGCTCTGGGATACCCAAACTCCCATTTGAAATGTAGTTTATTCATCCTGGCACATACCAGTATAGATGCAGGGGACACCATGCAGTTTGCAATTCTTTAAAAACATGTATAGTTCCACCACTGTTAATAGGTACAGACATGTTCATTTGGATGCCCAACTACAAGCATTGCTGGGAGCTGTACCTGGTTCAAGCATATTCTCAGTTAGCGTCTGTCTGTTAAAGGGATCTGTGGAGGAGTTTAGGAGGTGTCTCAGAATAATCGACCTATCCATTATGGTTCCGGATGGTAGTCTCACTGGCTCCAACATCAACGTATCCATTAGTGGATCTGAAAGAGAAACAGGTAACATTAATTTAAAAAAAGGCTAGCAGATATTTACAATACAAGCATCTAGTCATGTACATAGACTTAAAAATCAAGAGGTACTGGATGCAGTCATGAGTCAGCACACCTGGGAATCATAGCAAACAGGAACTGGCAATAATAAAAAAAAAAAAAATACAACACAATGTAGGGATCTGCAATTTAAACTGTGTGAAATGCATCAAAGAAGGAGGACTCTTGGCAGGGGTTTCCACTATCCACTATGCATGTTCTGATTAATCATAAAATAATCTGTGCTTGATATTGTGTGGAGGGTGGATGTTTTTGTTTGCAGTACATATAGAAAAGGAACAACCCCAAATCACTATTGCACTGGACAGGACAGTTTTGTAAGGCTTTGTCATTCTTCTGTCAACCGTTTACACATTGCAGTGTTCTAACAGCCCCTTTTAGCCGGGGGCACCACCAGGCACTTTTCAGTAACCACCCCGCTGTTACTGCAGAGATGGGTCACAATACAGGGTGGCTGCAATCCAACTTCAATTCTTCCTACCCGGCGCAAAACAATTTCTGGGTCAAGCACCACATTGGCAGTAGACAGCTCGTATACGCGCACTCTGATCCATGTGGGCATTATATCCTGTCGGTGTATAACCTAATATTACAATATACTGGAGTCACATAAAACAATATCAGGGAAATGAAACCGAAATCTACATTGGCCAACCAAAGGGTGGGAGCATAATACTGTACTATACCTCGAAACTCATCTGGTGCATCACTATAATCGATCTCCGCCCGTGCATTTCGTGCAACAATTTCCTCCACCTTCTCAGCAAGCAGCTTGAATTTCTCAATGGCAATGGTAGATTTAATCCCAGCTTTTCTCATCTTGGAAATAACCTCTTCAAACAGTTCTTTGCTGTATGATCTCTGCAGGAGAAGAAATTAATTTTAATGAGTAGGGGAAGACACATTCCACCTTGCCACCAAGGTAAAACCTAAGCAAATTTAACTTCAGCTTTAATAAGTTATAAGTGTTATATACATGACAAAAATACATATTAGCTATCAGAAAATTCTGCAAAATATCAGCCACGGGGCTGCCAATCTAAGATAAAGCTTTAGCAAACAGTGTCAGGTGTCAAATAGTGAAAACATTTCAGTGTGAGAGCATTGGAGGGACAGCCAACAAACCTGGTCATCTGCTATAGCCTTTGCAAACCGTGCACAGTCTAAATGAAGGTAGATATCTGTGAGCTGGTCCAGGAGCTTCTTTGGTTCAAACCCGTATTTCTCTGGATTTTCCACCTTCAAGTCTCGACATTTGGGCCCACAAAGTTGCTGCAGGTTAAAGTTTAGCATTGCCGCTAACCGAGGTCCAAGTTCCTAGACAGGAGAAAAGCATATAATTACTAGGGATCCGTTATGAGATGACCAGATGCTTTTATTTGGACATTTGAACTTACGGGTCTCAGGAAAGGCTTCTGAACTTGCTTGGTAAGAATGTGAAACATGTCCACCGTTTCTGTGGCTAAAGCGAGATAGGAGCGAGAGACTCGCTCATCTTGAGTCAGTTGGGACTGGCGTGCTTGCTGTTGATCCTGCAACGATAGAAAATACACAGAACGTCTATTAAAAAATATATAAAGTAGTGCTTGTAGGGGATTTTCAAAAGAAACGAAAAAAGATTCACTAGAGAGGGATGAAAGGGAGGCATAAATTAAGTGCTATATGCCCAGAGATCGCTTTTCCACAAAACAGACATATGTGACACTTGAATTTCAGTCTGTATTTAGGTTTGCCTTAGATAAAAGCTAACGTTCAACTGATTGCTGGAAGCAGAAATTTAGTTGCCCAACGTCAAACTGGCCTGTATTTCCCATTAATGTTGAATTTTACTTTTAGCAATACTATACTTTAATATCAAAATGATGTACAAAACAGCCATCTCTTATTTGTGTAACTATTTCAACACAAAAAGCTCTAACCCGAGGGAGCTGATCCCAGTGTTCCTTGTTCCTCATCTCTTCCTGCACCTCATGGATGCGCTTTAGGGACTCCAGGCTCTCGTCCAGCAGGAACGTGGTGTCATTTATCAGCATGTTTATGTAACGCACAAACTGCTTCCCCGAGCTGTAAATACAAAAGGATTTTGATTTTATATGGTTATGGTACTAAAAAAAATGCACTCAAAATTGAAACATTGCATGTTAAACCCTTGCTTATTGCTTGATACAAGGTGTGTACAAATACAAGAGAGTAACTCTCTTCATGGGCAGCTCAGAAAAATGGGACAGGTAGGTGACCATCAAGTAGGCAAGAATAGCTAATGCAGAAGGGACTACTGACTTTCTGCAATAATACCTGCATGATTGTCTCTTATCTTTAGTTCCACTTTCAAACCAAAAACTTATATATAGGGGTACTAAGATCCTAAGGACTATAAAGTCCTCAGTGCTTTGGTGCCTTTAGTAGTATCACAGGAGAACATTATATATTCATTGTTTGGTTACTGTATGTATATATGTTCTTCATAACTTTAAATTCACATTATTAGTCATACTCTGTGGGTCACTTACTTGAATTCCTCCATAAAAGTGCCGTGGTGCCCTGGGTTCTGCCAGAGGCTTTTGAAAATGGTGCTTATATGGTAGCGGATGGTGAATTTGTCATAAAACTCGCTGGTTGCACCCGTGTGCTCAACATCTGCAAAAATAAACACAAACAGCACACTCAATAGGAAGGTTGAGCAGATCATAAGTGTCAGTATTCGGTAACTCATGCACACGAACAGATCTTGCCAATGGCAACTGATAAGCTGCAGGCCGAGAGAAGACCAAAAAAGTCAACACAGTGGAACTAAAAGAAAGAATCACTCTTGCAGAAGACAGAAGAATTATGGCATCATTACAAGGTCATGGCTCGCACACAGAGGCATCACATTACTGCCTGTTGGCTATCCTAGCGTGCTTTTTACTTATGCTGAGTTTGTTTCAAAAGCATTTTACCCACAGAGATTGATAAATATACAGCTGCAGAAATACATCACCATTACACACCTAGACTGCATGGCTGTGTTCAATGGGTACATTTTAAGGATTTATTTTGTTTACTTAAAAAAAAAAAAAAGTAACATTTTAGCTAAATATTGAAACCGGGCATAATAGCCCAATTTTGGCAAAGACTTTAGCATTAGATTTTAACTTCTGTCTTGAATTCTGTTGCAAAGAATACACTAATTTCCTGTCTTATATTAGCAAAGCAGAATCCTACACCCTATGTTCTCCTTTATAGCCGTGTATTAACATAATAATTTGCTATTTTCTTTATTGCATTCAAAGTAACATATGCACCATGTGTAATGGTTTAAAAACAAAAAAAGTCACATAGTAGTGAAGGCACCTAAAATATTCACACTTGAGGACAGGTTATGAAACGTACTTAAAGAATAATACATTTTGCTCTCCGGAGCAAAAATATTTCCTTACCGGTGTAGAACTTCATCAGTGAGGGCACAAGGAGTTTGAATGATAAAGGGTGGCCTTCAATCATTTCAAAGAATTTCTGGGTCCGATGCTGTATGGCAGGATTAGTGACAAACATAACCTCTACTAGCTTGGCCACAAGGTAAGGGTTTCGGATATAGTTCTGGTTGCATAGCAGCACCACCAGGAACGTTGCAATATCCTGTGTGCAGGATTCAAAGAGGACCTGAGGAGCGTATCTGGGGGGGAAAAAAAACATCAGCAAACACACTACAATAGCATCACTTTGTTTCTGAATTATCATTTCATGATAATAAACTCTTACTTCCAAAATTAAATATTTTTCTACAGATTTAAATTTTAAGTGTATATCACTATAGAGTATATCACTCTAGCCCCTAGAAAGTGAACTTCACACCCTTGTACTCAAGACTAGATTGAGTGAAGCTCAGAAAAAGCACAGCAGTCCACATGGTTCAACCACTCATCACATTACTGTGTTCTTAATGTTGCAAAACCTTGGTAAAAGAGCCTGTTAGAAGCTGAAGATGGGAGAATAGTATATAAAGAATTGGCTAATTTGGGGATGTGGGGGATTTTGTATACACAGGTATTTTATACCTGTGGCTACAAAACATGTATGTGGTTGGCCCAAAATTAAAAAAAAAATCTGACCAAGGTTTTAAGCATTGAATACTTTACCCAAAAAAACATATGTACAGTACACTTAAACATATAACTATCTATTGCCCTGTCAGCATTACATTCACAATCATTATAACTGAAGCTCTTTGCTCATTTCCATCTTTAAAAAAAATTTAAATAAACATTGACTGTTAAATTGGATTATGGTGAATGACAAACTTACTCTATTTACTCTTACTAAAGAACTCGGATAAATTTGATGATATTTGGGAACCTTGGATTTCTTTCAACAGCATATAGCTGGCACATTATATAACATTGATTTTGGGCTTAGAGAACGGATTAGACTCTCCGTTTGCACTTCCACCCCCCCCCCCCTTTTTTTTTTCTCCTATCCTTACTGGTTTGTTTGTCTGTTGTTTCCCTTGTCTTATGTTCCATTCCCTTGTCCTATGTGTCTTGTTTATCTTGTCCTATGTTTAGGACACGAGTTTGGTTTCTGCACTGTTCTGCCAAAGATTGTTAATGTTATCTTTTTCCATTCCCAGTATATATGTACTGTTTCTTAATACGCAATATATTTAATGTATAAATGGAGGGAATGAATACTTATGGTTGGGCAATGCTGACTGTTCAATGTCCTAATGAACATGCATACATGATGTGTCCGTTACTTTTTCTAATAATACCGTTGTATTTGATTTGTTTTTCCATCTGAAAACTTTAATAAAAATATTGAAATATAAACATAATAAACATTGACTGACATTTTAGCAACCAAAAATGTTTACTTACTGCACAATAAAAAACAAGAACTCTGCTACGTCTTCTACATAGAACTCGGGCAGTGCAGCAAACATCTTAGGAATGTCTGGGTTTAAAGGCAGCGTTATACTGTCACCACAAAAAAAGCACAAATTCAGAATTAGTATTTGCAGTTTTCAAATATACCAACATAGAGAATTCCTTTGCTAACTTTCATTACATGAACATATCTCTACAAAATGATAGAAAGTGAAATTGTTGAAATAGCTTTAAACAGCCAGATATGTACCTTGGGTATGCAGGATCCATTATGCGTAAGAGGAGTTGAATAAGCATTCCATAAAAGCTGAGGCATCTTCTTAAGAAGTTTTCATCTAGTAGGCCAGCATCAGCACACGCCTTACATCGTACTAATTTCTGCAAAAAATAAAAAAAAAAAAATGTTTTTTTTTTTTTGTTTTTTTTACACACACAACAAAATTCTTTGCACCCCTGTCCATCCTTTACATTAACAAAAGGTTCTGCCCCACAAGATATGGCACCACTGACAAACACACGCTAAATAATTGTTGCCAGAGATGAACGATTATAAGGAAACCTAGCATGTGTCCATCCTGGGGTGGAGGAAGGAAAGATCTCTGTACTTTCTATAGAGGAGAAATCATCTCCAGAGAGAACAGGGATCATTTTAAGCAACAGGAAGCTAACGTTTGCCTATAATTCCAGTACATTTGGAAAATAATCCAATCACTGCAGATATCATATTTATATTGATATTACGTTCAACTGAACAAACCTTAAGTTGTGTTTTAAAACGTTTCAGCATTTCTCTGTGCCTTGCAGCCAAGGGGGAGTCCTTCCACTGACTCTCATTGTTCTTTAGCTCCTCCACTGTCCTGCAGTTGGTAAAAACAGAGGAATTAAGATTGGATGTAGGATGGCATACAAAACAAAAGAATCCTTTCACACTGAAGCCAGCCTGGTTTGCATTTTCCTTACAAAGCATATTATTCAGAATATCACAATATGGCCAAACTAAACCAGAACCTAACTCTATAAAGCATTTTTAAACTTTGATGGCAAAACTGCAAATATTTAGTTTAAAAATAAGCTTTAGCGAGATAAACACTGCCACTGTTAATTCCTTAAAAATTATAGTGGACAGACTTTACTCTAAAGTTTTCCATCATGGTGAGAGATATCAGCTGAAGAATCAGGTAACCAACAGTTTAAATCCAGCCCTCACCTCTGCTGCAGGTATTTTGCAGCAAATCTTCTTCAAAGTTCTCAACATTAGAAGTACACATTCACATATTTCTATCTGTAGGCCTACCTATCCCAGATCTATTGAACTGTTTTTATATTAGGAACATTAGGAAGATTAGGAACAGGCTGAACTGAGTCACTGGGTAAAGAGCAGGGTGAGTTAAGAAATTGAAACACTGATGGTAGGGAGGATCTGGATGCCAATTCTTATAAGGCAGAAATCACATTGCTGACAGAATGACTATTAATGACTGTTAGTGTTGACAGTGCTCTGTTAACCTTAAATGAATATGAGTTGCTTCACAGTACCTGCAGGTACCGGGATCACCTGAGAGAATATTGTAAAAGCTAATTTCATGCTTGCTAAAAATTCATAAATAACTAAATGTATGTAGTTTGTCCACAGGTTGATTTAAAAAGTTTATAGTCAAGCAAGCAGATGCCCCCAAATTGCTATCTGGAAACAACTTCATTTTTCCTGTAACCACAGAATTTGTCTTGAAATAATGCTTTCGTCTCAAAAATGCTTTAAATGTAAAACTCATCAAATTAAGAGCCATAAATGCCAAAATATATAATTCTACTTTACAGTCTAAGCTACCTGGGAAGTCCTCTCTACAAACTGAGCGGCGAAACTCTTGCTTAGGTGCAGGATGATGTTACCTACCTGTTCAGCTCACGGATTGCTCGGAGGCGACGGATATAGCGACGACAGCTTGGTAAGATAGCAAGGTGATGAGTGTGTAACGTCAAGAAAAAGCACTCTGTGGGAAACTTGGGATCGGAAAATGCAGATGGATCTTGATCTAGAAGTGTTTAAATGACAAGTTAAAAAAAAACTCTCACACTTCTTCTAGCATGTGAAAAAAACCATATACCATGTACCTTCCTTCAGGTAAAACAAATGTACCAATTGCCATATCTTTGAAATACTTAGGCATTCACTATTTTAAGTGCCTTAAATTAACTGTGCTTCCCTTAAAGTGTTTTCATTAAAAGTCTAAAACATGGATAACATTTTGTTACAGAATGATCAACTTAAAATAATTATGCCTTTACACCTTTATATGAAATAAAATGCTTTGGTGATTAACAAATACTATTTTAGGGTTACTAAAAAGATCTTAAGCACTTACTTTGCACAAGAAACTAGTATGAATCAAATGAGAACTCCAAATGCCACAGAGATGGTAATACTCTCTTTAACCCCTGTATATCACATATAGGAGCCCAACTTGAATTTATAGCTGGTTGGCAGATGTCCAACTAAAGCACAGAGCAGTCCCAACTTTCTACTACTATCCAACCACTAAACCAGCAGCTGGTAATTGCACTGTGCATGTGAGCTCAGTGTATGATAATAGGGTATACTAGGTATAGTGGCATAAACTGAATTAACTACCTGCGCTGTAGTTACATCATCCTGTGCAATCACAAGATGACTGAAAATCAGGAACCCGGAGAAGACCAGGTGAAGAAGGCAGCGCCCAAGGCAAAAGAACAAGGTGAATAATCATGGCTTTGTAAACACTCACTGAGATCGGCCATCCAGCTAGTCACCTCCTCCATAGAAGCTTTTATGCGGGTTTCATCATTGGGCAGCGCAATGCGACATCTAGGGTGGAAAATGTACATGGGGTCCACAGTCTCCAGCTTAATCTTGGTGCTGAGCTGCTGCAGCACCCACAGGAAGTTCAGCATGAAGCCATCAGTGGACACAAGACGGTCATCTGCCTGCAGAATACAATATGGGGTAGAACTAAGAATTCATACTTAAAGTTAGGTTCAAAGCAAAGTGGAGATGGAGTACACTGTACCTGAAGCTGAGCCTTTTTCATGTTGCCGGTAACAACTGCAGCCATGTAACTCAGGGCAGCCTCTCTAGTTTCACCATTTAACAAGATGCTGTGCAGAATCTTAAACAATTCTTGCTGGAAAAAAAAAATTACATGAAACAACAAGTGTTAAAACATTTTTTCTGATTAGCACAGAAAAGGGAGTATAAAAAGAAATAAGACTTAAAGGTTTCAGATTAAAAACTAAACAAGCATCCAAACCCTAAATTGGGACTTTTACCATCTGCCTATCCAAAACAAAAAGAAAAAAATAGGTAAAGATATATGTTTTTTAAAACAAAGTTTATTAATACTCCATAACATCTTTAACAATAAATGCAGGATATTTCAGCTCACCACTCTACATGGTTACATCAAGCATGTTTCTAGAGCCCATTGATGTAAACTAATGCAGAGAACATTTGGCTATAGGGTCCCTGGGCAGATGAATCTTACCCGCGCTGACTCCAAGTAATGCTGCAGAGACTGGCTGACCACTCTCGTATTCTCTAGAGTAATTGCTGGTCCGGAGAAGTATTTCTCCACAACTTTATTCTAAGGAGAAAAAAAAACTTTTTTTAGTTTAGAACAGCTAGGTAAGTCTGAATATAAACAGTGCAATTCTATTGTGATTTGCCAACCTAGTGTAACATTTGAGCAATGGATGGGCTGCCAAGTAGGAAAAAAAAAATTCATTTATAACATTGTAATTGTTTTATATCCAGGACAGATTTTTTTTTTTTTTTTTAGGAAAATATTACAAAGGCTATACATTGTTTTTTTTCCCCAACATATTAGATGTTTGAATCAATGAAAACATCTAATCTACTAGAAATATATTGAAAAATAGGGCATTACCGATCAATGTTGCAACACTAAACATGTAAAAAGTGTTTTTTACCCTATTCAGTTTCTTTCCACCTGTTTCCTGCTCCCTCTGACAGGCTAATAAAAATCAGCAGGGAGGGTTTCTAACAGCCAGCAGCCATGGAGAACATGCTGCCTATTATTGTCAATAGAGGGAGACGCACCAAGTCTTAGGTTGCATACACATGTTAAGACTTTTGTCGTTAAGAGGATCTTTCATGATCCTTTCCAACAACATAAAACTGAAAGATGCATGAAAAGGCGCTGTACATACAGCACTTTTGTGCTCTATGGAGAAGAGAAGGGGGGAACGAGCGAGCGGTACCCAGCTGTGCTCACTCTCCTTCACTTGTATTGCAGCCGTTGCAGTCGTCATGGATTCAACAAGACAGATCCATGAAAGACGTTGGACTAATGTCTTAATCAATTGAGGCTCTTGTTTTTACACTGCATATTATTTATCTTGATTGAAATCAAATTTAGAAAAAAAAAAAAAAGAAATGATTTAAAGTTACTACAAATGATTATATAGTGTTACTACAAGCAACCAACCCACCTAACAAACTGTTAAGAAAAGTCAGAAGGGGAAATCTGATAAGGTACTGGGGAAAACAAACATGTTCTTTTTCTTCTACATTATATCCAAGACCTAAAGTACCAGAACACTCAAAAATAACTTACATCGTCTTCTGCAAACACCGAAAGGCTGAAAAAAGATCCCAGGTAAGACAGACGCTGCAGTTCACGACCGCTGGCTGGACTTAGAGATTTAGGCAGCCAAAGTGGCAAAGATGATATCTGAAATTAACAAAACACATCAAAGTCTCACAATAGAATATCTGCATGGTATATAACGGTTTGGGATATGAAATGGAGGATCCAGCAAAAGGATATATAAACTACTGCATACAGATGTTACTCACTTATAGTCATTGGAACGGAACTTGGTAATTAAGTAAAGAACACAGTATGTAGCTGGTCTGCAGAGCTGTGCTCGTGCATTAGTGAAAGATGTACTGACAGTCTGCACACCAAGATTAAGGAGAACTGCTACTAGGGGCAAAGGATGAAGCCAAGAAGACCATTGTCCAGTACGGGGTACAATTATTGTAGTGTACCAGTCAGAGTCGGTCATAAGTGCAAACCATTGTTAAACAGTTAAGTCGATAAGTAAGGAATACCTGTATTGAGAAAAGTTTTTTTAATTGCTCAAAATTCACAATAAACTTATTAGTAGAAACAATAGAAGCAGAATAGCTTACCAAAGTGCATACAGGATGATTTTTCCCAAACTTAATCTCACAGAGCTCACCTAACGCCTGCAAAAAAAAAAAAGTGTTATTTGTGACAACGCACAATGGCCAAAACAAAGTACAGGTACTGAGTAAGTCCTCATTCCACTATAAGAGATTGTATTTCCATGTGTTATACTGCAATGCTCAGTCACTTGCATGTTGTCTATTGTGATGCTGACCCTATTCATTACACTGATTGGGAAAGAACAAAAAAGGACAAACTTCTGCTGCAGTGTGTTGACAAAACGCATTGTTGAGCAATGCAATTGCTAACATCAGACACTGCTTTCTGCAGAAAGTCCTTGTGTATTGCAGACTATGTGACCAGAACTGCATCGCACATAGTCAGAACGAGTAGTTTGTGCTACTTTTCTTATTAACTATCCAACTGTCTGAAGTTAGTGAAGTCAGAGTAAACAATCTCCAGTCCAGGAGAAAAGCCTGTACAACTTATTGTAAAACTAGATTTCAGCTGTAAGTGCATGGCGTATATCAATTTCCATTTTATTCCTATCATCATGATTGGAAAGTAGCCCAACAGGACAAACATTGACAAGGTCGAAATACAGAATGAATTACAAAAATAAATAAATAAAAATTTGTGGCTCAAACAACTTTTTATGCTGTACTGCTCAATGTGCAGCACTGACATGAAGCAATTTTCCCCAATATTTATAGGAAAGACAAACATTACACAATATAATAATGAATAGGACTTGGAAAGAACTATAAAATATGGGGGTGTAGTGTACACCAATATTCAAAATGATAAACAGTCCAACAGTGGTTGTCATCTTTTTCCTGTTCTAGTACTTTATTTTTCCAATTGATAGGATACAAAATTATGGTAGAGGGAAAGCAATGGATCATTTCACTATTTACTTATAGGTAGCAATCTTACCATTAGTGGATATTTGAAGTTATCACTGTCCAGAGAACAGTCTTTAGCAGCTAGAGCCAAACCATGCAGGACTGGAACGAAGATCTACGGAACAGATACAGGTTAATGTTTCTGCACAGAGAAATAAGTTCATAGGTACTCGGATAAAAAGATATATGTTTATAGATTTTACAACATTAGTACTCCACAGTATTAAAACAAAAACACTACCCCACCACACTACAAGGGTCAAATTACCTTTTTTTGCTTGGGTAGGGAGAGATAAAAAGGAGAAAGAAAAGAACCTAACTAGGCAGGCACGAAATCACATGGTCATGTCAAAGCACTGATCACATGAAGAATGAGACAGTCCAGCTTTTTGTTTTGCAAAACCCACTTAAAGCAGGTCAATGCACATGTCAATTAATTCTGACTGATCTCAGAACAGTCTCAAAACAAATGCCAATGACACTGATGAACTAAAACATAGAAAAGAAAAATGGTAAATATGCCTTATAATGGCTATGATCTCCTATTGCCTCACCTGCCTGAACACCTCGTCATCCTGATAGGTTGTCCTCACAAGTTCCTGCATAAAGCCGAACGGTAGATTCCTACAGAGCATGTATGGCACCAGGAGAGACGGCTGCTGTACAGACCTGTACCAAAGAGGGGAACAGTTTATCACAACTCCTGCCGAACACTTCACTAAAAGAAAAAAAGCTAAAATCAGCATTTACCTTGGCTGGGTGAGTGCTCCCTGCAACACTAGAGCAGCATGGCAGATACACTGAGACCGAATGTTGCTCAGCAGCTGACTCACATCTGGCTGGCTGCACATCTACAGGGAGAGAACAGAACTACATTAAAAACTCATAATTATCCCTGCTATAATCACAACTTGCTTTCACTGACGTCAGCAAAGAGTGTTTCCAATTGACACTAAACAGGTTTAAATAGACAAAAGCCTTACCTTGTGGTTTACCATTATTATATCACAGGACATCCCATTTTTTTCAACTGAATCTAATTTAGTTGAATTTTGTGTAAAACAGACCCCAAAGATGATGTTCTATTCCTTAAAGTTTAAGACAAAAACAAAAAAGTGTCCCCATTGACAGATTCCACCCATGTTTTGTTTTTCTGACAGCTATACAACTTTGAATTTCTTAACTAGGGACAATGGTCACAAAAACAAATAGAAGGTGTGCAACCCCTCAACAGGTACCTAAACAGCTAAATATCATTAAAATGTGCAGAACACTTGTTTGTCTCAGAATGGACTCTTACCTTTGGTGCTTTTCTCTCCTCTATTCCCACTCTGTCAAAGCATTCAATGAGGTAGTTAAGCATCTCTGTCTCTTTGCAGGCTTCAATTGTAAAGTGATCACCGCATGATTCCGTACTGCTAGTTCCACTAGAAGACATAGGACATATACAATCAGATAATACCAAACTCCCAGAATCCTCCATTCCGGTTCACAGTGAGCATTCAGTAAACACGAGTGATTACCACTCCTTTAGGCTGTTAGTGGCGTCATCAAAACACAGGCCGAAAAACAAACTGTTATAATCAATAGTAGTAGCACACTTCTAAAAGCAACTGGAAAAACTTTGTAACTGTAGGTTTATCACAATTCAAATCTGAAATATCACAAAGTCCATGTTAAAGAATTTAAAGTGAAAGGTTGAGTATGAAGTGCTCACTCGCAAAAATATATATTTATATCTACAAGTAAATGTGTTCGTTCTTTAAATGCAGTGTTTGAAAACCACACTCATTGACAATTATCCTTGGGGCACCTTCCCAATATAGCTTTGCACCGCTTTTGTAAAAATGCAATGAGCTGCATTAAGTGCATGGAGTGCATGCCAAGCTTATAAAGAAGCAGCGAATTGGAAAACTAGAAAGTTAGTTGCTGCGCACTGTGGTACAGTGCACAGGTAAGGTGTATTTGGAGTACCATTAAAATAAATGCCAACCCAGAGCAGCCATTACACATCTTGCTTGCTGTGTTGCTGCGAACATTTCCAAAACATAGGCTCAAAATCCTCTTGAAGAAAAAATTACCTACTTCTGTGCTGAAACAAATCAACTTTTTTACAACCGAGACAAATCTGAGAACACAGCATTTTACAATAGCACCCACAAAGCCCCATGTGATGCAAACGGGTTTTAAAAGCCTTAGCACAAGCTAAACAGAAATGCAGTATACTTTGGTTATGTAGAGGTATTGCAAAACCGAAAAGGTAAAGCAGCTTTTAATGTCAGGTCACCTACCCATCATTTAAAATGGCATATTAACTTTAAATTGTGCCTTTCTAGGAGGCAAGATGATACAAGCCTTTGTAAGTTCTTTTACCCACCACAGTTATATCATGGGTTAACAGTACCCGGAAATAGTTAAACCGAAGCTCAAGGAGAACAAAGAAGGAAAAAAAAAAAACAAAAACAAAAGCTACATTAGCAGTGGGTCTCCCTCAGTATCAGTATGTATGTACTCAGTATGTACTCCTCTTCTATCTCATTCTCCAGGTTGTGGGCATGTACATAGTGTCCTAAATGCAGGAATATTGGTCCTACATTGCAGGAGATGCTGTCAGTTTCAGCAAATTGAGTAGCTTTAGAGAAAAGGCATTTGGAGGGACCCATCACACAGAGGAGCCCCACAAGGGAATAAGGCACTTAAAAAGGTTCTTACATCCCCTAGACCTAAACAAGCGTTTAACATTTCAGTACAGAAGGTAAGCCCACTTCTAGGATATCTCCTTCCTTCCATACAGACATCAGATAGAAGTCAAATTTCTGTTACTGGAAATTATCTTTTTTAATTGTTTCCAATGTCAGGTGTACACAGCTCTGTTCTATGAGGAGGGGCGGAAGAAAGACGAACAAACAGCACCCCAATGTGCTCCCTCCCATAGAAAAGCACAGTCGTCAATCCCAATCGGTCATTTATCTATGCACCAGTGTATGTTTGTACATCCCACTAGATTTGTAGTAAGTAGTATTTGCAATAACAGCTACTGGCCACATTAGACTTCAGATTTCATCAGAAAACAGACCAATTGCTAGAAGTTCTGCCATACATACATATTTAGTCTAGGCATCTAGGAAATAAAACTTTTAATAGTAATTTGCGATTTTGGACAAAGCTTAGCTTTAGACAGCTGCATGCGAGTGTCAAAAAGTGTCAGCCAAGGGCTAACAATCCCTAAACAAACACAAACTCACAAGCAAATGGCCATTCTAGCACTTCACAAAAACCTGTAGGCTTACAGATTACTTTTAAATTGTTAAAGAAAATGCCACAATTTCCTGCCCAAACACAGCAACCAGTATCTGTGATTGTTAGTGAGTGCAAGGACACTCGAGCATGCCACACTGATCGGTACCTGGACCCAAACTGCACATTAGAAAAATCCTCTTCGTTGCTGTCATCGTCACTGCTGTCCTCGGCCTCCTCAGCATGGGAGGCGAAGAGGAGGGACAGCGGACTGTCGTACGCACTGGCATGATGTAAAAACATACAGTTAATGAGTGGCTGGGAGTACAGGGCATCCCAAAACAAACACTATGTTAAACTACATCACATGCTGCCGGTGCACACTAAAGGTTTTCCCTTGAGAGGTGGACAAATAATAGAAATTAGGAGCCAGTGCATAGTCACCAACAGAAAGCGCCTAAAACAGTAAGCAGTTGTGATTGTCTATGCATAATCACTACTGCTTCTAGAATATGCCCACCCAAAACAAATAAAGAACATGAAGAAATGCTGGTCTATTGGGAATGGAGGTAGTTTTGTGGTCAATATGTAGCAAAATTATATACTCTGATCTATTGAATGTACAGGTTGTATTTTCAGTTGTGCTAATCAATAGGCTCTGTAATTAGTGATGTTGTTAGTCTTTAGTGAACAAATAGGCTGCATCATTCCTGCCGTCACTGGTCTCCAGTGTATGTAGAGGCTGCTTTCTCAATGCTACTTGTTGTCATTTTCCTTTGTTTTAGGTGCAACCAGTATGCAGTGTAATTGAACCTTTAATGATAAAATAAAACAAATTTCATTAAAAAAGGGCAGATATACACTGTCGCTTTATAAAATCTATTTTAAAATGTAACTTTCACATAAATTTTACCATTTTTGTATGAGACAACAGCATGAATCCAGACCTAGGGGGAATCCCAAGGTACATTTTCTCATGTGACCCACACTGTAAGGAACCTGGAGCACCAATTTCCACTAGAATATTAAAACTCTAAACATTTAGAGTAGCGTTTCTCAACTAGGGTTCCTCCAGAGGTTTCTATGGGCCCCCTAATTCATGGGCACTTTGTGCCTCTCAAGTCAGTTATTTATATTTTTGGCTATTTGTAAGGGTGACATTCTTCCCAATAACCGTCAATGTAAGAAGAAAAATGTGAATACGGTAAGTATAAAAGGGGTTCCCTGAAGACCTGAAAATTTCCCGTATGGTATGAAGATTGATAAACACTGATTTAGGGGGTATAAGGCCATGTTCAGAGTGGCCATGAAGTTGCAATGCAGTTACCGATTCCTCATACCAGTGAACTGATGCCTTGGGGAAGATGCTACAAGTAATGTCTCCCCATTGCAGCCCTATTGAGAATGAATGGCTATGGCAATGAGCAGTACTAGTACCACACTGCTGCCAGCTGTCAATTCTGCAGAAACTGCAAAGTGAGCAACCGAATGGCTGACAAAGAGCCAGCCACCAGAAGCTATACAGAATCATTCAATCCTAAGCAGATCTGAACCTGTTGTAAAGGTATAGGGTCAGGATAGACATGACTTCTTGTCCCATGGATACAACATGAAGATAACTTGAACTGTTCCAGTTCCTAAAATTTTTGATTTTTTTGATGGTCACCTAGATACCAGGGGTGTAAATTTCACTATTGGAGACATGCACAAAGTAGAATAAAAAAACCTTACCTAGAACAAAAACAAAAGTTTAGATACATTGCTAAATACATATATTAAATACGTATTCATTAGCGAACCATGCAGAGGTTAACTTGTAATAGCTGCTAATTTCCACAAGGAGGCAGCCTTAGGGTTAGGAAATATACACGCAAAAAATCCTCAAGGAAGTCAGTAATGTAAGAATACAATAAGGTCATGCATGAGCAAACCGCATAGGAAAAAAATACCTAAGTGGTACCCGACTTTGTCTTGAGGACAGTCTAGGAGATAACAGTAGCCTCTGTCTGGGAGAGCTGCCAGGAATTGCACGTGGGCTGCTGGTAAAGGTTTGTGGGCTTGGTGAAAGATGCATGGGGGAAAGACCGACCATCCGAGGACTGGAAGGAATAGGCATTGGTCGTGAATGTGTTATTGTGTAAGGACGATAGCGCGGAGAAGAAGCGTGAATTACAGAAGGACCTCTCTGTGTCATGAATGGGCTAGGGGGCACAGTTCGCCCAGTGACGCTTGACGGAGTGGCCGAAACAGGAATGGTGGATGGAGCAGTCATACGTGCTCCAGAAGCCAGACTGGTGGTTAGAACCGGACTAGTACCATATAAACTGGATCAGAAAAAAAAATATCATCGAATAAGAGCACACATTAAAAAAAAAACTTTAATAAACTATTATGTTTACATTTAAGTACTAATTTTAGAATTAACTCATGACAATACTTCCCCACCAAGCAATATCTAAGGATTCATTTTTGTTTGTCATAATTGCCTTTTTTTTTCAGTTTGGGTGATGACCCCGCAGAAGTAGAACTATGATGAGACTTAAAGTAAATGCTCAGTCTTCCAATGTTGGAACTCATTAAAATAGGAAGACTGAGGACGTTTTGTTGCAGAAAAGCCAAAATCCCTTGGGACCTGCTTCACAAAGCTTTCAACTATTAATTATCTCAGCCAAGTTCTAGAAGTGCCCTTATTTTGCACAGGGTCATCACAGAGTTTAAACTATAGAACCAAGGCAGAATAGTCAAATGAGAAAAGAAGCATGGACTCTGATGCTGTACAACTCCAATGGTGGCTGTTTGCTATAGGTATTTGCTACAGGATCCTATGCACCCCTTATACCGAAACCATCACCCGACAAAAATTTCTTTGTAAAATAGCAACTAAAGAGAGACCTCTGGTCATTTTGTAGAGAATTCCTCTTACCGACTCCTTATAAAGAAAGTGAAAGTAACTTTACGCACAGGACAAAGAGCAGAACAAATCAACTGATGGGTAATAAAACTCTATTTATGAAAAAAAAAACAAAAAAAAAAAAAACACATTTTGGACATACATACACTAACACAAAACAGTATTAACAGTATAACACAAAACAGTAGTGACAGTGTTATACAGTATGTGTAAAGTGCTGTAGTCCATATAAACCTTTACTATAGCTAACGCATCAGAGAATGTGCTTGATTGGTTGCTATGGATTAACAGTGTTTTCTTTCAATTAGCGTTAAATGTACTTACCTGGATACAGAGCTGGCACCAAATGATCCTGAACTACAGAACATGGGACTGGTGCCAAGACTCGACCCCGAATTCAGCGTTAAAGTCTTTTCAGGTAGTCTTGTTGTGGCAATCGGCTGTGATGTAGCTGTCAGGCTAGCGAATGGGTTATCATCTTTTGACTGCGTGGACATCATCAAGACCTCCATTAAAATCTGTCCAATTAGGTCTTTAAAATTGGAAAAGACTACAGCAAAAGAGAAAAGAAGTCTTACAATCTCAGCTGCTAACCATTTGGTTGTCAGTTGTTTCAGATGTAATTGTTTTTGGAGATCTCAGCAAAAATTACCAAATGACATAGAAGTTTCGGACTAACAAATCATGTTTAAAAAAAATCACAGGAACTAAATACCTTCTTTAGGATTCTGTCTGAACTGAGCAGACAGACTTCTCAGAAAAATGACATCCCGATCGCGGTCCTTCCAAGATACCCGGAAAATTTTGCAGACCAGCTGCAGTGACTGCTCCTCGGATACCTCAGTGCCTGAAGACTGTTCCTACAAAAGATCAGAAACATTTACAATATATTCCATACAAAAACTAAATCCATGTATCAGGTCCATTTTAAATAAAGAAAAACAAACCCAGGAAAAACCAGACACAAAACACAGGGTTCATCCAGATAATTTCACTCCCCCTATCTAGTGGTTACGTGCCTAGACATTTATTCCAGAACTTATTACTGCCCCTTCTTCTGGTATCCTAGCAGCATGAATCCTTTAAATTTGCAGGCTAGAGGGATGTTCATTACTACAGACCAAACTTGGTTTATGAAAAACAGAATGAGTAATAAAGTGCTGGATAAGGATCAGGTAAGTGACAGCTAAGCATAGTGGCAGCAAACATCAAAGTAGATAACTGCTAAAACCAGGAACTAACGACCAAACCCAAAAAATGATTGTAGTCCCCTTCTGATCCAGTGAGTGACAGGCATAACTTCACTGCCAAGTCTAGGAATGTTAAATCACCTATATATTTTTGTAAGGTCCTATCTAATTTACAATTTACAGTTTTGTACAGACACCTATTTTTTTTTTTTTTTAGTTTTAGAACAGAATAAGTGAAATTGGAAGTCCACCAAAAGCATCACTCACATGTACACAAACAAAGACAAATATTAGGAAAAGCAGAATTTGTCAAATCACCTTGTCTGTCAGACTTTTCTCCCTGCGATCATTCTCATCCACCTCCATGTTCTCAATCCCTGAGTCCACATCTACCTGGGACATGCTGGTAAAAAAAAAAAAAAAAAAAAGCACATGATGTCACAACACAGAGTCCTGCCAAGACATTTTTCCTTTGTAAAGTCAGTGGTTGAGAGCCAGACAATCTTTACGGTAACAGAACTATTGACTCTTATGCAGTATGTTTTACGTTCATGATGCAAACATTGTGCCCTGGCTGGGTTAAACCTCCCCAGAGTTAACCACAAGTGTGACTCGGGGTAAAAGAAACAAGTTCAAAGCGGTCAGACTCGGGGTAGTTAAAGTAAAAAAAAACAAAAACAAACACTTACCGTATTTTTTGCCGTATAAGAGGCACTCTTCCCAAAACTGGGGGGGGGGAAGTTAGTGCATCCTATACGACAAATGTTTTCTAAAATAATTAAAATAATATACTCACCCGATACCTGATCCTGCGTGTGTCTCTGGCTGCATGCAGCGTCTGTCTCTTCTCTCCTCTGCCAGCATCGTGTCTTCTCCTGTCTGTAAAGCAAAGCGAAAGAAGCCGGCACAGCGCCACCTGCTGTTCCCTGTCCTAACTGCCGTACAGTGGAAAAGGGGGAATTTGAATGACACAGAGTGATCAGAAAGGGAATTTGAAAGGCACAGAGTGATCAGAAAGGGAATTTGAAAGGCACAGAGTGATCAGAAAGGGAATTTGAATGGCACATGAGTGATCAGAAGGGGAATACCGATATGAATGGCACATGAGTGATCAGAAGGGGAATAATCTTTCAGAATCTTTTTTTTTCTAGATTTTCCTTCTTTAAAATTGGGTGCGTCTTATATTCCGGAGCGTCTTATACGGCGAAAAATACGGTACCTGGTCCCATCAGTGTCTTCCAGCCGGCTCCTGCCATCCTCTGGCAGTGTCTTCTTCCTCGATCCGTCCCCCGGCGAGTGTGCTGACGTTCCCCAGAAGTTCCCGGTAACGTCAGCGCGTACAGCCGCCTTTAGGGGCACAGCAAGAATTTCAAATGATTTTGTATTGCATTCAATACAAAATAACTGTACATTGAATTTCCATGTCTAAAAGCGGTACATTGTCTTTCAAGAAAATTTATTTTACAGTATACCATAATTGTATGAGTATAATAAAGTTTGAAACACAAAATCATGTCAAAGTTCATCTTTTATCATTAAATTTATCAATAAATGTATTTTATTTTTTTTTAATTTATTTATTATTGTTACATGATTTTGTGTTTCAAACTGTATTACTCATACTATTGTATTATACTGTACAATACATTTTAATGAAAAACAATGTACCGCTTTTAGACATAAATCCAAACAGAAATGAACTGCCCAGGAGGTTAATCATGAACAAGTAATACCTACAAAAATAAAAAACCTTTGTCTGGTGTACAAAGCAGTCATATCTCTGCTTTCACAGATTTTAGCTGTGTTTAAGCTCTGGGCTACCCCATCCTCTGCCTCACATTTGGTCAACAAAGCTACACAACACAATTATCAGCCAAAATTATGGCTGGGGAATTTGTAGGGAAAATGTGCACGGTTTAATCTCTACTCTGATTTCCAATAAAAACGTGTTGGTTAGGTGGAGCGGCAGAGCATAATCTTTTTCGATAGGTTTCTAGTATACACCTTGTAATGTTTTATGTTAGTTCTAGATTACCCCCCACCCCATCTTTTTTTATACCACATCAACAAGTAAACACATTTCTTATTAATAATCCCAATAAAAATTACATGCTTGAAAAAAAATATGTGCGGTGTGTGAAATTTTCCACTACTCTTGCTACAAGGGATGTGATAAGGGGATGTACTTCAAAGAGGAGAAACAAGAAGGTTTGCTCACAGCAATGTCTGGCTTCTCACCATAACAGGATGTTTTGGCTGGAAATCTGAATACAAAAGGTTAAAGATTGCACTAATAAGAACTCAAAGAATGGGGATAAATATGTGACCATTGCATTCCTCTAAATTTTACATTTATACGGTTAGTGACATGTCTATGTTGTCTAGATAAAAAAATGTATCAATCTTTATATAAAAAAACATGAAACCATAGCACAGAAAGCATTTAAAAAATAATATTGCTCCATATACTCATGGCCTCTTTTCTCCTTAGCCGCTATGTTCAGACTCTTCAGCCAAAAGAAGATGCCTTGAAAAAGTTTCAGATCACTGACTGGAGGGCATGCAGGGCTCAGGGCTCTCTCCATACCCCCATGTAACATGCTGGGCATTTGAGCAGCCAATCACCAAGCAGCATCACTGCACATGTGGAAGGACAGCAAGTCACATGCTCCCCATTATAAGAATTGTTGGTTATTTTTGTAAGCTATCAACGCCGAGAGTGAAGGTAAGGCGAAAATATGCATGCAATTAAAAAAAGAGAAAAAAGTGCGTTACCTTTTCTCACATGCAACACTGTCAATGTCCATGCTCTGGGAACGTGACAGCGACTGAGACTGTGTTTCAAGGCTGTTCGAAGGGGAACTGCTGAGCGAACTGACCCCCTCACTGCTCTGGCTGCGATGGGCCACCCCTGCAAGAGACCAGAGCAAAACAAATAAAACATCCCAATGAACTGTACATTAATGCATATAAAGTTAATGCCAAAGATAATATTCATCAGTCACAATGCACAATAGAAATGAAGTCACTCTGCAATTTAAAATTAGTTTATGAGATGCTGAGAGTCCTGACATAAGCAAGAAAAATGACAGCTGCAATCGAATTAGATGGTATAGGTAACAGAAGTTCTTACTGCATTGATCCTGGGCCATTTTCTATAGCTGGCTGGAGATATCTTTTACTTTGTTAGCTTTCTACTGAGCAAGAAAGAAAAATAATTTCTGAGCAGCCCAGTGATTCACAGGGTACATGAGGACACCTAAACCTGACTGTCGCAATTGTCAACTCAAATTGATGTAAATTTGTTACAGCTGAAGTCAGAATTCACCCTATTACAGGCTGAAAGGAATTGAAAGCTCCGACCCGCAGACATGCACAGTACTGACACCTCAGCAGGGGAAGAGCACAGCTATGACTGGAGCTTCTACATTCTGGAATGATGGCAGATAGTTATATCAGACAGACACTGGTTAATGGCTGCTGGTGAGGTTGCTACACAACAAGCATCTTTTCTATTCTTATATGACAAAGCATGAAAAGATGTCCACTATTAAAACTGACTTTATAATTTAATAAAAAAAAAAGTTTTGAAATACAGCTGGTGAAAGCATCTGAATCCTTTTGTACCTCAGTCAAGCTCCACAGCATTGCAGAGTGCTCTTTAAACCTGTGAGAGCGTAGGAAGAACAGAGTGATGATCAGCTGCTCATCAATTGTCCATCCATAGGCTGGGATGGATCCTTGAAGAATTTTTGTTACTCAGCTGTAATATATTCTGCAGAGAGATCCTTAAGAACTACGTGGACAATGCTGCATGACTTCGGGTGCATTAGTTTGCCTCTGTATTCCTCATTATCTGAGAAAACATTATAGGTGCAGACAAATGCAGGGTTGTCCAGTTCAGAAAATCAGAATAGTATTTAAAGAAACCCCTTTGTTATTAAAGCTTATGCACTGTTTCTTCAAACTCAGATTTGGAGGAAGCTTCACATGTGCTCACTGTTCTCCTTGCAGTAGAGGAAGCTATAACTGAGGTCTTGTAAAGCAAGTAACCCCCTGCTTCTGTTTTTTTATTAATTTCTGGCAATCAGTGCTTTCTTCCAGCTTTCTCGCTGCTTCCTAAATTTTTACCCACCAGTCATCAAGCCACTAGTTATAATGAAGGTGCGTCTGATGGGGATAGGACACAAACACATTGCATAGCAAGCCAATAACGAGGAAAGAAATCTGCTGCAGGTAGCCCACAGATAATACTCCTGACTAGTAGAAAAGCCTTCAGAGTTCATGTACACTTCAGCAGGAACATGACACTAATGTTTGTGATGGCGATACCCAAATATCCAAAATTTAGATGCTAAACTACAACAAAAGCAAACAAATCTTCCTCACAAAACAATGCAGTCTATCACCTTCCTGTAGTTCTTTCCAAAGCACAATCGCCTGCCTGTAAATGCCAGCAGTTCACTTTCTGTATGTACACATTAGAAATGGCAGGGCACAGCAAGCAAAGCAAGCTGTTGAAGGGTATTGAGGAGCAACAGGAATAGACTTGCTGCTCTATAACTGTATGTAGAGAATCTCTGAGATAACAAATCTAGCCTTGTAATTGTATTCAACAGTTGCCTTTTAATAGTTTCTATGGCAACCATCATTTATTGAGGCCCGTCTCTCTTATGCAAAGACAAAGTTGTGCAGACACAAAAGCACACAAGTGCCGCCATATCGCACAGATTTCTGCTCACTACAAGCAATGCAAAGCTATCCGTAGATTCTGATGAATGCTTCTGTTATTTACCCCTAAACTCTGCAAAAATACTCTGAAAATGTTTTATTTGATGCTGTTTAGAATATCCCTCTGTGTAGGTTGTTAAAGGAGAAAAAGAACACACAAAATGTCACGTTTGCTTATAGAATGGCAGCCCATTGATAAATTGTGTTAGAGAATACTGATTGACTTAAAAGCAAAACTCTCACCATGCAGCGAAATTAGTATGCCGGAATTCTTTTACCAAATTAGGACTACAAGGTACTAAATGCAATACAATATTGATTTAAAATCCCCTTCTACTACACCTAAAAAAACATCACAAAAAATAGAAATAATTACAAGTGTTTTCCAATAATAATCAGGTGATTAATTTGTAGATTCTGAACCTCCACCTAGCTTTCAGAATGATTTGTATTCCATGTCCTATTATATTAACCACCCTGAAACATGACGTAAAGCCATTACTGCAACGCATGTACAAAGTTCAAAGCTGCAAAGAGGTGGGAGGAGGGGGTCAGTAGTCCTGGAATGCACCAAGTATTAAAAAAAAAAAAAAATATTTTAATAAAATAAAAAAGGAAACCTTTTATGACGCACCATTTTAGCCAGGTAAAAGTCATCAGTTATGGTTCATATATACTTTAAATACAGCCAATGATCATAGACGTGTTCAGCTTAGGACTTAAAACTGGGCCGACTGTTGTTACGACTACATTCCGAGAATAGCAGACGGATTTAAGCAAGAGTTGCATAAAAGCAGGTCGAAGGACCGGTCATGAACATACCACGGCAGCTCTGCAATGGGGATCAGCTGGTTCGTTTTGTAGGGTACATTTCTCATTAGGGAGCAGAATATTTGTCACCCGAGGACAGAAATTATTAGCTATTCTTTAAAAAAGAGAAACATGCACTTTTTTGTGTGTGTAGTGGTGCTCTAGGCAGCAATAAGAATGGAAAGGAACTACATTTAAAAAAAAAAAAAAACACAGCAATAGTTGAAGTGGCCCATAAAACACATCTATAGCCAAAACATTAAAGGCCCACCATATTTTTTTTATTGCTACTGGGAAGATATTTGTCTTACTGGAAATAGGAAACCTCAGTGGGAATTTTGGGTCACCCCATATCGATTTTCTTTCATTTCCTGTTGTGTCTCTAGAACAGAACATAAAGGAAATCTACCCAATCGTATAAAAAAAAAAAAAAAAAAGTTTTATTCAAAACTGAAAGGCTAAAGTCAGAATCTGCACATCATTACAGTCGCGTTTATTCTGGTTGAGATGCATGTATAAAAGAAGTATGTTTATAACAGGAGGACATTGAAGGCACCACCATGGTTTTTGGAAAGTTCACTTAGAGCAGAACTAAACCCTTTTTACACTCACCTATCCCGGTTCCATTTCGGGCTCGACCATCCTATTAGTTCTTTACTTCCCAATTTTGGTTTTTGGCCAACCTGATTGGTTAGGCCGGGATGACTTATGCAGACATGTGAGTTTAATCACATTTCAGTGATTTCGACAACTAAAACCAGGCAGTGTCAGTGTTTGATTGCATATGGGACATTGCCTGTCCATTAACTTATCCCAATTTTACTTTTAATGTGGAACTTTAGTTCCTAATGAAGATGTCAAGCTCTTGGTTAGGGTTCCCACCAAAACCCACACAGGCATTCAGCTTTAGGTACATAAGGTATCCCAAATATATACTAAGAAATGGCATTCATGGAGGCTCTGTAGTGTCCAAACTTCTTTACCATGCCAATGTGCGGACATTATTGATCCTACTTTCTGCTTATTTAAAAGAGCTGTGAAAACCCATTTATTTCAAACTTGCCTACTCATCTTCTTCTGTCTTTTGAAAACGTCACTACTTCCCACCACTACATACCTCCCATGCTATGGTGTGTTAATTCCCACACCTAATAGATTGTAAGCTCTTCAGGGCAGGGTCATCTCCTCCAGTGTCCCAGCCTGTATTAGTTTTGTCGTTTGCAACCCCTATTAAATGTTACATAAAGTTGGCGCTATATAAATCCTGTTTATTAATAATAATAATTATTATTATTTTATATTAGAACATCACACAGCACTTTTTTATTCACTGGTTCCTGATGTGTTTTAATTTGCTGGATATACATGTGCACAGGCATGGGGTCAGCTCATAGAAAAGTTTTTAAAAACGTTTTACTAGAGTTATATGTTGTAACCATTATGTATACAGCCTGAGCTTAGTGCAACTTATTGCTCCCAGAATAACACACAATGTTCCTGTTTGACACCCATTGCAGGTGATCCCAGTATGTCAGCTCATCTATATAATCATGTGACCACATGGAGCAAAGCACCAAGTTTAGACATAGAAGCAGCAGTCAGTAATGTAAACAGAACAGCTTGTCCCGGCAGGAGGCTGTGATGTGTTATCCTCGTGGCAGTGTTTTTCCAGCTCGCAAACAGCTTTGGAAGCCGAGCCCCTGGATGGCTCACATGTTCACGTGCTTTTATTGACGTGAGCTAATTTCAGTTTAGGTTTTTTTCTTCATCTTTTCCCCAGCCCAAACTGGTAGGGATTTCAGTCACATTATTTCAAGACTCCCCAGACCCGAGCAGGGGTATCAGGTGGGTGGTGGTGTTTTTTTTTGTATTGTTTTTAATGCCATATTACAGTGCAGTTTTATTTAGAATGGATCCATTTTTTTTTTTTTGCCCATAACATGTAACAACCCAATGTAACTCATTGCCATGGGTCAAAAAAATAAAAAAACACATTTTTTTTTTTTCCCCCAATCGAGTTGGTTTAAACTAGAAATATCATGGAATTAATGCCCGGTATACTGGCCTTGTTGCAATCTTTGGTCATCTTGATTGGCCAGGCTAAGATGGCATAACTACCATGCCATGCAGGCATTCATTCATTCAGTCCCGGCACTCGCAGCAGAAAGCCAGGATGTGCTCTACTAACATTGCGCTGACCATTCACTTTGACTGCTCGAGCAAGGAGGAAGGCCTTCGCGGAAGGAAAGCCTTTGCCTATCCCTTTCTACAAAGCCTTACCTGATCCAAAAGCCAGGCGTCAACATCTTTGCTTCTTTTCTTCCGCGTTCTTTTTCTCCTAAGTCACCCGATCTTGCACAGAGTAGGCACGAGATTGGGTGATGTGGATTGGGAAAAAACTTCCCGATCATACTGCACATGCGTGAGATTGGCAATTTTCCTATTAATGAAAGGGCTCCTTTTGCGCATGTCCAATATTCTTGGACATGCGCAGAAGGAGCAGCCAAGAGCCTCCCGCTCCGCGACACGTGGGTATCCTGGAAGGGTCTGCACTCACCTAGGCAATCAAGAAATAATACGACAGAGCTGATCCTTAAAAAAGAAAAAAATACTAACAAACAAAATGTTTACTTTAAATTAAAGGGTTGTCTACCCTTTTAGGCAAAGTAAAAATTCTGAGCTTAGGTACGCTTTAATTTGATTTTAGTTCTGCTTTAATTCAAGCCTTAAACGGTTTTGTCCTTGCACAAGGGCTGTATTGAAGAACATATTCCAACAAAAGATGTGTGAACCAACCCTCCAGGCTCAACCTCCCTTGGCAGCGGTTCCAGTAAACATTGGCAGAGGTGAAGGTTGCTTTAAATGAAAGCAAGAATAAAAATGTGAGGACACCATAAAGCAATATTCTGCTTCTTTGTAAACTGTGCTCACAATCTGCGAACTCCAAAAGGTAACAAACGTTTTGGCTCTAGATATATATTAAAGAAAATGGATTTCATTGTGCATAGGTAGCACAAACCCTAATAAAAAAAAAGGCATATTGTATAGGGGGATGCCTGGCACTGGCTTTGTTTATCTGTTGTTGTCACTCAAAGGTAATTGAGGCAAATTGTCAAACTAGTTATACGAGACACGATTGTGACATACAACACAAAAACAAGTCAGTCAGACATTCAAAAAAAGAGAAAATGATTATCATCATTTATTAAAGTAGCGACAACATATTACGCAGCCCCATACAAAGCACTTATACCACTTACTTTAAATAGAGAGAAATCAACATATACATTCTATCACACCTCTTAACATTTCATAAAAACACAAGCAAGTCGCAACCTTGTTCTAAGAATAACTGCCAGAGAGTACAGACCTGCCTGTGACTCAGCATTTTCCCCGCACAAATCCAAAGAACATTTGGGCTTTTTTAAAGGGGTAATTTCCTGTTTATTGAATCTCCTCTTTGAGAATACCACTTTTTACTGCCTCCAATGTTCACTCTTCGAAGGATCAGAGGATCAACTGCACTTTGCATTCCAATGACATTGCTGCTACCAGAAGTTTGTTAGACTTCTGTTCTATACAATACCGTGAAATCTTAAAATAGAAATGCAACACGAAGCATTGGTAAACATAGATCTACCATTGGACACTTTGAAAAAAATTACCAAAGTCTGCACATGGAGTTGAACTCCAGATAAAAAGTTTCATAGCTGAACGCACAAACAAGTAAAATAGTTTCATCTCAAGAAATTTGTCATCCAGTTCAGCTTTTTCTGTGATCCGATAACCCCTGGCAGACTTATTTAGGCATGTTGATAAAGTAAGATTACACAAAGCAATTAAGTACTGACTAGGTTAGCGTGCTGCTCCTTTGCTAGTGCCGTTTTGTGTACGGGAATTCATAAAGACAAGTTTCAGTATAAAGCAACCCTGACGTTCGGTTAACCAGGGAAAGTTGCTGATCTATTTTAGAATAGTCTATGAAAAGAACACACTATGTTCTTTTCACTTTAGGTTCTGAAGAGCCCTGTACTGGCTCTAAACATTATGCCCAGCACTGCAAATGATAGCAGGGAAGTGGAAAATTCAATCATGAATTACAAGAACATTTCACGCATTAAATGTGTAATGTTTACAGGGGGAGTATAAGCAGCATTTGCTATGTAGAACTTTATTTCAATTGTGTGGGTGTTTTCTTTGCTTGGAATTTAGTTTCTTTATTAATCATTTTATCAACAATTATAGCAATAAAAAACTTAAGGATAGGATAGAAACTTTGAAAAAAAAAAAAAAAACTCCTAATACAGGTCAGTGAAATGAGAAAATGGTGCAGCGAGTTGCTCTTTTGTTGACTTACCTGACCCTCCGATGGGTGAGGTAGCTGGGGTTATGCCCTGAACATTTAAGCCAAGCTGGTGAGAGGCAACAGGTGGCGGCGCTGCTGCTGGTGGTCCTGGAGGATTCTCTCGTTGAGGAGAAGTAAGCGGCGTTGTGGGTTGCGAGGATGGCCCACCAGCAAGTCGAGCCAGGCGCCTACGCCTTATCTGTAAAAAAAAAAAAAAAAAAAAAAAAAAAGAAAAGGCCATGAACACATGCCGAACACAAGCATAGCGCATATGTACATAGTCAAAACAATTTGAGAAAAGACGACCATACAGATGCCTACGGATGGGGTGGAAGTCCCTAAATGGGTCACGTCACATTGAAATCTTTAAAAGGAAAGATGGAAATATGTGAGCTGCGTAAATTGTTTCTGAAGGTTTACACTCCAAGATCATCTTACACAGCAAGCACCCAACAAAGTAACACAGACCACCAAACTCCTCGTACACACTTATCTCTTGTCTGGACTACTGTAACCTCCTCCTCTCTGGTATTCCACTAACCCGACTCTCTCCTCTACAATCTATTATGAATGCTGCAGCCAGACTCATCCATCCTTCCCACGGCTCCTCTTCTTCTGCATCCCTTTGTAGTTCTCTTCATTGGCTTCCATTTCACCTTAGAATAAAATATAAGCTCCCATGCTTTGCCTTCAAGTCTCTCCACAGTTCTCCACAGAAAAATCCTCCCCTAGCCTCTTCACTCCTCCAATGACCTACTACTGACTTCCTCACTCATAACCTCATCACACGCACAGCTCCAAGACTTTTCTAGAGCTGCCTGGACTCTCTGGAATGGTCTTGCTCATCCTTTTCGGCTTGCTCATTTATAGGACCCCCAAAAACCCATCTTTTCAAATTTGCCTATCCATCTTCTTCTGTCTTTTGAAACCGTCACTACTTCCCACCATCACATATTTTCCTTTCTATTGTGTGTTACTTCCTCCACCTCCTAGACTGTAAGCTCTTCTGGGCAGGGTCCTCTCCTCCTCCTGTGTCACTGTCTGTCATTTGAAACCCCTATTTATTGTACAGCGCTGCGTAATATGTTGGCGCTATATAAAGCGTGTTTAATAATAACAATAACCGTAACCGACTTTTGAAGAATGCAAGTTTGATGGCCATAGAGCTTCAATGCAAACATAAAACTCCTTACATCTCTATGGTTACTTATTTGCATTAGTAATTTTAGGTATATGTCAACCACCCCGAATACTTGATACTGGGAAATATTCTCCTATCAGATCAGTGCAGTGACCGGGGTACAAAGGAAAAGCACATAGGGTGCCAATGCATGGGGTACATTAAGGAAACCTGTTGCCCTGTCCTTTATTGGCAAAGTGCAGGTTTGCACTTTTTGAATCATTAAAAAAACTTCACAGAAGCGTGTGTGTGTGTGTGTATGTGTGTGTGTGTATGTGTGTGTGTGTGTTCATTCCTGCTACTAAGGCACCTTTTTATTCTAATTTGTCAATGACATTGCTGATTAATATATATAAGGACTGATCTTTATGGATAGGTCACCTTTAACGTCCTCTCCTGTAGTGACCTCTGGAATGTTCTTCACTTACATGCTTATTCAGCATGCTACAAAAGATGTCCAGTGAACAAGCTTCATGTTTATCTAACACATGACAGCAGCTATAGGATAATACATCCTATGCATTATACAGTGTACACGTACGTGCTGACACGGCATCCAAATGAAATGATTCCCAGCAAACGAAAGCAGAAAAACAAAAGCAAACAGACAACAAAAACAACATGGTGTCAAGTGTTTTGTATATACAGCAGGGAAGTCACTGTACTCGGATCTGATGACCTTTCACCCGCTCCTCACCGCCTTTAGAAACTGGCACATCAGATGTGATTTTATATTACTTGTGAGAATTTTTTTTACTTTTATTTCCAGACTTAAAAGTTAAAAAGAAAATGAGGATTTCATGGAATTATAAATTTTCAGCAAATGGTTTGTAATTGAAAAAGCAGACAAAATAAACTATTTACAGAACTCCATAGAATCCGTAAAGCTTCCTGGAGTGGGTGCCAGCTCAGCACCAGATGTAGGGAAACTTCTACCCCAGTTATCCTGCGATATAACACATTACTGCCAGAAGGAAAATAAAGAAACGCACCAAAAAACACAACAACATTTCAAAGCAGGTTTAAAGAAAACATTTCTTAGGAACAGTATGCTCGGCTGCAAGCCCCCCAGCCCCCAAAGTCAACAAAAGGAGCTTTAATATTAAACTGGATTTAAATAGCGCCAACATATTATGCAGCGCTGTACATTAAAAAGGGGTTGCAAATGACAGACGATCACAGACAGTAACACAGGAGGAGAGGACCCTGCCCCGAAGAGCTTACAATCTTAAAATTACTCTGGCCCCAGATTTCAATGCTTACAAGAGGCATGAGCGATATAATAGTGCGCTGCCTTTTGGGAAAGCAGAAAAAGCTAAATGTTGCAACATCGTACATCAGGCAAATGCAACCCTATTTCCTGTCCAAATCAACACAAAGATCTCTGCAAACAGATATCAGCGAAAATATCCTTGCTGTTGTCATTATTTGCAAAATTCAAAAACAAATTTGTTCTGCAATTTCAAAGACTTCTCCTAGTGGCTTCCTCAGTTTAAACAAGTGTCAGGAACATAGCTGAACATAAACAGAAGAGGGGATTTAGATGCTAGAGAATGTTTTCCAAAAAACAAATCAGAACAAAGGAAGCTGAAGGAGTTAGAAAAAGGTTACAAAAAAGTTCCATTCAATATGACTAACTATTACTACTAGTAGCTATACCGTGACCTGATTAATGAAAATCCTTATCATGCTTCTTAGACAAACTTATGAATGTACACCACCACTTAAACAAGATAAAATGAATTGCATGAGAAAAGAAAGAGAACCAGTTTTTGCTGCAATACTTTAATACTTGGTTTCCCAGAAGCACTTTTTTCTGCCACTAGATGTCCCCGTCTGATGTCCAGCATCATTCAACCCACTTCCTTTGAGCCCAGGTAACCATGGTGTTTGACAGTGAAAGAAGAAAAAGCATGTTAAAGCTGAACTAAAGCTCCAGTTTTTAAAATGATGGATCAGGCAGGGCTATACTGCAGAAAAGGAAAGGTGATGTTCCTTTTACATAACTATTTTTACCTGCTTGATCGCAACATGGGGCCTTCAAAGTAGCTGAGCTGCACGTCTGGCTTCCCCTGCATTTGCAGGGCCTCCAAGAGCTCCCACATGGATACACAGGAGTTACGTCATTCTGACCCAGGGTCAAGTTGGCCGAAGAGCAAAAGAAGATGGTAGAGCCATACAATGATAAAAGGACAGGCAAGTATAACAGGGTTTAGTTACGCTTAAAGGGGTCACTTGCTCTTCCATCAGCATGCCATTCTTACCAGATTATGATTTAATTGGCTCCTTGTGCTGCTGCTTCCTCTTATGCTACATCTCTGCTTTGCCAGGGCCTATGGACATGGCCAATTTGTTTTGTTCACAAAGCTCATTCTCTATAGTCACATAATCGTTGCTATTTTCAGGTGACATTCACATTAGTAGAAAAGTAGGTCAATATTTTCCAACAGTCATCACTTAATAATGAACATCCAAGAGTCACATTCTTAGCTAATTTTGTTTTAACTAAAATATATCTGCCCTGGCAGACATTCCTCTAAACACAAAGTGTACATTCACCACAGTGATTAGTGCCATGGTATTTACTGTACATATGGATGGATGACAAAACATATAATAAAAAAAAAAAAAAGGTCTGGTGCTGGTTATTACTAATCAAATTATAGAGCAGCCATGGCATTCACAACACACGACGGCTTCACAGCATCAGGAAATAAATCATGTCTGGTTTTATTTTCCCAAAGGAAAATGGATTATTAAATGTTGATATTGGTCAGCACGATGTAATCTGAAAGTCTAAATCAGACTGTGTACATAGAATGACAGTCAGGTTTTAGATTAACCTATTTAGTCAGTGTTGGCTGATAAGAAATCAGGAAATACCTTGCTTTATACTGAAGAACCTTCCTGAAAATAAAATACGGGGGTTTCCATTCGATTTATATTATACACACATGTAAACAGGTAACAGACCCGTCAAGATTTAACATCATCACAAAGAGATAAATCACTGGTGGGATTAAAGGACACCAAGGAGAAAAATGGAAGATTCCATAGCAGACCGTCTCCTGAAAATGCTTTTTGGCATGGATAATGGAGTCACTGACTTAAAATTAGGATCCATGACTGGTTCAACCAGAAGGAATGGGCAGCATGGTCAGCAATTGGAAAAGACCAGGACCACTGTAGCTTTTAAAGTTACAAAACTGCATGATCAGGCAGGTCTTTTGTGCAGAAATGGACAGGTGACATCCATTCTGCAATAATCCTTACCTGCCTGATCACTCTGGGTCAAAAAACAAAACAAAAACTGAGCTGTGCAGTTCTGCCTTTGTTGAACGAATACCCAGCAATTCCGGCTTCCCCTGCTCATGGCAGGAATGAGTAAACTCCCGCATGCCTGCACATGAGTTCCATCACATTGGCCCATCAAGACTGACGAAAATCACGTCCAGGAAAGGAAGAAGTATCGTGGGAATGTTAGGTGACCCAAAGGTAATGGATCACCTTGACAAACTGTGCATCAACATGCTGCACATTAACGTGAATAAGTTAGGGCACACAGTCTAAGAAAATGTGCAGGTGTCCAGGGGCTAGAGGGTAAGTTTTCCAGGACAGGTGGGAGGGGCAATAGAGGAAGCCTTCCAGAGCAGATGGGGGGGAGCAATAGTGGAAGCCTTCCAGAGCAGATGGGGGGTGCAATAGAAGAAGACTACCGGGGCATTAGAGGAAGCCTTTCAGTGCAGGTGGGGGGCGGCAATAGAAGACTACCAGGGCAGGTGGGGGGGCAATAGAGGAAGCCTTCCAGGGCAGATGGGGGGGAGGGGCAATAGAGGTGACAGATGTTAAAAATTTCTTGGCTTCCCTCCCTCACCTGGTTCCTAGTAATAGTGCCAGTTCCAGGACAATGCACCAGAGCAACACATTTCCCGGTAACTGGAACAGCCAAGTTGGCAATGACCAACTTGATAAAAGAACGAAGCCCTTATTATGCCAGGAAAAAGCCATCTTAACCTTTTCCCCTTAAATATTAACTGAATAGGGCTATCTTAGTTTTGCTTATAACATTACAAAACATTTCTGACGGAAAAAGAGTGAGATTTGAACTTTGATCATGTTGAGGATTTTTCCCTTGCCTTTGTACCTTATGTAGGCACTGTTGTGCTTTATTGTTCTATAAAAATAAAAAGTAAACACATATAAAAATTTAATTTGCAAGCCTTTGTTACCTGAAAGCATGTTGAAAGGCTTCTAATACTTAATTCACCTGAGCACCGAGGATTTATGTACACAACTGTGTAATGTAATGACACATAATAAACGATTACAATTCTTCATATTAATCTGTTACCAATTGGATACAAACTAGCAGCAGAACTGTAAAAACTTCACTCTGATTTGCTATCTTTTTTGGCATAAACCCCTAATCTTGGTTTAAAAAAATAACAGAAGTGCGTAAAGGAGAACAATAGAATCCTTATGAATATGTTTGGGTTTTTTTTTTCTCTTTAGCGTCAGTTGAGGTGGGAAGACACAAGATGAATTCAACTGCATAGCAGACAGAGAAAACTTCTTTCTATATAAATCAATCAGAGATGCTCATAGAATTAATTAGGATCCCAGTACAGGTTGGAGAAAGAGATGGAATCTGATTGGCTACTAAGGGGATTTTTTTTCAAAACTTCTCCCATGATTGTTTAACTAAAGTGCAACTCCTGCATTTATGGCTTTTTTTTGTTAAATGTTCACTTATTTTAGCTGTGGTAGTTTTTAGTAAATATGCTTACACCCACATTGTTGCCAAAACAGCATCTTCCTTCCAGAAACTGTAGGCAGGTGGTGGCCCCTGTATTGTGACCCAACTTTTCAGTAACCACCCCAAAACAGCTGGGTGGTTACTCAAAAGTGATGAGAGGCTGGAGAGAACGCAGCAGACTCCTCCAATGGCAACAACCTATTGTTGCAATTGGCAACAACCTATTTCAGTGTTCTCCTCAACTCCTTTTAGCCAGGCACACCACCCGGCACTTTTTTTAGTGGTTACTGAAAAATTGGGTCACAGTACAGGGGCTGCCACCCGCCTACAATTTCTTCTCTCCGGTTTTAAAAAATTTCTGGTTTGAACACATGAAAATGCCCAGGCCCCTTAGCACATGCAGAATATTGGGTGCTAGGTCACTAGAAAGTGGTGCTCACTCTTGCACATGCTAAGGGAAAGATCGGCGTGACGGATAGGTAAATGCCCAAAGAGGCCGTTGGTGACAAGCAGAATGGAGGGTGGGTTTTCTGGAAACCAAAACTATTCCATCATACTGTGCTCTGCAGAATGCAACTTCTTTGGCATCTGCACAATATTCGAATGAAGATGGGCCAAATTTTATTTTTATTTTTTTAAACTATAAACAAGTAACGATTGATCTATAAGTATGATGTTTTCTTGCCAGAAAAGCCAACTGAGTAGTAGTGGTACCAATGAACTAATTTTCAGCAGGAACAAATCTGTACAGGACTGATAAGACTTAACAAAATATAAAAAGAAACAGATGGTATTTACGATATGGAGTCGCAGGTATTAAGGGTTATTCCTTGAGCAGGGACTGTATTTAAAATTGTTCAAGGGCTGTTTAATGTATACTGATCTACACAACATGTGAGGACAAATGTGCGGGGTTATTTACTGGTATCGTTGAAGTCTGTAGAATAAAATTGCAGATTCCTACAGATATCAGCAATTAATTATGTAAAGGCAGAAATGAAAACAAACAGGCATATGATATAGTGAATTAGGTGAGCCCATCTGTCTGTAGGACTAATAACAGGGTAAATCAGTACTAATTAGTGTGACGATAAGAGTAGGATATTGGTTACTGAGATGACATGTCATTAGTCTACAGGTGTTTTAACACCATATAGAAACTGGTGGGTCTGTGATCACCTTTCCAGGCAAACTGATCCACATAATCCAGTGTTTCTCAGAGGTTGCAAGGGGTTCCTTCAGCATTTTGTCCCACTCAGGTCTATGACCGCTGACTCTAATAATGTTTTTGGCTATCTGTAAGGGTGACATTCTTCCCAATGGTCAGCAATGTAAAAGGAATTCTTCCCACTGACCACCAGACTAATATACTGCGATTTGTGGATATAGTAATTATAGGAGGGGTTACCTGAAAGTTATTTCAAGGGTTTCCCCCCATGTTATAAGGATTGAGAAAATCTGACAGAACCTATATGACTGCAAAAACAAAATATTCCTAGACATTAAAAAGATGCGTTGCTGGATAAAAGAATCAGGGAGAAAGGTCATCCACCTGAAAGCACGATAATAATCGATATTAGTAAACAAGTCAGTGACACAGTGCGGGGGCCAGTCAGGTATGTAAATCACTGACCAAACTCTTCATCTTACTTACGTACAGCTGTGATAACATCATATTAGATCAGTTGTTTTTAGAAAATATTTACAGACAGAAAATACTACATAGGTCTACTGTAGCACATAAAAACACAAATATTCTTATACAAATCCGCAGATCAGTGTGTGAGGATTGCAGCAATCAGGTTGATTGTTCACCTGTCTATATGTATCATAATAATGTCCAGTGTTCTTCCTAGAATTTTTTTAAGTTGGGTGGGAAGAAGCTGTAGGTTGGTGGTGGTTACTGTTTTGTGATCCAACTTTTCAGTACCCATCCACAAACAACTGGGTGTTTTTTGAAAAGTGCTGGGTGGTCTGCCCGGCTAAAAGGGGCTGGGGAGGACCAAGATGTCTATATATTAGAGCAGTGGTTCCTCTAGGGTTTCCTAGGGGTTTCTTAAGCAGTTTGTACCTCTCATGTCAGTTTAAGTGACACCAATGATGTTTTTGGCTATCTGTAAGGGTGACATTCTTCCCAATGGCCAGCAATGTAACAGGAATTCTTCCCACTGACCACCACACTAATGTACTGTGAGCTGTGGATATAATAATTATAGCAGGGGTTCACTGAAGACCTGAAAGTTATTTCAAGGGTTCTTCCAAATTAAAAAGTTGTGAAAGGATGGTCTGGTGCAAGGTTTCTCTACCAGGGTTCCTTTCAGGAGTTCCTTGAGCAATTTGTACCTCTTAGCCAAAAACATCATTGGTGTCAATAGTAGTTGACCTCTCTGTAAGGGTGACATTCTTCCCAATGGCCAGCAATGTAAGAGGATTTCCTCCTACTGAGCACCACACTAATATACTGTGAGCTATGGATATAGAATTTATAGCGCAAGTTTCCTGAAGACCTGAAAGTGATTTCAAAGGTTCTCCTATGTTAAAGCGGACCTAAACTCTTTAAATTTCTCTTTACATAAAAAGGTAGACAATCCTTTTACGTAAAGTAAAAATTCTATTGATTTTTAAGTACAACACGCTTTTTTAAATAAAAAAAAAAAATGGGTGCAGTACTGGCCCTTTTTTCTCGATTGCCTTGAAAATGAATGGGAGCCTCCTGAGCATCTCAGGCATGCGCAGAAGGAGCCTTTTCGTGAATCGCAAAAAAAATTGCCTATAATACGCATGCGCTGTGAGATTGGCAATTTTTTTCTAACCTACGTCACCCGATCTCACGCCAGGGTCAGTTGACGTAGGAAGAAGAACACAGAAGAAGAAGAGAAGATGGCGCCACCCGGCTCTCCAGCTCTGAGACGAATGCTGGGACGATGCGGGACCCGATGGAAAAGACCTCCGAACCGATCAACTGCCCTGAGGGATTGAAGGTAAGTGGATTTTGTTTTTGGCATTTTTCAGTTTACTTCCTCTATAAATATGTAGAGAAACAATGTATTAGGTATACAGTGATCAGGCAGGGCTATAATAGACTATAAAAAAACTGCAGTTTACTTAGCTATAGGGAAAACAACACCAAATATAAGAGCAGTGAAAAGTGAAGACAGGCTGGATTACTTCCCAGCCGTGTATGGTATGGTTGGCCTATAAGTCCGGCAATACAGCCGTATGGTATATGTGTATGGTACGGTTGGCCTATAAGTCCGGCAATACCGTATGGTATATGTGTATGGTATGGTTGGCCTATAAATTCGCCAATACAGCCATATGGTTGCCAATGACCACGTACAATAAATATGATGATATCATTATTAAATAGGATTTATATAGTGCCAACATATTACGCAGCGCTGTACATTAAATAGGGGTTGCAAATGACAGATACAGACAGTGACACAGGAGGAGGAGAGGACTCTGCCCCATAGAGCTTACAATCTAAGATATCCAAGTAATACTTAGCAAAACATTATATTTATTTTTAGTAAAGTGTCAGTCTCACCTCATCAGCGCTCAGCTCCTCCATGTTTCTCCTCTTAATGGTGGCAGAGTTGTCGGGGGTAACAATAGGGGGTCGGTGAGGGCTGGCAGAGTTCAGGTGTTCGATGTGAGATCCTGGAGGTCCCTAAAGATAAGGGGGGGGGGGATGGAAATGGAAGCAAACCGGTCCAGGGGCCCAGATGAGACAATTCCAGTCTGGGGGGCAGAGTAAGGACTGACCTAGGGGGGACAGATGACTAAAAACAGGGGCCCTTATGGAGCTTATAGTTTAGCAAGGTGATAAAGAAAAGGGGACCCTAAATGGAGTAACAGGGTAAGAGTTTGGTGCCTCAGACAGTAAATGAGCAAATAATTAAGAATCAGGTTTTAAGGATGGACAGGCAGAGTTCAGGGGCCAAATGATGGATAGGCAAAGCCCAGGGGCCCAAAGGATGGATAGGCAGAGTCCAGGGACCCAAAGGATGGACAGGCAGAGTTTAGAGGTTAAAGGAACGCAGGAAGAGTCTAGGGGCCAAAACAATAAAGGGGAGCCAGAAAGTCGAGGGACAAAGTCGAAGGGGGCAGAGAAAGGCCAGGCAGCGTTTGAGGGCCCTTAATGGGGTGCAGAGTCCAGGGTCCCAGGATGTGAGAGACAGGCGGCCTCAGTTCCTCATTGTCAGCAGCAAGGCCTCGGGCACACCGTTCTACCGTCTCTCACACAGGCACCGGAAGAGATAACAACCTCCGCCGCCGCTTCACACAGGATTATTCATCAAAACAACCGGGCAGCCATCTTGCCAGCGCGTTCTCGTCACCTCAGGAAAGCCCAGTCCCCCCGTGCGCGCTCCAAGAACCAATCAGCACGCTCTGTGGGCGGGGATTGAGGCGGGAGGGGCGGAACCGGGAGCGAGCAGAGAAAGGGAGGGCGCCTGGCAACAGGGAAGAGTCTGGTATCTATGGCAACCTGAGTTGGGCCTTCCTGCCTGGTAGAGCCTGGGGGAGCCATTTCCTGGAAAGAGGCAAACTCACTGTACAGTGGGTTCCAGGAGCCGGGCAAACACAGTGCCTGGGATCTATCTACTAACCATGCCCAGTGCTCCTTATTTACCTCTTCTAAGTATGAGAAGTGACTGTGTATATCCTAACCCCATAACAATATTGATAGACCATCACAAATCAGCATTTCCAGGTGGCCTACTTTATCTGTTTTCACTTGAAGTCACAAGAAATCAGTAATTTCCTGAGAAATTGCTATCTAAAATTTTATAATAAATCATAGCCCTGCAATTAAGTTTCTACAGCGTATCGCTTCGTCACGACGATTGATCGGCATTTGCGCTTCTGTTGCCTAGTTACAAATCACAGAAGGAGAGACATTTGTAGCAACAAACGTAATAATATAACACAAAACTGACCTGTAGCTACGTCGCTGTTCACAAATCAGTGATAATCGCTGGCAATTGTGTTTTCAGCAGTAAAAAATCGCTACTAGGAAATCGCCAATATGGTATTATCTTTAGGGCCCCATACAATGGCCACATAACATTGGTGATCCTCCTGGCGATGGGCTTTCCAATGATCACTAAGGTGCAGCTGACACGTTACCAAGAAAACTTCCTCAGTGTCTCAGATCCTGCAAAATGTCGATCACTTGCGGCTTGCTGCAGCTCCCGTATTCGCCCTACAAGCATGCAATGCCATAGGAGGAGATGGCGGGCTCTTAGCAAATCTACCCTGGCATGTTTTTGAGAACAGCTGGTGTCACATGGGCCTAACACAAAGACATTTAAATTAATCTTTATTTTTACCAAAAATTCATATCATAAGAAAAAACCTACACAATATATTTGTATCCAGACTATATCATGTATAGTTATCCCTACATAATGATGACCCTTGTACATACAATTACTAACGCGTTTCGCTCTGTTCTTCAAATGACCCAAACAGGCAAACACAGACCAATCTTTGGGTTTTATCTCCAATCTTGGCACTGCTATGTCTAGGCACAATGAAGGGATTTTTCTGTGGCACTGGCACACCCCATCTCCCTTCCCCCGATAGGGCCATTATTGGTTTGTAGGAGTTATGTTTAGTGAGCCTCAGAGGAAGTGCAACAGCTGTCACCTCAATCCGGACATTACTATCAAGTGACTTGAAAAAGGAATGCAGAAATCAGACATTGCAAATGTAAAATGAACCCATGCTTTGTTTATGCATTGCAAAATGACAGGTTCACTTCAATACCCCTCTCCCATTCGGATATTAACCTTTTCCTTGCTCCACCCACAGCTCCATTCCTTATATTTTACACAGGGCTATGGAGTGATAGTGCTGGTGGTTGGTACCTGGCCCAGTGCTTCTTCATACATGGAAGTACTGAATGTTTCCTTCACTCCCGGCAGGTGATTGGAGTCATTAACAATGAGTTAGTATTGCAATTTCGGCCTGAAAAATATTTCCAAATTCTACTTTCACATTTTCACTTGTTCCAACATTTTCACGACAGCAAGTTATACAGATCGTACAGATTTTTACTCTAGTTGCAATATAATGATCAGAAATATTATTCACATCCACAAAATTGCTGAAATATCAGAAAAAGTCACATACAGTATTGCTTTCAGTCTGAAGTCCAATGAAGTGAGGAGCAGTGAAGCTCAACAGTACAATTCTACTGCTATGGTAACGTTTATTACCATTTGATAAACCAATAAAGTCCCCAGATACCATTATCCTGTTTTCCCAAAAATAAGACAGTGTCCATTATTAATTTTTGCTCCAAAAAATGCACTAGGGCCTATTTTCAGGGGATGTCTTATTTTTACATAAACAACAATTACATTTATTCTTAAACAAAAAAATGAACATTTATTAGAAAACATTCATGTCATCATTTTATGAATCATCATCATAACTCTCCAAACCCTGATTTCCATCTTGAATTTCTTGTGACTTTCCTTTAGAACCATTTACATCAATTCCTCATGTCCAGCAATAGCACTTTTCCTTAAATGAGCACCTCTCGTCCATGTATTTATATATTTTGTAGTTTATTTTCAAGGTAGGGCTAAAATTTTGAGCATCCTTAAAAATACAGAAAAATCATGATAGGGCTTATTTTCGGGGTAGGTCCTATTTTCGGGGAAACAGTATTTTATGTGGAACAAATTGGATTTTTTGTTCCGATATTTACACATTGCTCATGTACTTTAAGATCAGATTTTAAAATGATAATATATTCTCTATTATATATTGAAACTGTAATCTCTAATAGGTCATCAGTGCCAGAGGTGTAAGAGCACCTGTCCTTACAAAGAGGAAAGATCTGCTAGAGGGGGTGTGGTCATCGCATAAGACTTCATCCACTTCTTTTGTTGAAAGATCTGTGGGAGGCCCCAGCTGAGAGGATGAATGTTTGGCCTCAGGTACATGGACAGTTGGCTATCATGTTGCTTAAATTGCCTGTGACTAATCTATAAGCTGTCCGTCACCAACAGATGGAAATTATTTACGAAGCAAATAATTGCAGCATTCTGCTACACTGTAATAGTATACTGGTGTAGTTTACACCAAAGGAAGCCACCCACTGCAACTATTTGCTGCAGTTTCTCAACCAGGGTCCCTTCATAGATTGCTGGGGGTATTGAGCAATTTGTGCCCCTTAGGTCAATTTATATTTCAGACTTTTAATTAGGGTTTTTAATAACATTTAACAGTACCACCCCTTTATCATTTAACATGCCCTATGTGGGCTTACAAACTCTGATGGAGAGTAAACATCATTAAACATATTTGACACCTAACAAAATATTGACAGGACTAGAAACACGGTAAACAAGACCTACCAAACCCATATTCTTTAAGCAATAGTCAGAACTGACAGACACAATGGGCCTGATTTATTAAAGCTCTCCGAGACAAGAAAGGATACACTTTCATCAGAAAAGCTGGGTAATCCAGCAAACCTGGAATGAGTTTCTTCAAAGTCATTTTCTATTTGCTAGCAAATGTTTCGAATCCTGGACCAGATCCATTCCAGATTTGCTGGATCACCCAGCTTCACTGATGAAAGTGTATCCTTTTCAGTCTCTGAGAGCTTTAATAAATCAGGCCTTTTGTGTCAGACAGAACTGACAATTACTTAAAGAATACAAGTTTGTTAGGTCTTATTATTTGTAAGAAAAGAAAAGCAAATATGTCTGGGTTAGTATCCTACCAGGTTCCTGAGGGGTTTTGACAAAGTGTATTCTCTCCACCATCTATTATTAAATATTAGTATTATTATTATTATTATTAATATTAATAATAATAATAAACAGGTTTTTTGAAACGCCAACACATAACACAGCGCTGTACATTAAATAGGGGTTGCAAATGACAAACAAATACAGACAGTGACATTGGAGGAGAGGACCCTGCCCCGAAGAGCTTACAATCTAGTAGGTGGGGAAATTTTACACACAATAGGAGGTGAGATATGTTGTGATGGGAAGTAGTGACAGGTTCAAAAGACAGAAGAAGATGGGTAGGCAAGTTTGAAAAAACGTCTTTTGAGTTCCCTCCAGCCTTGGAAAGCTTTATAAAATCAGGGTCAATGGGAGGGGATGGGGTTGAAGGAAGAAGACTCACATTATAGTTTGAAATAATTAGGAAATTGTCTAACTATGTGGCCCTAAAAGCCATCCAGGGTTTCCAGATGCGGTCAAATGTATCTAGGACAACAAAACAAAATTATATTTGTATATATACTGTACATACAAATACCACAAACCTACACAGCTGTGGCAAAGTCTTCACATGCTTCAGGCAGCAATGCACCAAAAAACAGGGAATGCATTCAAACACCACAATGCATTTAATACATTCTGACATATCAGGTGCTTTGCTGTCATGGCATGCTGCATTAGAATTAAATAAAACCTGAAACATCCACAAAGCCTGCACAACTGCTTGCTATAGAAACGTTGGCAGTGTGTTTGACAACATCCAAATTTGTAGCATCCCACCAGAAGGGACCAAACCTTAGGGCTAGGCAAATAAATACGAAGATGGGACATACTGAAGATCTTTATGATCAGGTATTGGCAGACCACTGAGGTTTCATCATTGGAGCCCCATCTTATGACAACTAAAGTCCCTCTCTATATCCAAAAGCCTGAAGACAAATAAGCTGCTGCTGTTGGCAACAATATTACATTTCATTTAAAGGAGGAGCTTTGATTTGAAAACTAGCGAAACAGATTTACAGGATGGACTACAAAAGGTGATTGTGTAGGCTTTACAAATACAGAGGAGATCACAATTATATTAAGTTGTGTTTTAATGTGTGAAAAGTTTTGTTATGTGCATTCATTTTTAAGGTATTTAAGGATATCTATATCCTTTTGATACATAATGAAGCTGTGGCTCCTGCTGTAAAATGCTATACCACTACAAGCAGGCATGGTCTTTCCAAGGAAAGAGTTATGTGTGTTCTAAGAAGTGGCAACTTCAGACCAGAGGATTTATCTTTTGTACATGAAAGAAGATTCTTTTTGTTTGCCATTGAACCACCTCTGTGCTAATAATTATGCTGCAGCCCCAGATTCGTGGGTAACATTAGTTTGTCATAACCAGACCTATTCTGCAATGTAAAGACTTTCTTAGCTTCATTTCTAATGAGGTCAGGGATATTCTCTAGCATTTAAATCTTCACAGTTATACAGTCCCCTTTAATTGGATCTCCTTTGTATATATAATATAATATTTCACATTTCTCACCCTGTTCTTAGACAGTGTAAAAAACAATTGGGTCATTGGACTTAACCCAGAGAAATAGGAAGCTGTGTGGCATGATCCCATCATCAGATAGATAAACATTTTCAATAACACTTTATTTCAAACATGAATTAAAAAAAAAAATTGTTCCAACAATTTGTAAAACGGCTTATCTAAATCAGAAACATCAACATCTAATGTAAAGTGATCCAAAAATGGGTGGGGACGTTTGTTAGTTCCAACTCTCCAAAGAAAGAGTTATGTGTGTTCTAAGAAGTGGCAACTTCAGACCAGAGGATTTATCTTTTGTACATGAAAGAAGATTTTTTTTTGCCATTGAACCACCTCTGTGCTAAATTTTATGCTGCAGCTCTGGATTTGTGGGTAACATTAGTTTGTCAAAAACCCGACCTGTTCTGCAATGTAAAGACTTTCTTAGCTTCATTTCTAAGGAGGTCAGGGATATCCTCTAGCATTTAAATCTTCTCAGTTAATACAACCCCCTTTTATTGGATCATCATGAAAAGTGTCATAATTAATCTCATAGTTATGTATGGAGTGTATTCCAGACTCCCTTGGAGACACCCTCCTTTTGTACTCTCTTTTGAGGGGGTCATACTTTTTCATCCAAATTTAAAATACTGGGCATTTATTATTGGTTTGGAGAAAATTCCCCTTTGGTATTCAACATACTCAAATTCCCCAATCTGGAGATTTGAGGGTTCTCCCATGGTCCTTCCTTACAACTGGGTACTTTCTATCCTGCTATAGCAGTCTCCTATGTGCTTGTACCATCTCTTACCAGGTTTGCACTGATCTATCGTGGTGTACATTGTATTCCTCCTATAGGTATACAATCATTCCCTGATGAAGCAAATTTAATTTGCGAAATACGTTGGTCCTAACAAGACTGCTTCTGAATTCTTGCTATAGGCTGTTACATATTAAACAAATCAGTGTAACTAAATTTGTTCAGGCAGGTTTGTATACCGAGATTATACATTAGGAGACGGATTTTTAGATTGTATTTTGTCATGTTTTTAAATATATGACTGCAATAAAATGATTTTATATATTTGTTGTTCTAAGTGTGCTGCCTTAAAAGTCCCAACATGTTTTTTACTGTTTGGTTCCAATTGAAATAGGGATGTTGGCAGCAAGTTCAAATCTTGTGGATTTGACAAATAAGTCATTTCATTTTATATATAATACAATATTTCACATCTCTCAGCCTGCTTTTGGACAGAGTAAAAAGAATTTGGTCATTGGATTTAACCCAGAGAAAGTAGGAAGTTGTTTGGCATGATCGCGTCATCAGATAATTAAACATTTGCAATAACACTTTATTTCAAACATGAATTAAAAAAAAAAAATTGTTCCAACAATTTGTAAAAGGGCTTATTTTAATCCGAAACATCAACATCTAATGTAAAGTTATCCAAAAAATGGGTGGGGTCGTTTGTTAGTTCCAACACGTTCAGCAGGATAAACTTGCTTCCTCGGGGGAACATCACAAATGTATAGTGGTAGTTTCACAAAAGCTTGTAAAGAGGCAAAAGACAAAAGCTCATGGGAGCTTGTATTGGACAGGTAGGTATATCCTTACAGGTTAAAAGTGTTATTGAAAAGTTTAATTATTTGATGATGTGATCATGCCACATAATTCCCAACTTTCTCTGGGTTATATCCAATGAATAGTTTTCAGTGAGGACCATATCCTTAATGCCTGTTTTTGGGCAGTCAAATTCAACTTGGAATCTTTCTTGGCCATTGGATTAGGGAAACCAAGTTGCCTGTGAGGTTATAATTGCTGACATATGTTCCAGACACTTATTAAAACTGAAAAAGTGCTTGAATGAGCAGAACATTTTTCTTTGGATTTTTATAGGGATTTTAAAATTGACTTGTTCTGTAGAGAATATTTGCTAACGTATGTTAAATTTAGAAGCTTCATATGTCTCTTTACCATTCTCCCCCATTACCAGCCACAAAGACTGTTCATTCCCAAGTCTGAGGAGTCAGTGAAATAGCCAATAATGGAGAATTTATCCTCCACCAAAGTTTCCAAACTAGCTTGCTCCTTTCACCTCTCCATCCAAAGTCAGAGGCTAAAGTATGTTTTTTTACCATTAAGTTTTAGGGATCACAGAGATATTTATATTGTTAGGTATTGCCCCTCTATGGGCTCCATTTATAAAACAGGGAATCAGACTTTCTCTCATGGAATTGATTCCCACCAAGGAATGTTTGAGAGAATGCCAGATTCCCTGTTGTATAAACAGAGCCCTATGTGTTTTTGTTCTATCTGTAGAATTGATAATTCAGAGATCACCATATGTATTTACCTCGTCTGTACAAGACAACTACAATCTCTTCATTATTAAATTTACCTTGTGGACGAGGCCATTCACCTGCAGAAGTCTAAAGTAGTCATGAAAAACAGCAAGGAAAATACAATTTCTTGGTATATTTTATATTTTAAATTACAGACCATTCATAAATCTTTGCCAGATAACTAACATACCCCATTACAAAGCAATACAGGGGCTTTATAAAAAATAAATATACACTGGAAATAAACAATTCTTGCATAGATAATTGTTCAAAACACTTGTTTGTCTTCAGGCGACCCCCAGACAGATTCAGGACACGTCAACAGGCTTCCTGCACTCGCCGGTACACTTGTCTGCATACCTGGTCCTCACATCTCAGCTCCTGCGGGAAGGGAGAGCGTAAGTCACCATAATAACTAATAATATTAGAATTATGCTCACCATTCAGTGGTTTCAGAAAGCTTCATGCTAGGACAATAGATCAATTGAATAATGCATTTAAACCTGACAGGTGCACTTCATACAATAACAAAAAATGAATTTATTATTATTAAATATTATTATTATTATTATTAATAAACAGTATTTATATAGCGCCAACATATTACGCAGCGATGTACATTAAATAGGGGTTGCAAATGACAGATACAGACAGTGACACAGGATGAGGAGAGGACTCTGCCCCATAGAGCTTACAATCTAAGATATCTAAGTAATTCTTAGCAAAACATTATATTTATTTTTAGTAAAGTGTCAGTCTCACCTCATCAGCGCTCAGCTCCTCCATGTTTCTCCATGTTTCTGGTGGCAGAGTAAATAGGGATTGCAAATGACAGACATATACAGACAGTGACACAAGAGCAGGAGAGGACCCTGCCCAGAAGAGCTTACAATCTAAGAGGTGGGGGAAGTATCACACAATAGGAGGGGAGATATGGAATGGTGGGAAGTAGTGAGGGTTTAGGAGACAGAGGAAGACGGGTAGGTGAGGTTGAAGCGTTGGGTTATGAGTGATCTTTTAAATGTGCAGAAAGTAGGAGCAAGCCGAATAGGATGAGGGAGACCATTCCAGAGAGTGGGGGCAGCTCTAGAAAAATCTTGGAGACGTGCGTGGGATGAGGTTATAAGTGAGGAAGTCATTGGTAGGATCAAAGAGAGCAGTTAGGGGAGTAAGAATCTAGAACACCAATTTGTCAGATTTAATCCCCTGTACAGATGCACTTAGTCTGGGAGGGCCAAAAAGAAGTCCTGTTTAATGTGAAGTCCTGTTTAATCCCCAATAAGGGAACAGTCCAATGTGTTCAGATCAAAATTAATAACCCCTAACGACTTTTTACTGTAGTGGCATTTTGCCATGATGCATTACTGGTACAGTTTTACATAAGTATACATTGTAACCAAAATAAATAGATAATGGCTTCATGTTGACTCTTCCTGCATTTTTTCAAGATGCCTTGCACCTAAATTTTCTTTTACTGTAGTCAATTACCATACATGTGTTTATCTGTAGGGAGGAAATCACAGTGAGGAATTTAATGGTCACGTGTGCCATGTGGGGTGACAGTTGCCAAGGTCAGGGCAGATCTATGCAATCTGTAGTGTGTGATGGAGTTAACAGGCTGAACAAGAAATGTAACAGCTGCAGCCACTCCTCTCCATAGCATGGCGTTTTCCTGGCATACCAACAGCGACCTACTCACACATCTAACTGCACCCACACATTGGAATGGAACTCCAAGACTGGCATCTTAATGACTGATTACAATGATTCAGTGCAGTCCAAGTTTTTTTTCTAATGCTTGGCCATCTTTAAAGGATTTAAAGGAGACCAATAAATAGAAAAATTATTTGCTGCTATAACTGGATACCTGTTGAAAGTGCTAGTTGCCTGACCTATCCAAAATCTATAATACATCCTTCAGCAAGTAAGACAATGTAAAGTCTGGACTCCACCTTCTTGGGATAGGTTTTCTACTTTGCCACAGCTATTACACCCCACAAGGATAACCTGTGGTTGTATGTAGGGCCAATAGACATTGATCAGGATATTTCTTTAGTGGGAGTGAGTGGGGCATAAGTAACAGTCATCCAATGTCTGTGTAGCTTTAAAATTGGCTTACAATGAAATGGTAATAGGCCAATATGCTGCCATGTTCTTACAGTCGAGCTTACAAAGCCAATGCTGCCAAAGGTTCTTTCCTGTCCAGCTTACATGGGAATCAGGAGATGGGCAGCATGGTGGCTCAGTGGTTAGTACTCTGGCCCTTGCAGCATTAGGTCCCAGGTTCGTAGTTCGGCCAGGACACTATCTGCATGCAGTTTGATGGTTCTCCCTATGTTTACGTGGGTATCCTCCGGGTGGGTTAGTTAACTTCACCCCAAAATTGACCTTAGACTGTATTGACATATGACTATGGTAGAGACATTAGATTGTGAGCCCTATGAGGAACAGTTAGTGACATGACTATGGACTTTGTACAGCGCTGCGTAATATGTCGACGCTATATGAATACTGTGTAATAATAATTAGGAGATTTGTTCTCCATTAGGGAGATGATCCAAGTTCTAGCATTTTATGTGAGCAATACTACTGAAGGGGGTCTGGATCAATAGATAATAAGTTTAACCCTTCTATTCCTGACAAATGGCTGCATTAAAGGACATACATACCAGATGCAGATGATCCCCATCCAGCCAGTGAATCCAACCCCGATTCTTCTTTTCCCCCTTCTGAACGCAGACCAGTCGTCCATTGTCACAGGTGACTACACTCTGCTCAGAGACAGAAAATATACTTTTAAAAGAACGAAAAAAAAATATAGTATGACATTTCATAAAGTGAGTCTTAAAGTGCCAACCCAATATCTTACTCAGCTAAGACAGAATTGTACCAATATCAAAATATGAAAAATGTCAATAATGACTAACAAATTAACTAGATAGTTTAATGTATATAATAAATCAGGAGTCACATGATTTATAAAAGCAGACCAGCATGAAGGACATATGGTATGATGTTATAGTGCAGTGTTTCCCAACCTTTCCTAAATCGTGGCATATATTTTACATTAGAAAAATCCCACGGAACACCACTAAACAAAAATGTCACAGATTAATTAGCTACCTGCTGCCATCTAGTGGAAGAGTACTTCTTTGTTCTGCCTATCGCTATACATTGCTGGTATAGCCAAATGAAGACAAATTATTTGCAGTAAATAAATAATTTTCACACCAATTAACCAACGTTGGATAATTTCTCATGGTACACCTGAAGATCGCTCATGGCACACTAGTGTGCCGCGGCACAGTGGTTGAAAATCACTGTTATAGTGGATAGGTCTTTATAAAGATAATTGGTTTAAACTAGTGTTAGACTACCACCTGCTGGTGAATTTTATTATAGCATTTATTTAAATTACAAAGTCATGTTTCTCCAAATGTTTTATGAAGGTCTAACTATAAGTTTAAACATCAACAAAATACATTCTAGGTATTTCAAGACAAAAAAATGTCTTTTTTTTTTTTTAAGCACATCCAACACCTACACAGCAATGGCCCCGACCATGAAGAAGGGTGGACAATCATCTGCTATGTGAATACTAACTACAAAAAGCTAAACAAAAAAAAGGAACTGCAGGCCCAGGGATCTTAGGGAATATGAATCAATAGTGGGTATTAAGAACTTGCAAGCACAGGTATCATCTTGAGAAGCTTTACAGCTGGTTTTCATTAGAAAGCAGCCATACCCCATGTATAAAAGCCTATCCCCTGCCAGCATGTTGCAAAGACGACACTTGTCCTGTGTGTGGAAGTAATGACTTTTCTTTAGAGGTCCAACAACCCTCATTGAGTCAGACCTAAAGCTCCTAAATATGCAGGAATTGTATGTCTGACTCCTTATGGGGTGTGCCAGACCTCTGCAGAGAGACCACCCATTTCACAAGGGAATGCAAGGCTCTGTTTCTACATCATGCTGATAGAGGACAGTTTTTTCTACTAATAACTAATTCTTTAAACACATGATTTAAACCCTGATTTATTAAAGCTCTCCAAGACTGGAGAAGATACGCATTTATCAGTGAAGCTGGGTGATCCAGCAAACCTGGAATGAATTTCTTCAAAGTCGTTTGCTATTTCCTAGTAAATGTTTTGAATCCTGGACCAGATCTATTCCGGGTTTGCTGGATCACCCAGCTTCACTGATGAAAGTGTATCCTCTCCAGTAATGGAGCTTTGATAAATCAGACCCATTTTGTTAAGCAGTACCTGGAATGCATAAAGACATTTAAATAGGCTTCAAGCAAGAACAATTTTAAAGGGCCGTAGTTGTAAAGTACAAAATATAATGTAAAAAAATGAAACCTTGCCAAGTAAAATAATATTAATAATAATAAATTAAACAAATCATTTTCTAAATACTGGTATAACAATTTGCCAATCCTTCAAACAGACATGTAAAAATTAGTCTCTGGACGACACCCTGGCACTATCCATACCTTGCATTTTCGGTTATCCAGGCCCTTCAAGTCTTCATCAAACTCTCGTCCCAGGGTAAACTGGACTCGATAATTGCGAATGTTGCTGAGTGTCCGAATGACAAAGTTGTCACCATCTTGTTCTATGACTTTCTGAGGCTTGACAAATTTGGCCAAGTTCCTGGTGAAAATATCTATATCTAAAAGAAGGATAAAAGGGTTTAAAGATGAATTCCTAAATCACGCATTTCGCTCTGACATCTTCTGCAGCACTTTACAGAATTTATATTAATCAATGAGTAACTCACAAGCTTTGCTGAATTGTCCATAAAATATAAATTTATGAGATTGATATCCATTGCACCAAGCTTTAAAGGCGAATTAGTCTGAGAAGACACACGTCAAGGATTAGAAGCAAGATATCCTAAGCATATCACAATACAGGCCTTTAGCTTTTTGTCTGAAACAGCCGTGTATCCTGTCATGAGTAAAGTGCTTTTGGCTTGAAACCAGTACTGTAACAAGGCAGATTTATTCCCAGCTACACAGTGATTCATAGGAATTATCCCAGACAGTCCATTGCCCAAATGCAAATCCTAAACTGTATAATAGAGCAAAAGCCTGCAAACCTGGCCACAGGTGAGCAGATACCTCCAAGAGGGAACAGATCTTTCCCTTCTTGAGAGAGGTGGAGCTCTAGAATTAGGAACAATCCTATATGAACCATTACAACACAGGCAGTGCTTTCCATTCTACCTACTTACTTTTAATAATAAAATCAGATCCCACCTGCACAGATTGACCAATTTGTGGAAAGTCTTTGTGGTAATGAGCTTTGCAAGGTGTCCAAAGGTATGCATTTTTATCCCAGGTATGGAAGACATAGCTCAGGTTCTGCAGTCAGGAGCAATTACATATTAATGGGCTTATTATGGTAACCCTTATTATTATTTTCTACCGGTACCAATGATCAGAAGTTGACTTACTGGTTATCTGCATGAAAAGAGCTGATATTTAGGTTGTAGAGGTTCAGTTGGTGGTGCAGAGGGAGTCACAGTACTTCTAAGTAGTTTGCAGATGTGACGTTCTAATTTATTTGCTGCAAACTTGTTCTGGGTTAGCATATTAAAGCACTGGGGGTAATAAAACAGCTAAATGTAATGAAAAAAGTAAATGAGAGTTTTTAGAAGAGAATTATCATTGTCAGCCATGTGTTCTGCTCATCGGGATGATGTTTTAAAAAACCCATATACAATCATAGGAGGTGCGACCAGTGCAGCCACTTTTAGGCCCAATTCACACATCTGCATTGTAATATGATAGGGCAGCTGCACAAAAAAAATTTTGAGGCAACTATATTTTAGAAGATTTTTAAGATAATGTGAACTGGGGGTGACAATCAAGATAAGTTACTCTGAAATTTGGTAACATGCAATGCATAGGTTTGAACGCAGCTATAATCAAATCTGTCAGCAGCCATAAAAAAATTCACCTTCTGAATAGCCACGCTGATCTTTCTATTCATTTCAATCCCTGACTCAAAGTATGGAGATCAGGATTCTCAGTAATCCAAAAGAGCATTGAAAATAAAAGCAGCCAGGCAACAAGCATTTGCAGAAGATGGACAACAACAGAATGTTATAAATTTGTTTACGGTACCAGATTCTGTAGCTCATAACTAAATCCTATGTACGTCCTCAATCGTTCCCTTGATGGTTTATTTGCTACCAGTAATAATAGTGGTATATGGACACACTGTGGAGATTTCCATAGAGCCTCATCCACAGAGACTACTCATATAACTTATATAACTCTATAGGCAAGTTAAAAAGACTTAGAATAATAGAGTTACATAGTTACATAGTAAGGTTAAAAAAAGACATAAGTACATCAACTTCAACCACTAGGGAAATAAACTTATCCCAGATATAAAATCCTATAGACATAGTTGGTCCAGAGGAAGGGAAAAAACCCTGGTACAATTTGCTTCAACAGGGGAAATAAATTCCTTCCTGATTACAGGAGACAATCAGATGTTCCCTGGATCCACAGTCTCTGTTATTTTACTTTAAAGCCTTAATCCCCAGTTATATTCTGTGCTTCTAGAAATCATCCAGCTTTTTCTTAAACCAATCTATAGAAATTGCTGAAACTACTTTCTGAGGGAGCCGATTCCACATTTTCACAGACCTTACAGAGAAGAATCCCTTCCTTATCTGGAACTTAAACTTCTTTTCCTTCAGATGCAGAGTGCCCTCTTGTCATTAGTAAAAGCAATCTTGTCATTGTTTTAAAAATCTAAAATGCTGCCATATTCATTCATTACACATGGAGGTTGTACTCACTGCTTAGTAGTGCAATACAGTGATTGCACTTTACAAATCCCCTCTTTTAAAATAATGCTGCCATTCTAGAATAATCTCTGTGATCCTTTTTAGTTCCACCAACACATTTTCTAATACAAAGTAGCCAGCAGAAAAAGAGAACAGATCTAGAATTGAAATGTCACTATGAAAATCAGAAAAAGCACCGACACTTATGAGTGTGACAAAAGTTACAAAAAATGTTTATTTACTTGGAAAAACATGGAGTAGATTCCCATTTGCATTCTTTTTCTTTTTCATACACTAGCTCTAAATATTAGAATTGTAACCTTTTTATTTGCTGTGAAAAATATCTCTTGTTCTCTCTGCCTTTCTTTTCATAGATCAGACCCCCTTTGTATTCAGTTTTCATACTGGATAACTTTAAGGTGATTTAAATTATAAGGTGAATTTACCTTATAATTTGCTAAATGAAGGACCTTGAAATCATGCAGCAATATCCACCATAGCTATAACAATTCAGCTACCCTAAAAAGCATTTTAATTTCTCCAAAAGCTTAACATTCTGACTGCTGACCACAAATGACCCACATTGGATCAAAGTCACGCAGCAAGCACCTGATAGAACAGGGATAGGATGTTTGATCTTGTTATCATCCTATAACACCAAGCACAAAGCAATCAGATGTACAGTGACAGGCACTTACCCAAACTCTGCATGTAACGTTCAAAGTTCTCATTGCTGACCATGTTCCAGGTGCCACTAAAGTTTGGAGGAGCCATAGGTAGATTATTGCAATGCAGCCTATCGGAGCTGGAGATGAAGAACAGTATGTGACAAGTCCCAGGCTGCCTATTTTTATACTGATGGTGGAGGAGTGTCGCCTATACCCAACACAGAGAGGTCCACCTACAATCTATTCTCTGTAACCCTTTCCTCTCTGATGCTGGAAAAACCTTTGTGCAGAGTCCAAAAAGCCCAAGGTCGCACAGTTCTAAAAATCTAATGTCATTGAGTTCTCCAATTAGTGTATAGTTATAACACAGGCAGAACAAGCCACAATAAAAAAATGTATTTGGTCATATGATTTAAAAAAAATGGCATGTAAAAAATGACTAGATCTCATGACTTTGTACATTATTCACATATTCAGGCACGAGCATACATTTGTTCCCATGGGGGTATTTCCAGGCATCACCTGTTGCAGTTTATCACAAGCCTTGCAACATTTCTGGGGCCAAAATAGAGAAAAAATGAACCATCTGAATTGATCCACATTATTCATGAAAGCGTTATAAAGTTGAATGATGGTACAAGGGGGAGATTTGTACCCTAAGGGTTGGGTCGATTTGTAACCTAGGATAGGGTCTATGAGCCCTTTATTTTGGCCAGCACCCACTGCTGTTAGAGTCAGCCAAAAAGGGGTTTTGGGTGGTGACATTTTTGACCAGAACTAACGCGTTTCAATACCTGTGAACCCTGCCATACACGTGGCCGTTTTAAGGTCATTTATCATCCAATATGAATTGCAAATCAAAAAGTAATCTGTTAGGAGATCTGTTAGGGAACCAACTGTGTACCCCGTAGTGTTCACTGGTTTCTTCCTGCTGACTTGCATATATTATTGTATACGGTAGTGTGGTGGAGGGCAGCAAGATAATTTACTGAGAGTTGTAGGGGAGTACAGTATAAAGTTTAGGTTTTTGGATTTTACTTCCCCCCATATTTGTTCCAATTAGGAGAATATATTAAAAAAACTTAAAGAGGAAGTCTGCTTCTTGCCTCTCCCACAACCATTTTAAACATATTTTCACTTAGGCACTTAGTTGAAACAATGCACCCCCAGCATTGCCATACTTGTATATCTGCGGGACTACAGAGTTTTTATTCTTACATTGTTAGTCAGGTTGAAAAAAAGACATACGTTCATTAAGTTCAATCACTAGGGAAATTAACATATCCCAGATACAAACCCTATGGACATAGATGATCCAGAGTAAGACAAAAAACCCCTGGTACAATTTGCTCCAACAGAGGAAAAAAAATCCTTCCTGATTTCATTAGGCAATCGGATGTTCCCTCGATCAACAGTCACTGTTATCTTTACTTTAAAGTTTTAATACCCAGTTATATTCTGTGCTTCCAGCTTTTTCTTAAATCACTCTATAGTAGTTGCTAAAAAAAACTTTGATAGACCTTACAGTGAAGAATCCCTTCCTTATCCGGAGCTTAAACATCTTTTCCTCCAGATGCAAAGAGCGCCCCCTTGTGCTTTGTAATGACCTTAAACTGAATAATTGGGAAGAGAGTTCTCTATATGGGCCATTTATATATTTATACAGGGTGATCATATCCCCCCTTATAAGTCTCTTCCCAAGGGACAATAGATTCAGTTCAGCTAATCTCTCCTCATAGCTGAGCTCCTTACATTCCTTTTATTAGTTTAGTTTCCCTTCTCTGCACTCTCTCCAATTCCACAATGTCCTTTTTGTGAACTGGTCCCCAAAACGGGAGCGCATATTCCAGATGTGGTCTGACCAATGCTTTGTACAGAGGCAGGATAATGTATCCACCTCTGCAGTCTATTGCTCTTTTAATACAAGATCAACAAGTGTGAGATATAAGGTACTTCTGCCTAAATATGTTAGTCTCAGGAGATTTGAAATTAGATTTGGGGATATCATTACTGTGCTATTCATTGCTTTGATTTGAGCTCTGATTTGAGGAAGCAAAGCCTTGCTTCTACCACAATGGCATCCTCCACACAGAAAATATGGAACAAAGGGACCGGTAGTCAGTATTGTGGAAAAGATCAGCTGCAGAGTCTAATACTAGTGTTTAGTCATTACCCTCTGCCTTTTTGGGCCAGAGTCCAGTTCTGATTTATATGCAGGCTTCTGGTGACAGGGCCATAGATATTGATCACTCATGGGTTCCTATTCTAAAAAAAACACCTTTCTATAAATTTTGCATTCTCAGGTCACCTAGATGTGTTTATTTTTATGTGCATATCTTGGAGAAAATATTGGAGATGAAGAGGACATTATAAGCCTGGAGTCCAATGAAGATGCAAGGTGCTCTTGGACCAAAGATCATTGGTGTCACCTAAACTGACCCAGGAAACACGTATTGCTCATTGCTCAAGGAACCCCAGCAACCTCTGGAGGAAGTCTAGTTGGGAAGTACTGTGCTAGAGGAACGTGAGATATAAATATTAGGTATTGTACACCATCAAAGTGCATTTCATAAAGACTCTACAGAACCAGAAAATGACATCTTCTAACATGGCCTTTGTAGTCTTACGACTATGTGACCAGACCAATGCTCAGCCTACATTATTATTTCCCAGTCACCCATACGGTTAATGTTTTACATACTGTACTGTATGAGCAATGCCAGCAGAAGGGCTTCCCAGGGGACACTTATTTGCTTAACCTGTCAAACACAGACAGGGCACCGGAGTTAATATTATTCAGCAGGGTGACTGATGACTCTATGGTGTGACAGGGTAGATTCATTACAACCAATAGCAGAAGGGATGCTGTCACACCAAAAGTTCTTGCAATTCCACCAAATACACAGAGGTAGTTAGAGACTGATGCAATACAGAATAGTTTATGTCCATGCAGGGAACAGAATCTCATACCTTCTTTTCCAGCAGAATCCAACAAAAGTGAGGAAAGAAAGGTCTGTGTAAAGTTATTCATTCAGTGATTAAACAGGGTTCAGGACTTTTCTGCTCCCTCCTTACAGTACTGAGCCAATCTACCTTAGCGGGGAAAATCTCTGGTTTTGACTCTTTTATCCTACCAGCAATACTTTTCTTGTTTTAGGGTTACAATGTACACTCCATGCATCATATCAATGAATGTTGCCACCATAAGACGGAAAGTTTGTTAGGACTACAAAATACATTTCCCTATCCTCATATCCATAACATAGAGGGAAGGGTTTTGTTCTATACACCACATTGGGGTGGCTACAAATGAAGACATTCAGAATATAGCGTGAAATGTAGCCCCTAGCCTTAAGGATATGCAGCTCTCTGCTAGGGGTAAACTGGATTTATGGAAACTAATTGAACACATACTAAACAACATGGGGATGTGTCATTAATACATAAAACAATTTATATTTTTAATTTTTACTTTAGCGATATGTTAATGAACCAAGAAGGAAAAAACAAGAGAAGTGATTTGTTGGAGGTATATACAAATACAAAGAAAAACTGGCCGACAAGTAGAAGGCAAAGAACGAGTCACTAGTATTAGCCGTGGTGTCCCTGCAGTTCATCTTTTCCCCGTGATTGAATCACCTTCCGTGTGTCAGAACCCCAACAGTGAACAACACAATAACAACATCAACAAATCTAATTTCAAAGATGCAGAGAGCAGCAGTCAGGGGCCGCAGTGATCTTACACTGCAGATATATGGCTGCAGGTGTAGGATTGCCTAGACACACTCACATACTAGGAAGTGCACGGCTTCTTCTTATTAAATAGTAATTATATAGCACCAACATATTACGCAGTGATGTATAATAAATAGAGGTTGTAAATGTGACACAGAAGGAGTAGAGGACCTTGACCAGAAGAGCTTACAGTCTGTGAGAGGGGGGAAGTATTACACAATAGGAGGGAAGATATGGAATGGTGGGTAAGTAGTGAGGGTTTAAGATACAGAAGAAGACAGGTAGGCAAATTTGAAAAGATGGGTTTCAGGCTCTTTTAAATGAGCAGAAAGTAGGGGCAAGCTGAATAGGATGAGGAAGACCATTCCAGAGAGTCAGCGCAGCTCTAGAAAAGTCTTGGAGCCGTACGTGTGAGGAGGTTATGAGGGAGGAAGACATTAGTAGGTCATTAGAGGAGCGAAGAGAGTGGATGAGGGGGGGGGTTCTATCAGGTCAGAAAGGAGACAAGAACTGTGGAGGGATTTGAAGGCAAAACACAGGAGCTTGAATTTGAATATATGGTAAAATGGAAGGTACATTTTTTTTTTAGGAGAAATCAGATAAAAGTACATTTTAGAGTAACAAATACATTTTCTAAACGTTCCCATATAACACTTTTTGAATTCAGGGCCACATTAGCTGTTTTCTAAATGTTAAAACAAACATTTCCATACCTTTATCTCACTTTACAATGCTTCTCATCCTGTATGTGTGTTTTTATATTTAAACAGAACATTTTAAAGGTTTGAATTGTTCCCCGCTGATTGTTTTGCCATTTATGAATTAAGTAACATCAACCCACTATTGTTAACTATCTGCCAGCGGTCAGTTCCCTGCCACGACGGGAATGTTATGCAAAAAGTAAGCAAAGATGCAGTACACGTCCTGGTGTGCACAATTCTATAGGAAATAGCAACATAACCTGCATACCATTGTCCTCTGATAAAGCTACAATATCAAATAATATTATAAATATATTGTCCTGATTTATCCCCAAAGTGGGTCACCAAACGGAGAAAATGGACATAATACACCATTCACACAGTAGTCTAAATGAGGCAGATATGTGCATTTCTCCAACATGGCAAACACTCCAAAATGAGAGAATGAGAATGTTTCACATCAAATCACAAAACTATAGCTACAAAGCTGGATAAAGTCACACTGCACCGTTTCCTGCACAGGTTCCATTAAAAATCCCTGAAGGTGTGGCCGATAAAAGGGTCATATTGATTATGCACTTGGTGCCAATTAGTCCCATTAACATTTAGGTTGTAGGCTTTTAAATATACCAAACTACCATGCAGTGGTGTGTTTGAGCCCATTTCTAGAACTCCCAATCATTACATTATCAACAATAAGCCATTTCATCCCCATTCATTACCAAACATATATTTTCAACCCAACTACGTACACCCTATTGTGGGCAGCACTGTGGCTCATTAGTCAGCACTCTGGCCCTTGCAGTGCTGGGTCCCAGGTTCGAATCCAAGCCAGGACACTATCTGCACGGAGTTTGCAGGTTCTTCCCGTGTTTGTGTGGGTTTTGTCTCCCACATTCCAAAAACATGCTGTTAATTGTCTTTGTAATTGACTCCCCCCTATTAGACTGTTACTAGACATTAGACTATGGTAGGTACATTAGATTGTGAGCTCCTTTGAGGGACAGTTAGTGACATGACTATGGACTTTGTACAGTGCTGCCTAATATGCCTGTGCTATATAAATACTGTGTAATAATAATATTGTACCTTATTTCCACCCTCCCATCTCTCTATTACCTAGTATTTACCTATTACTTTCCTCTGCAAAACCATAAACACTGTTTCAGCTTGTTCAAATCCAACCTCAGTGTTCATTTCTCATATGACTTTCACTAGATGATTATAATCACAAAGCAATTTCAGTTTTCTTGTTATAAAGCGGACACTATAGTGTAACTTGTTTTACTGGTTAGATTTTCTTAGCTTACCTAATAATACAGATTGAACCATCAATACGTTTTGGCATACTTTACTATTTTTTCCCTATTACAGCAATGTCAAGGCAAGATAAAGAACATGAGCAGTACATCTCTGCAATACATGCATATTTTGCTGCCTGTTATCCTTTTCAAGTACAGAAAAATGGGGGACAGGGGATTTAGTGCTACTACCTGTTTTAGTGGAGGTGTTTAATTGTATAAAGGGTAGTTTATGTATGTGCATTATGTAGAAAAATAGATGAGAAAACAGTAAATATACTACTGGGTGAGGTCTGTGTTGTGTTTTGGTGCCAGCATACTACTTCCAGATCTCTTGAGGCCAATTGTTTTTAGAGTGTAACTGTCCATCTATGGCCTTTTTGTGTCAGTGTTTTTTTAGCAATTCCTTATGTTTTAAAAAATGTGTGCTTTTTCTGCTCTAGAGTCAGAGGTTCTCAACCTTTTTACTCCTGAGGAACCTTTTAAAAAATTCCAGGTGTCAGGGAACCCCTGCTATAACCCTATAATCAAATCAATGGTAAAACTTTGTACTGGTTGGGCAGCACGGTGGCTCAGAGGTTAGCACTCTGGTCTTTGCAGCCCTAGGTCCCAGGTTTGAATCTGGTCAGGACACTATCTGCATGGAGTTTGCAGGTTCTCCCAGTGTTTGCGTGGGTTTTGGTGCCAGAATTCTACTTCCAGATATCTTAAGGCCAATTGTTTTTAGAATGTAACTGTCCATTTTGGCCATTTTGCATCAGTGGTTTCCTCCCACATGCCAAAAACATGCATATAGGTTATTTGGCTTCCTCTCAAAATTGACCTTAGACTGTTTTAAAGAGAAATGACTGATCTAGGGACACTAAATAGTGAGGCCCTTCGAGGGACAGCTAGTGACATGACTATGGACTTTGTCAAGTGCAGTGTAATATGTTGGCGCTATATAAATACTGTGTAATAATATTATTTGGTTGGTCAGCAGGAAGAATGGCACCATTACAGATACCTAAAAAGGTCCTTGGTTTCATACAGCTGGCTTTGCCATTTGGTGTTGCCCCTGAAACTTTGAAGCGCCATCTTATCTCCATCAATTAGCCTTAGTTCATGGAATCCGCTGGAACTTCTGGAGGGGCCCTGGTTGAGAATGGCTGGTCCAAGGGCAGGATCACACCTGCCTCTTCTTTGTGCAATTTCACACAGCTACCCTTAGCTGGCACCTTGCCAGTTGTTCAAGCACTTGCATGGAATGCTGGTTCAAGAAGAACCAGCGTCCGCACCTGTGACAGCCGGCGGCAGTGAACCATTGGTACTATTTGTGCTCACTCCAGCCCATATTCATTCCCTATGGGGCTGCCAAAGGGAGACATACACACTTGTTGGTTACTGATGGCTTATAGTGTAGGTATATACTATATTGTCTTCTATGTATGTATGTATATACTATATTGTCTTCTATATATGTATGTATATACTATAATGTTTTTATTTATGTATGTATATAGTATAATGTCTTTTATATATGTATGTATATACTATATTGCCTTTTATATATGTATGTATATACTATAATGTCTTTTATATATGTATGTATATACTATAATGTCTTTTATATATGTATGTATATACTATCTTGTCTTTTATATATGTATGTATATACTATCTTGTCTTTTATATATGTATGTATATACTATCTTGTGTCTTTTATATATGTATGTATATACTATCTTGTCTTTTATATATGTATGTATATACTATCTTGTCTTTTATATATGTATGTATATACTATCTTGTCTTCTATATATGTATGTATATACTATATTGTCTTCTATATATGTATGTATATACTATAATGTCTTCTATATATGTATGTATATACTATATTGTCTTCTATATATGTATGTATATACTATAATGTCTTCTATATATGTATGTATATACTATAATGTCTTCTATGTATGTATGTATATACTATAATGACTAGAGCTGCTATAGACAGAGAGATGGGTCACCATAACTTAACTAGAGAGAAATTTCCCCCCTCTTGATTAACACCTATCCTTACTATTGTTTTCATGAAACTTGCCTAAAAGACACAACTAGCATATATGTGGTTAAAACTTGAGAAAAAGAAAGGGTCGCCTCATGCAACGATTTTCACAATTTTAGGAGTGGAATTGAGAAATTAGGTGAATGTATGTCAGCAGAAATTGTGCGTAGATGGCTATGACCCTCTGAACACAGACATAGACATCATCTGTACACAGTCACGGTTCACAGACAGGTTGGAAGATAAATGCTAACATATTATTTTTACAGAACTAACATTACTAGCTTCAACTTTATCACTATAACCTGCATGAACTTTCTGTCTGGAACAGCAATTAGGTAACACATATTGACCTTCTGCAAATCAAGGTATTTTATTACTACTCAGGGTCAGACAGGGGCCCATCTGAACGCATACCTTTTCTGGCACATGGCCAGGTCCAAAAGCCAACCAGAGGGACATACGGCTGTCATGTGACCCCCTTATATGACCCAATAAACTAATTTAGGTAGCATATCACTGGGGCCCATCAAAGGTCTTCTCCAGTCCTCTGGTAAGCCAGTGCCAGCAGGTAACTACCAATGTGTAACTGGAGTTCCAAATTCTGTAAATTTAACCATCTCACAAAGCGAGATTAAAATTCACATGGCGCAGATTTTACACAGATCCAAACATTGGGGGTAGATGGTTCTGTTACCTAAATTGAATCCGGTCCTGTGTAACTTCCATTCTCTTTCATGTTCATTATAAGGAAGCTCTCATATGCTAAATGGATTTCCAGATCACCAACTAAAAATAGGGATTGAAAGAATGATTCTTTATTTTCCAAACATTTATTGCAATAATAGGGATTCTCAGAGCACAATCCAGCTTGTGATATTGCCTGCTTTGACTCTTTGTTTTAAAACTTCATATGCAGGGGGTCCGGTAAAGGAAGAGAAACATTTTTTAATGTAATAATAAATACAGACCTGTAACATTTTGAGGGTAATATCTGCTAGGATTTTAGGTTTAGTTGAGTCAAGTCCTGCAGGAAGTGGGTTGAATGACATTGTTTATCATTCAATGAGTGATGAAAAGGCTGAGTTTTGTAAAATCTTTCATTATTCTGATAATGTGGTATATACCAATGTGCATGATGTGTGTATTTCTGTATCTACTCCTTGCAGGCTCCTTGTGTCTCATACAGAGCAAAAAATGGAAGATTTATGCCATGGAATAATTTTACAATATGCTGTAATGGCACCCAATAACACAAGTAAGAGTTTGATTAAATCTAAGTAAAAGACATGATAAGAGGAGCATAGGCCCCATAAAGCAGCAATTGCAGAACCAATAAATCCTTATCAGATGGTGTCTAGAAGCCATATTGCTTAGACCTTGACTGGCTAGACTGGACTGCAATCCCATTGTCTCTGAGATTGTTCCAGGGCTTCAAGTCGGTTGGGCATGCAGCATGGTAAGTTTTTAGATAGGACTGCGATTAGTATAACTAGACAACTGCAGAATACTTGAAATGTCCAAAGTGGCAATTCCGTATCTCAGATATTTATAGTCCCAAATAGTCCAGCTATATATTTTATTGAAGGTTCTTGGTGTACCTCACCAGAGGCTCCAGAACAAGGTCTGAGTTTTTCTCCTCACTCTCCTTACTATACAATTTGTGGGTTTTGATATAGTCCAATACCGGGTCAGGCACGAGATACCGAATACTAATCCCTCTTCTTAAAGAGAGCCGGACCTTGGTGGAGGAAACATCATGGGTGATTCCCTCTTCCACCAAATGAATATTGTTTCTGTACCTCCAAAGGACATCTGACTCATAGATTAACTTCTGTGCATCAACACCATTCCTGGTGACACAGACCACTCCAAAAGATGATACAATCTCTACTATGTGTTCAGGCTTCCATAGGTTGGGGTTTCCAAAGGACTCAAACACATCCACCCCACACAGCAGCTTCACTTGAGGAACAGCTGGAAAACAATGCAATAAAACAAAAATACATAATATGTTTGTAAAAAGTGATTTGTTGCTAGAAATTAGTGCTGCCACCCAAGACACATAAATGTAGCCATTTGGTATATTGGATCATTATAAAGCTGGAGTACTCTGAGTACTCTGTCTGTTAATCAGGAACTAGTGATATGCCTAGACAATCTGTGTAACAAATTAGCATTCCTTAAAATAAAGCAAACCTGTGCTTTGTCTATGCAGAATCTGCCCAACCCTCACTCCTTATAGCTGAAGGGGTCAGAGCTGGGGACAGTACACGTAAGTGAGAAAATGGAGCCTTATGTATCTCTCTAGTCCGAGCTTACACGCCTTACACCTTACTCTCTAGTCTGAGCTTACACATCTTAAACCTTACTCTCTAGTCCGTCCCTTGTCCCCTCAAATGACAGTGCTAGGCCAATCACTGAGCCTCAGCACTATCACATGAGAAGAAAAGAAGTCACATGCTTTTTCATACTGTTCCTTTGACCTATATGGCCAATGTACAGGTTAACGTAAAGTTTACTGGCTCACAAGCAGCCAGTGACACCCCAAAAGCAAACCATGTGAACCAATACTAAAGCGTGATTAACCATAAGACCAGCTATTGTGTCAAGGTTCTGAAATGTAACCAAATGAAACCTCTCTCCTTTTCTCCATTTACACAAGAACTGTAAAATAATTATGTTCAAATTTTTTTTTTTTATTATGGCCAAGACAAACATTTCTCTAGTCAGATATGAATCATTGCAGATGAAGAATTTATATTCTCACACCCAAGCATAGGTTTGAGCTCTCTGCTCCATTTCATGTGTTTCTCAGTTTCCCTTACCTCTTTTAAGAAGAGACAGTCTGTTTGTAGAACTTATTAGCCCAAGCTGACATTTATTACAGCAGATCTACAAAATCCTAAATTTATGAAATTTGAAGAGTAGCATAAAGTCTTTTGGCTGTCAGGTCTTACCTCTGCACTCCAAACAGATACAGTTAGGGACATCTTGGCTGCTGCTGTCTCTCTTCCTTTCGTTATGCTTTCTGCAGCCAGATTTCTGATCCATATTCTCTTCATTAATCATACCCACAAGTTGTTGCTGTTGGTGATGTCTAAAACAAGATTTTTAAGTTATTAAAAAATAAAACATTGCCAAATGCCCCTGGATCTGTCGACTCCTGCAGTGGTCAAGACACTAAAAGTCCCTGGCTTTGTGATCTGCTGATTTTGAAGGCATGATGTGATTTCTAATTCCTCAGAACCCCACAAGGTATTAGGTTTGCTTGTATGCTTACCTTAAAACTTCCACAGTCTCAGTCCAGTCTTTCATTAAACACTCCCATGGGTCCACCTTTATCCAATCTGATGTCTGAACTGCCAGTTGGGTCATTGACAGACGATGTTGCCCCTCGGCTAGACCCTTCTTTTTGTATCCATCACTCACTGGGGATATAATGCCTTTTACTACCTTATATTCTCCTGTTTGGGAAAATCAACAAATACAGATTGGATAATTAGCATTTACATACTGCTAAATGTGTGTGAATGATACAAGCGGTTGCAAGCTAAAATCTTTTTTTTTTGTTTCAGATAGAGTAAAGGAAGATTATGGCCCCTACAAGTTTTTTTTTTTTGCTGTCTGTGTACCATTGGCGAAATTGTCTGCGACTTTCTTTCACAAAGAATCAAGTAGTAAGAGGAAAGCTCCAAAAAAAGGTCTCCATTGGAAGATTTCCCCAAACTTCTTCTCTTAGGAACAAATTTGGAATTATCTTTATTTCCCTGTGATCGTGGTCACCAATGAAAATACAAGTTAATTTTCCCCATAAAAACTTAACACTAACAAAATTACAAAACCAACCCCTTCCCTGTGCAATCCAAAAAAAAAAAGAAAAAGGTTTTGCCTAGAGCTTTGCTTTAAAGTACTTTGGTTGAGATGGCTTTACCCTCTCGAACTGCAAGAGTTATATACTTGTCTATGTCTGGGGGAAATGTAAAAGGTAACATTACTTACCTTATTTCTTGCTTTCCCAAGGGCTGGTAGAGCTCTACTTTTATTCAATTTATGGATTGCTGGTGGACCCTGGAGCACCTCCGCTTACAAGGCAGGACCAATAGTACCATGACCAAAGCCCATTTAAGCTTTTGGAAAAGGCTGAAGAGGACCAGTCGTATGGAGGAAGAGAGTGAAGAAGCAAGGGAATAAGGCAATGAATTTCACTCTTTACATCCTCTCTAGACATAAATGGGCATTTGACCCTTGCAGTGCAGGGGTAGCCCCATTGTAAGGGAAGTTTTTGGAAGATTTTGGAGTTAGGCATTTAACTTCTTTGGTGTTTGTCTTTGCTCCACTATTAATTGCCAATCTGCAGCCTTTAGCATATGATTGGATTACATAATCTATCACAGCAGTGGCATACAATTCCAAACCAAGGTAAAAAAAAACCCAAAAACAACTATCTTGCCACATTAAGTATTGTAGAGAAGTTTTAGGTGATCTGTACAGTAACAGGTAAGTTTTTTGGTACCTGTGAAGTGCAGATAGTCCCTCGCCACTTCAAACAGCCTCAGGTGCCGTATAGTGATGGGGTTATATGAGCCAGGGGCCAATAGGACAACGTCTGTCCTTTCGTCTGTCTTTTCCATAGTATAAAACAGCTCCTGTGGATTCTTTCAGATTGTGTCTGGATTACCTTTACATATAAGCAATATCTATATGATTAAGTGATTTCTATAAAACATTTTTGTTAGTGTTTCTTATCAGTTTAACATTCCATATATCCTGAAAAGTTTTACAGAGAACATAAAACCATGCAGGCCAGTCTGTGATGCAAAAAGCTTACACTGTAATGTCCTCAATATGGGCACACGTATATCAGCAACACATACAAAAAAACTGGAGAGCAGAAACAGGAATATTCTAAGAGCTCTATTTTTAAAAAATCAGGGAACCTAACATTCCCTGGTGGGAATCAATTATTGCTTTTGAAACACATGGACCTGGAAGATTACCACAAGGGAATGATTGAGGGAATGTCTGATTCCCTGTTTTATAAATAGAGCCTCAGGCATTTCTACTAATTTCTCTACTGCTAGAAAAAACAAGCATTTATATAGTAAATTAAAGTCGCATGGGTTAATTTTCAATTTACCCTTTAGTCCCAATTAAAAAAAAAACATCAAAGTGCTCACATTAGGATTTATTAAAGAGCAAACTGACACTGTTATATATCAGTTGTTATTTTTAAATATCTTTTTTTACTAGAAAATGTATTTATTTGTGCAGTTAGAATGGAATTTAACCATGTTATACTCACCTGACTCTGTTTCGTCTTGGACATGGCCATCTACTTTGTACTTTTTTTCCTTGTTGCAATCATCCCCTGCATCCTTCTGCAATAAGTGCCTGCCTGGTTGCAAACCTTTAAAATAGAACTTTAGTTCCACTTTAATCCCTGGCTGCTGGTGTTTTTTTTACATTTTCTGGCTAAACACTAGAGGGCAGCAGAGCAGCTGTAATGTCAGCTTCCTGCCTATAAAAAAACTCCATGTCCCATGATTCCTCACATTGTGTATCATGAATATGGGTGTTTACCCTTGTAGTCTCAGATCTGTATATCACATTGGGGTGGCTACAACTGAAGGCATTCTGAACAGAGCATTATTTGTAGCCATGGACTTTTAGGATATGCAGTTCTGCAAAGAATATCAGATAATTATGGTACTAATCAAGGGCACAGGAAAAAAACATTTTTTTTGACACTTTAATAAATATCGTATTTTTTTTTTGTAAACCAACAATAATAAAAAGAAAACTCCCTGCAGGAGGTTTGGGAGACAGGAAGTAGTACTTCTTAAAGATACATGCTCCAACAATTTACATGTCTTTAGGTAGAAGAAACTTCTGCATTTATATGTCAGGACAATGTGAAACTTTGTCCTCAGTGGCTTACAGTTCCCAAAATCCTTCAAAACTTATCATGTGACTATCAATATCTGTACTGACTATTGCTGCAGGAATTTTCCTGGATAATTGGAGATGCACCACATAATGCAGAAAAACAAAAGATCACACAGACATGACATGTAGGCATTGACAGTGACATTCATGATCAGTGTTGTAAAGCAGTCTGCCAAGGAAAGTTATACAACAATGTAACTGTAACACACTGACCCCTTCATTGTGTGTTAGGAAATTAGGGAATTGGGCTATAGGTAATAAACACCCAATGATATGCAATGATTTCATCATAGGGTTATAATAAATCTAAGCCAAACTGACTGCGTGACAGCACTAAAACGTTCAGGCCAATGCCTTATACAGGACTAATAAAAGACTTCAAAAGCGAAAGTGGAAAAAATAATTTTGTACATTCTCTAACACAGAGAAATATATAAATTACAGAGAATTTGTAACCGATACTTACCAGAGGGACGGTAATTGGACATACAGTTATCCTGACTGCTTTGCACCAATCTTCTCCCTATATTGGAGTTTGTGCAAGATCTGTATACTATTTTTCACTTCCTCATCTGCATCATCACCAGCACTGATGTCCAAGGTAAACTGTGCCCATCTCCAGGAAGATGCCACTTTAAAACTACCCTCAAACAGCAATTTCTTGGAGGAGATCAAAGTCTCTGTAGGTGTCTGTGACCAATCAGAGGAATAAGGGGAGTGTCAGTGCAGAAGAGACAGGGTTATACAAGGATATACAACAGATACATCTCTGTATTGCTCTCACACCCCTGCTTAAATACCCTCCGTATCTCTAATGCCATATATGATTCTCATACTCTGCAGGCATGCTATATGTTAAAAACGTGCAGGCAAGCCTTCGTCTTTACCATTTTTTCAAATCAGATCAAGCCCCTCTCTTGTGTTAATGCTGAATATATAAAATATATTTTCCTTTCTCTATGTTGAGCTTATTTCCCAAACATTTATGACTAACCATTGTTATCAATTCTCCTCTGCCACTGCTGACAGCACAGCAAGTCCCAATGTCTGTATTTGTGCAGGCACATAGTTAGCACAGGAGGTACAACCCCGTATTACCAAAACTGAATGACTGTTTTGTGACTCCACTGTGTGTAAATTTAGTAGAAATAAACACTATGATAGCAGAACAGTATGACAGAGCAGAATATAAACTTCAGCTAGGATGAAGGGGGGGGGGGGGGTTTAGCTCACATTCCTGCCTCCCCCACATTGGGCCTGATTTATTAAAGCTTTCCAAGGCTGGTGAGGTTACACTTTCATCAGTGAAGCTGGGTGATTTAAAAACCTGGAATGGATCTAATTCAGGATTACAAACATTTTCTAAAGAAAAGCAAATGACTTCCAGAAATCTATTCCAGGTTTGCTAGACCACCTAGCTTCACTGATAAAAGTTTATCCTCCCCAGCCTTGGAGAGCTTTAATAAATCAGGCCCACTGTGTCAGCACATGCCAACAAATTTGGGAAACATCCACATATGAAAGGGAGACTAAATAACTGGCAGGACAGTAAGCAAGTAGCTGAAGGGGGAGGGCCAGGTCAGCACAAATGGGGAGATGTGGGCTGGATGATTCTTGTAATTAATCAGATGGGAAATGAGGTGGGCGTAAAATACCTGCTGCTGCTGCAGCTTCTAATGCTTATTTTGTAGAAGTCACAGTGTGCAGAAAAATGGGACTAAGAGCTTTAGGCATAGAAGAGAGCTATTTGTGCAAAAGAAAAGTAAGGCTGGAGAAACTAAACCCTGTGGATACTCACTTGTCCTGGCTCCTATCACCTGTCTGGCACCATAGTCTTCTCCTTTCTTCTCCTTCATATTGTGATCTTCAGTCATTTTGAATAGCCAGGATGATATAAATCCCGCACAGGAGTTCATTCATTCCTGGCATCCTTCGGGGACGCTGGGACTCCTGAGTATTTTGATAAATGGGCAGAGATCGGGCAGATAAGAATACTTATTAGAAAAACATTGCCTGTCCCATTCTGCAACAAGGACCTGCCTGATGCCAAATTTTTAAAGTGGAACAGTTCAACTCTAAGTAAAACAATTTAACTTTAAACTCAGCAAAAAAAGAGTTACAGGCTTTGTCAGATTTTTACTGCCATCTATTCCCTGATGAGGTGACTTTACTTCTTTCTATCCATCTAGTCTCTGCAGAAGTTCAGTAACACTATCAGGTCTTGTCCCTCCTCAGACTGCGACTGGACAGTAATAAAGAAGCAGAAGACTTATCAGTTCATCTGTTTCTTAATCTGCTTTTTCTTTCTATCAAGTATTCGCTATTCCCTCCACAATATTCATGTTGATAGAAAATAGCATTCAAAATATATTTGTTTTTAAGGATTCAAATCACTAATACCATTCAAATAAATCATATTCTACCTGAAATCTTCTTGATCCCTCTCCCTCAAAGCATTCACATTGTACATATAAATCTGACAATCCATAATATTTATGGGTGGCCTTTAAATCCAACTCTTAACTTAATTTTGTACTGATTACACAGGCTTTACCATCACGTCAACGTTATCTCTAATAGGTGCTATAGAAATCCTGTTTAATAATAATAATGATAATCTCTAAAAGATTGGTCTATATTCATTTTCACCTGTTGATTAAATTCTGTGTTTCTGTTGCTCTGTAATTTCTATTAAGTATGTTTTCATTTAATTTCCAAATGACTAACATTTACAAAGCTTGGGGATAACAAGTATATAATGGCTTTGATTCTATAAATACTGTATTACATAAGAAGAAGAATGTTAAGTAATCTGTCATGTAATCATCTTTTAGAAAGTGAATATTGTGTCAAAATAAAGTTCTGACATGGAACAAAAGCAATCGATTGCTGAATCACATTTTTTTTGGGGGGGATTGATTAAAAACCCATTACTCTTGAATCTTACAGCTTAATTAGAAGTTTGGAGTAAAACAAAAAACAAGGAGAGCACAGAAGGAAGTTGGAGAAAGAAAAATATAATAAGGGGTTTCCACCTACAACAGGAGAACCTTCACCTGACATTTACATAAGGTAAAGTCGCAACTGCACCTTGGTTGTAAGTTATTTACAAGAAATAATAATTGGTTGTTGTGGGTTATTAAACTTTGCACTCGGACAATAAATCTTCCTCAGCATATACACACATATCATTGATTTAAAGTGAATCTGTCTTTTGCTCCTGCAGGCAACAGAGCAGCTTGGCATTTATCTAGGGCTAGAAAAGGGGGTAACAAGGAGTTTGTCTGCAGGGGAAAAGCACAGATCACTAAAATTCAGAGCCAACATAAGGCTTAGGGCCCTATGTGATAGCACTGAGCCAATTATCAAGTAATTTGCATATAGGGGACATGATATCAAACTTTTTTTCTTTCCCCTACAAATTACTGATATAGAGCTGTAGAATGCAACAGTTGCAGTCTACGTATGCTTATTACATACGTATGCCATTCTAGTGGAATATCGCTGATCCCTCTGTAAGATTTATTCCTCTACATATGTGTATATCTTTGTGCAATTGCTCATCATAACCTGTTTTTTGCCTATCATGAGTTCTACATTAGGAGGAACAAATATCTGTTAAAGTTCATGAAAAATGTCTTTATTTGAACTCTTACTTAGTATATTAGCGACACTTAAGGCCCTGCGGTTTCCGCCTGGCTTACAATTCTGGCTATAACTGTGGCCAAGGATGATTTGTTTTGAGAGGCAGAGGCTCCTTGTACCTTAGTACATTGCAAGTCTAAAAATCAAGGTGTCGGAGTATATTCAGCTATAATTCAAACACTGTTGCTAAAAATATATTGTTGGTAAAAAAAAAAAGATATATTTGAAGGTACTTACATGGTGCAGTCAAAAGGTCAGGGACAAAGAGAGGATTGGGTTCAGTGGAAGTTGCATTATAGAGGGACACAAATGTCTAAAATTGAAAGAGGTAGTAAATATGTTTGTATTTAGTTGAGTGTGATAAAGTTTCAAAATTAAATTTACTACCTCATTCAATTTTAGAAATGTGTGTGACTCTATGGTGCAACTTCCACTGAACCCAATCCATTCTTTATCCCTGACAAACCCTGATATACTCCAACACCTTGGTTCATGACACCATTGATTTGGTTACCATTATGCTCTACCTACCTTGTATGTTATACATATGTATGCCTTCTATACGTTGAACTGTATTATGTTGTGGAAACCAGTTTAAAGACGTGTTGTACTGTCATTTAAAGGCACAGGCATTAGAATTTACTATTTACTAGAACTTACCTTTTTCTGACATTTTGAGACGGATTAGAATATCTTTACTTGTACAACATTGTATGAACCCGTTTTGGATTATCCACTGTTTTATATCATACCTGCTCATTGCTTTAACAATGTACCTAATGTTGTTTGCAACTATATTTACGTGTTTAATATGCTTTAATGCAGCCAGGATTGTTACATCTTGTACAAAGTCCCCTGAGAAAGCCCTTAAAGGCAAAACGCGTTGGGTCACAAATTGGTCTATTGTTCCAAATTTATTTAGAAAAGTTATGTCTAGCTCAAAGGTTAAAAGGAACCCCCATGCCTCAGGACACAGGAGGGCTGACCTAAAAAAAATTCTAATCCTAAGGAATGAAACTGCACATTATTTTCAATATATTCCCACAATAAGCAAATACCATGGCTTTCCTTCTCCTTTTTTATGCTACTCACATTGATTTCTATCAGGGTTTGTGGCGTCTCCTTAAAAAGTAGAATCTGATTAGCATTTTCTCTATATATTGAAATTTGCTAGTCCATAGTCATATCTAAAAGACAAAAGCAAACAAATATATTATTATTATTCACAGTATTTATATAGCGCCAACATACATATATATATATATATATATATATATATATATATATATATAAAATATTTAAATACTTTAAACAGAACCTACCCAAACAAACAGCTGGAAGGCAGAAGGTAGCTGCCAGCGTTGCCTGTATCTTCTTACCGTTATATACTATGTAAATAATAGTATATATACTATACTATGCTTTGTTCTGCACTGTATCCTAGTGTGGAGGCAGCATGGTTTTGCTTCCTTATATCAGCGCCTTCAGCAAAGAGAAAAATCAACAGTACAAAGTCTCACCATCAAATATAATTCTAAATTTCCTATAAATTGCAGTGGCAGGGGTACCCTAGATCTCACATTACAGAAATACAGCTATATAGGAGGAGTGCCTAGCCACCATCACATACCAGCACGTGCACTGCACTATTTTTTTAGAAGGAATTCCAGACAAAAGATAACTTTTTTTACGATACTATTTAATACATAATTTTTATATGCTATCTCAAACATACAAGTCCTGACATTTTGAGTACATAATAATTTATTTCTAAAGATCATATTCATGAATAGTTCCATATTCTTGTCTCACTTTACAATGATTCTTAAACTTAAACAGAAGAGTTTTCTGGGTTAGAATTGTTCCCCGCTGATTGTTTTGTCATTTATGAATCAAGTGACGTCAACCCACTATTGTTAATAATCTGCCAGCGGTCTGTTCCCTGCCATGACGGGAAGGTTCTGCAAACAGCAAGTAAAGATGTAGTACACATCCTGGTGTGCACAATTCTATAGGAAATAGCAACAAACCATTGTCTACCCCTGTGATAAAGCTAAAGAATCAAATAATTGTATATATTGTCCTGATTTACCCCCAGAGTAGTTCACCAAAGGGAAAAATAATTTTGCAATAATGCACCAGATATGCACAGTAGTCTAAATGAGGCAGATGTGGGTTTCTCCAATGTGCCAAATACATACAACGAGGTGTTCTGCACACTTGTGGAAGCATCTAAATAAATTAAAGTATCCTGGGGCTGGTATAGATGAAAAAATGTGTAGCAATGATAGAAATGGAGGCCCTTTTCATGTCTTCTGTAACAACTGGTCTAACGATTGTTTCCATGCAACTTGCCTGCAAGACAGAATTGGCAAGCTTGGTTAACAGTTGTGAGCAGGATAGGATTGGCCTCAAAATGCATTTATTTTCACAATGCTATGGCTATGTACACACCTCTACATGTCTGACCCTATACGAGCTGCCAGGCGAGAAGATTCATGAACAATAGGCGAAGAGCAACTGCAATAGAACTGAAGGAAGGAGAGTGATGTGGGGTGCCCTCGCTTGTTCTCCCCCCTCTCCATGGACCAGAACGGTGCTGTATGTTCAGCAGTCGTTCGTTCATCTTTCAGTCATCTATCACTGGAAAGGTTTATGAAAGATTGTTTCCAACAACAATATTTGAGCGTGGGTATGCAGCCTAAGGGTTGAGAAATTAGGTGTGATGGAATAAAGCATTAAATGCCCTCCTTGCATACAGGTAGTCCAGAGTCAAAATAGGATTTTAAGGGCACCCTGCCCACTTTTATTCATACCAAAATATAAAATAAAAATCCATTGTTTTTGTTTTCCCCTGGTAGGGTACCAGTGTCATCACAGTTCATCAGGAGAAAAAAAAATCAGCCTGCTGGCTATCTTTCTCTCTCTTTAGATGTATTGGTGCCACAGACCCAAACTTTGGGAGACCTCCTCGGCTCTCCAGACTCAATATGGGCCTGGTTTATGAAAGCTCTCCAAGGCTAAAGAAAATACACATCAGTGAAGATGGGTGGTCCAGCAAACCTGGAATGGCTCTGGTCCAGGACTCAAAACATTTGCTAGCAAATAGCAAATGACTTTGAAGAAATCCATTTCAGGCTTGCTGGATCACCCAGCTTCACTGATGAAAGGGTATTCTCTCCAGCCTTGGGGAGCTTTCATAAATCAGGCCCATAGACTTATCACAGCCCTTTTGCTTTAGGCTCCAACTGCCTCCTAGGCTCGACAAACTGTCTTTTGTTATTGCCAGCCTGATGCTTCCTAGTCACCTCCAATTCCCAGCCTGGAAGAGAGATGCAGTGCCTGGCTTACTGATTCCTTCCAGGGCACTCCAAAATAGAGATCTGCATATCTGTAGCACAAAACTTACTTATTGCCTTATCGGGGCTGTTTAATATTTTCCTAGAACTTAAACACATTGAAATATCCTTGAAATTCAACTTTACACTTCTATGTTACAGCAAACAAATATATCAGCATAAACTGTACATTGATGGCTATGATCCCGAGCATAGACATCATCTGTACATGATCTCAGGTCACAGACAAGTGAAGAGATAAACATTAAAACAATATTTTTTCAGAACTAAATTTATTATGCTTCACTTTTATCACCATAACATGCATGGACTTTGTGTCAGGAGCAGAAATTAAATCATATAATATATAATTATATTCTATAAATTCGGTACAGTTGTAACACTGCAGCTCTGGATTCTAAAAGTAACCATTGCACTCTGGTGACTCTTTCAATGCATCTAGATAATAGATTTATATGTTTATGTTATGTGGACATAACTTTGGACATTCTTTGTGTGGAGTTGAGCTTTAATATGAGCTCCACAAAATCCATGGGTGGGATTTCACACAGATCCTAACATGAAGGGTAGATGGCACTGCCAGTGGCATATACATCCAGACCTATAGGCCGCAATGCCAGCACGACTCATCCCGCTTAATTGACAGGACCACTTTTCCCAATGCAGATCTTTTTCAGGGTCTATACCTACCTGTTCTGACACCGACCTGTGCAGCAGCAGCAAGTAGGGCTGAGGCTAACACATGGGCAGACCCCCTTCAATGAGTGGGGCTACCCAGGCCTGGGGGCAAGGTATGGACCTTACCCCAATTCTAAACTATTGTTGCCCCTTACTGTTGGTCTGCATACAAGGTCTGCCAACCTGTCAATCTCAGCCGATCTTGCTGTGCCAAAGGGATAGAAAGCCCAGTAGGCACTAATGCATTCCCAAAATAAATAGGAACATTGACGAACAATACACACAATTATTTTAAAGTTTATTGATTACAAACTAAGCAGCAACTATTGTATGTTTCACAGAATTGTGATACAGGGTGACTATACAGAACACAGTGTAGCCGGGCCTAGAGCAGAACCTGTGCAATGTGGAGCAGAGGACAACTATGAGGCAGCTGCCACCATATTGCTCTGTCCTATAACAGCATTGAATTCTTTTAAACAATTACCTGACCTGAATATAAAATGACCTGGAAGCCTAAATGCATATTCCAGTCAAAGCCTAAAAATGAAAGCACTAAATGCCTACATAACACACAGTCAACCTGTTTAGTGCTTTTGTTTTTTATCTTGCTGTTTTAAGAGTACCTCAAGCAAACCCACTGCCTATATGACAACATGGGTCCTCTCTCATGGCAGCAGCGGGCAGTTCCTGCTGCACCTAATAAGCGAGTACCCTTTAGTGCAGTAACAATGATGGTAATCTGGTGTGCAGGATATATTTCGGGGTATTTTGAATTCTACTAACTGTTGGCTCCTTGTACCTCCGAGATAGGGAGAAAGATGGAAGACGTACAGCATGGGACCATTTTATAGTATACTGTTATGCCATCCAGTAACTGTGAGATATAAGAGGGAGCAACAAGCCCCATAATGCAACAGTTGTAGTGCCAAAAAATGAAAAGCTAATTAGATAGTGTCATAAAGTCATGTTTATTAGGCCATGGTTGGCCAGACTGTACTGCATACCATTGTTTCTACTGTTGCTTCAAGTAAAAGGGCTGCAGATCTGTGGGTCAGGCATCACGGTAAATTTCTAATTGAAAGACTACGATTAGTGTAGCTTGACAACTGTAAAGTTCTCAAAATTTCCAAAGTGACTATTGTGTATTTCAGGTAGTTTCAGAATTGTAACAGTCTCAAAACAAAAATGATAAAATGTTTATTGAGGTTTCTTGGTGTTCCTCATCAGAGGCTCCAGAATAAGGCCGGAGTTTTTCTCCTCGCTCTCCTCGCTATACAAGTCATGGTTTTTGATATAGTCCAATACTGGGTCAGGCAAAAGATAGCGGACGCTCATCCCTCTTCTTAAGGCTCGCCGGACCTTGGTGGAGGAGATGTCATTAGTAATCCACTCTTCCACTAAATGAATGTTGTTCCTGTACTTCCAGAGGATATCTGACTCATAGATGAACTTCCTTGCGTCACTACCCATCCTGGTTATACAAACCAGACCAAAAGATGATACAATCTCCACTATGTGTTCAGGTTTCCACAGATTAGGGGTTCCGAGTGATTCCAACATGTCTGCCCCACACAGCAGCTTCACCTGAGGCACAGCTGGAAGACACAACAAAACAATATCAAATGAGAAGAAGTGGAGTAAATCACATACTCCTCTATGCCCAGAAGTGCCAGGGATTTACTTTGCTCCTGGCAGCTGCACAGAGTGGTCAGGGGAGTATTTAGAGGTAAAGGATGAAGGGCATTAATCAAAAAGCGAATGAACAGATTGGTGTACGGATTGGTGTTTACTGGTTCACAAACAGCCCCCAACACCCCAATGACAATATAAAAGCCAACCATCTTGTGAACCATTATCATAACTAATCATAAAAACAGAAATTGTGTCCAGTTTTTAAAGTAGAATATCTGAGAGCTGAAGTTTCTGTTACCTTTCATATGCTTATCAGTTTCTCTTAATCTCCTGGGTGGAGATGGCTGAAGCTGAAATTTACCAATAGTATCAGATGAATTTATCAGCAGCAGTTTTATAGAATAGAAATTTTCCCAAATTTGTAAGAGCAACATGAAGTCATTTGGCTGTCAGGGCTTACCTTTGCTCTCTGCACAAATACTGTCAGGGATGTCTTGGCAGTTGCTGTCCCTCTTCCTTTTGTTACCCTTCCTGCTTCCAGATTTTTTTTCCATATTCCCTTCATCATTTTTACCCAGAAGTTGATGCTGCTGGTGATGTCTGAAATGTTTTTAAAATGTTATTTAAAACAAATAAAGCATATGCCATTGAACTGGACAGTCAGCTCCTGTAATGGTTTAGAGACCTAAAGTCTCTGGCAGCTGCAGACTTTTAGGAGATAATGTGATTTCCTAGAGGGTATTGGTTTACCTGTCTGCATTACCTTAAAACTGCTACAGTCTCAGTCCAATCCTTTTTCAAACACTCCCACGCGTCCACTTTTATCCAATCTGAAGTCTGAGCTGCCAGCTGGGCCATTGACAGACGATGTTGCCCTTCGACCAGACCCTTCTTTTTGTATCCATCACTCACCGGGGATATAATGCCTTTTACTACCTTATAGTTTCCTGTTTGGGAAAATAAGCAAAACGCAGATAGGATTATTATTCAAATATTCTACTGAACATATCAATCACAAACACGTGTCCATAATGAGTTGGCTTTTTTTTAAGTAAGACAAACTGTGATCTTTTTAAAGTCTTTACAAAGGACAAGGGCGGATCTTTGCGTCGGAAGGAAAAGAAATTTAATCTCCGGATTAGGAAGGGATTCTTTATAGTAAGGTCTGTGAAAATGTGGATCAGGAAGTAGTTTCAGCAACTACTATAGATTGCTTTAGGAAAAGCCTAGGTAATTCTTGAAGCACAGAATATAAATGGGGATTAAAGCTTTAAAGTAAAGATAACAGAGACTGCTGATCCAGAGAACATCCCATTTCCTCATGAGATCAGGCAGGAATTTTTTTTTCCCTGTTGAAGCAAATTGTACCAGGTTTTTTTTGCCTTCCTCTGGGTCATCTAAGTCAATAGGGTTTTCTATCTGGGATATGTTTATTTCCTTAGTAGCTAAACTTGATGAACTTATGTCTTTTTTCAACCTGACTTACTATGCAACTATGTATGTATGGCCAATTCAAAAAAATAAACCCCCTGCCTGTTTTTTTAACCTTCTTTTTTTCATATCATGCATCTAGAAATAGGAGGATATCATCCAAAGTGCCCCATAGGAATATTTCCTTCACTACTTGTTCTAGAGACAATTCTTAGAATTTAGAACAGAGGGTGAATTTTCCCAATGAAGATATGTATACACACTTAACAAAGAATCTAACTCTTTCCCCCCATGCTATTGAAAAAAGAAAATTGCCAGGGGATACAATGAACTCTAGGACCTGCCAGCTACCCTGCAAGGGTTATGTCTAGGGTGGATGTAAAGGAAAAGAGGCTGCAGGGGAGCCTGCCCTTTAGATCTTCCCCTGACATAAAGGCAATTTACCCTTGCAGGGGGTGGACCTTTTCTGACAACCTGGAGTTAGACTTTTCACTCCTGTGTCTTTTATTGCTCAATCATCAACTCTCAATCTTCAGCATTTAATATTATTGAGTTTTATGATCTATCATTACCCTTACTTCATCCAGAAGAGCGCAGAAACAGCAATCTGAACCAATGTTCAATATTACAAGTTTTTTGCCACATGGGCATACTGAAATGCAACACAGAGAAGTGTCGGGTGATCTGTACAGTAAGTAGTAGTTTTTTTAGTACCTGTGGAGTGCAGATAGTCCCTGGCAAGTTCAAACAGCCTCAGGTGCATTACAGTGACGGGATTAAATGAGCCGGTAGCCAATAGGACAACTTCTGTCCGTTCTTTTGACTTTTCCATGGTATAAGAAGAGTCCCAGGAATTTAATACAACTGCGTCTGGGTTACTTATACAACCTATAGGCAAAAATAAAAATGTGATTAGGAGATTTCCATAAAAAGTTCTTATTACTTGTAATATTCATTCCATAACTTATTTTTGTGATCTTGTATTTATATAGCGCCAACATATTAGGCAGCTCTTTACAAAGTCCAACGTCATGTCAAACTAACTGTATACACTTTATGGAACATAACACCGTGCAGGTCAGCCTGTGCAGCAAAAAGGCTTGCACTCTAATTTCCCCACTATGGATGCACGTATACTAGAGACAAATAGATTACAACCTACCAAACTTGTACTTTTGTTTTGCTCAGAGAAAACTATGACATGAGAGTATTCCTAGGTGACAAAGCCAGGATTTCTCAGGCTCAAATTTTAAAACGGGGGTTCAGGGTGCATGAGATATAATTATCATACATAGATTGGCCACCACTGAGTCCAGACACTAACCCCACTGAGAATCTTTGGGATGTGCTGGAGAAGACTTTACACAATGGCCCAATTCTTCTATTATCAATACAAGATCATATATGGAAATTTAATGTTGTGTTGTGACATTGCCATTGCCATCAAAACAATACAATGATGCTAGTGGCGGTCCAACACAAACTGAAAGGGTTCTGCCTTTATATGACTAGGCAGTGTATATTGCATATGATATGTTATTTTTCTAAACCAATACCAATAAAAAAATTCCATTCTGCTGCAGGTTTGGGAGGCAGGAGGTAAAATTTACCAATACTAGATGCCTCAACAGTGTACATGACTTTAGGTAGAAGTAAATTCAAATGTACGTTACTATGAAATACCCTGAATTAGTACTCCATACAATAAAAAACTCTTTCCTAATTGGCGAACAGTTTACAAAATCGAATCTGCTTATATACAAATGAACGTCGTATCTGCTTTTTGCTCAAGGGACTTCCCTGTGCAATAAGAGATGTACCGTATAATAAACGGACAGACAGAGAGACAATGGCTCATACAGACATAAGATATATGTATGAACGGTGACATTTGGGACACAGGTTATCAGTGGTGTAACACAGTCTGTTGGGGGAAGTTACACAACACATTGTACAATGTAACTGTAACACACTGACCCTTCTACCCTGTGCAAGGAAATTGGGCTATAGGTAATCAACTCCCAATAATATGCAATGGTTTCATCATGGTGTTATATTAATTCTAAGTCACAGTGGCTGAGTGACTCTACAGCGATCATTATAAAAAGAAGCGACGTGTCAGCAGTAACAACAGGCTGCTGCTGCACTTAATAAAAAGCGGTGAAGACGACGCTTCCTAAATAACACTATATATAGTACTTCTAAAGTGAAAGTGAAAAAATATTCTCTTTTTGTATGCACAAAAGAAAAGGAAAGGAAATCAATTATAAAGAGAAGTGGAACCGTCTCCATGAGAGTTCTTACCGAGAATGTGAATATCCTAGCCGCCTTGTGGCTTTGGCAATGACAGATTGACAATGAGGATTCTCCCTGTAGCGGTGTTTGTGCAAGATTTGTATATTCTTCACTTCCTCCACCACATCATCAGATCAGTTTTACCAGTACTGGGGTTTGGAGTAAACCCCACCCATTTCCAAGAAAAATGGTGTCCTTAGTGCCCATCTGCAGGCACATTTCTTGTTTAATTTTAGATCAGAAGCTCAAATAGAAGTTACAAGTTTTGCTATTTGTGTACCAATGAGATGATGTTGCTTTTTTTTTCGTGGAATATCAATTTACAGAGGTGAACATGTCATTTTCATCAGATATAATTCTATGTGGGCTTTGTAGTATTTTTGATGCGGATTTCAAATATGTGTTCAGTTTTTCTCTAGCACGTCTAATTTTCGTGATGCAGCTAATTCTATATTGTGTGAAATTCATTATAAAGAGCCTTAACATATTACAACATTTAACGACAGTTTTCTTTTTAAAGGTTAGAGACCGCACTAATTGCGATTGATTTTATTTGTCATCATGCCAAGAAATTGATTTAATGATCCAGACAGTTTCTGTTACGTGTGTGGTTCATATGCGACAAAAGCACAACGTCGCCAAATTACCACAGAACTTAAAATACAAATTATATTTGGGCTATCCACTTGGTGACCAGGATAAATCTTGGGCTCCACATGTCATCTGTACCAGTTGTTCCAATGGACTGCGTTACTGGCTAAATCGGCGTAAAGCAGCAGAACCATTTGCAATTCCGATGGTGTAGAGAGAACCCCCGAGACCATCTAATCGATTTTTGCTGCGTCAACAAAAGTAGATTTTCAGGTAAAATTAAGCACAAAATTGTATATATCGATTCTGCAATTAGGCCTGTTCCCCATGATGATTCATTGCCAGTTCCGGTACCGCCACATGATGGACTTGCTTCTGTAGAAGGTGATGAGGAATGCGCTGGAGTTGCAGCCAGTTACAACCCCGAATCATCTGATCCTGACCACTTGGCCGATGAAGATTCAGAACCAGAGACCTTTACACAAGCAGAGCTGAATGATCTTGTTTGTGATCCAAATCTCTCCAAAGACAAAGCTGAACTTCTTGCTTTAAGGCTTAAACAGAAGCACTTGCTTGCAAAGGGTTAACTGTAACTCACTACAGAAAACAAAATCATAACTTGACAATGATCTTCACTAGTGATGGCTCATTGTGCTACTGTCATGATATAAATGCACTCTTTAAGAGTTTGTCACAAGAGCATGTTCCATCTGAATGGCGTATCTTCATTGATTCTTCCAAAAGAAGCTTGAAAGCAGTCGTGCTGCATAATGGGAATTCCAAACCAAGTTTACAGATTGCCTATTCCGTCAACAGAATCCTATGACAACATGAAGCTACTACTTGAAGCAATCCAGTATAAAACACACCAGTGGAACATCTGGGGGATCTAAAGGTCATTGGCTTGATGATGGGAATGCAAGGAGGATTCATAAAATATTGCTGTTTCCTATGCCTGTGGGACAGCCGATCTACGGGAGACCATTATGTCAAGTGTGATTGGCTACCAAGAGATACCTATAAGCCCAGAACAAGCAGTGTCAAGTTTCTGCCTCTGGCTGATCTATAAAATATTTCTGCCACCTCTCCATGTCAAGTTAGGCTTGATGAAGAGCCTTATAGAGGCCATGGGTAAAAAAAACTCCATAGGTTTTCAGTACCTTGTTGAGAAGTTTCCAAACAAAAGCAGTGCAAAAATTAAGGAAGGGATATTTATAGGGCCACAGATCAAGTCTGTTTTGCAGGATGATGTTTTCAAACAATCTCTCTCAGCAGCTGAGCTAGAAGCTTGGGATGCATTCAAGTGGCTGTGTGAAAATTTCATGGAGAACCATAAGTCTCCTGCATACAAGGAAGGAGTTCAGAATCTGCTTGATTCATACTAGAAACTGGGTTGTCCCATGCCATTAAAAATACATTTCCTACACTCACATCTAGAATTCTCCCCGGAAAATCTTGGTATGGTGAGTGACGAACAAGGAGAATGTTTTCACTAGGACATTCAGTTAATGGAGCACTGCTACCAAGGTTTCTGGAAAGAAAGAATGATGGCTGACTACTGCTGGATGCTGTACCGTGACAATCCAGACAAAGAGTACACAAGAAAATCACACTCCAAGCATTTCTGAAGAAACAATGGTACTTGACTGACACTGTTCAGTAGATCTATACAACAGTGTGCCTTATTTTACTTCACACTGACGATGTATTAACATTTCATTTCATTTCAATGGTGCTTACGTTTTAGTACAAAATACATGCACGTACAATGTTAACTTTATTAGTGCTCATAACCCAGAAACTGTACGTGTTAGGGAAAAAATGGATACAGATCCTAAATCTGATCGAAAAACTGGTTTCTGATGATTAACAAAACTCACTTTTTGTTGACTTGTGTTAAATAACATTTTTGGCTGGAATTAGCATTAAAGAGGCCTAAGTTTTTATTTAAAGTGTGATTGGCAAGCAACTAAATGCACCAAAAAAATACAAATAAGAAAGGTTTTTATGCCAATAAAGGTTTTTGATTTTTGTCCATTCAGTGCTGAAATTTATAAAGCATAAAGCATAGTGGCTTTTGCCTTTGAAGCGTTGGGTCCTAGGTTTGAATCTCGGCCAGGTTTATCTGCATGGAGTTTGCAGGTTCTCCCCGTGTTTGTTTGGGTTTTCTCCGGGTACTCCGGTTTCCTCGCACATTCCAAAAACATGCAGTTAGGTTAATTGGCTTTTCCCCAAAATAGTCCTTAGACAGTATTAATGACATATGACTATGGTAGAGACATCAGATTGTGAGTCCTTTTGAGGGACAGCTAGTGACATGACTATGGACTGCCTAATATGTCAGCGCTATATAAATAATGTAATAATAATATTATTAATGTCCCTTCCAGCCCCAGCCCTGCTGTACAAAGTATTGCAAGAGGCCGAAACCAGGGTAAATTTAAATACTTACACTGCTTGCATTAACAGGTAAATTTCATGATAAATTATTAGAGTTGCATTATTTACACAGCCTAATGAGCACATCTCATGTTTAGCCTAACATACTGTAAGGGTCTCGTCCCTTCCCCAGACTGTCATTGGACAGGAAAGAGAAGCAGGAGACTAAGACTTGGTACACACGTGCAATAATTGTTGTTGGAAAGGACGACTAATGACTGCCTGATGCACGTCTGCTTTATGGAGAAGGGAGGGGGAGAATGATGGAGCGGCACCCCACTGCACAGACGATGGACGAGGAGCGCTGTACACCTGTAAGATTATCGTTCGATATCGGCCCTGAGCTGATTAACAGATGAGAACAATTGCACGCGTGTACCAAGCTGATTTTAACTTTGTCTTTTTTTTACATTAAAAAATACGTTTCATTATGTTTTGTTGGAATGAAGAGCTACATTTATTTCTGCATTTCCTATCAGCCTGGGGTCAGCTATACATTGACTTAAATTATACAGCTTAACTAATAAGTACATCTAATGTTTAGCCTAATATATCTTCTGTATATTTGAGCATTCTGATTAGATAACATGCATACAACAAGTATGCAACTTGTACACTAATAAAGAAAAATAAAATATAAACTCACCCCTGGCACCGGTATCCCTGCCAGCCTCAGACGAAATGTGGTTGTTGTTACCGGACAATAATAATCCCCTTGTGTGCTGGCACTCCTGTCTGCTAGGTAACCCAGAGTAGACATTAATGTCATACCAGGGGCCGTACTTCCTGAGTCTGGGACACAGGTCCCTGGCTATTCTGGATAATCCCAGCATATGGACACAGGGGGCAGATCATGCTAAACATGCAGGGCTATTTCCCCATCTCTCATAGACAGAAAGATATTCCTCCAGGCAAAGGGAAAAACTGCAAATAATAAACACAAAACAGAATTAAAACAAAAAAAAAGTATAAATGAAAAAAAAATTATATACAAACATAAACATAAGGTAAAGAAAATCAAACAAAAGGGAGGGAGACCCCTGTCACACTAGCCAAAAATGGCTTAACCTTCAATAATCTTCTATAGCAGTGTTTTTCAGCCAGGGTTCCTTGAAAGCTTGGGGTTCCTCCAGAGGATGCTGGGGCTTCCTTGAGCAATGACCAGTTTGTGCCTGTTGGGTCAGTTTAACTGACACCAATGGTCTTTTTGGCTGTCGTTTGTTTCCAACGATAATTATTGAAAGTGTGTACGCAGCTTTAGGGTGACATTCTTCCAATTGGCCATCAATGACAGGGGCATTGTTCCACCAAACTAATGTACTGCGAGCTCTGGAAATAGTAATTATAGAAGGGGTTCCCTAAAAACCTGAAAGTTATTTCCAGGGTTCCCCTGTGTAAAAAGGTTCAGAAACACTATTCCCAAGCAATTTTCATAGGGTTAGGTGGTGACTGTGCCTTGACCGCACTGAGCAATGATCCATTATATACGGGGCAGCTCATGGCATCCCTGAAGAAGCCGTTTAAAGGTCCAATGGTTACAAAACCCTGTTTGACTGCTTTTACCCAGCACCAGGGCTGTCTGTCTAATGGATTCCCTCAATTCTTTCTCCTTTAATGAAGACTTTTTTCAGTGCTTCTGATCCAGAGAGAAACTGATCAAGAAGATGTCATCATAAAACAGACGAATCATGCAAGTCCAAACGTTCAGGCCTCATGATGTTTCTTTGATAACCTTTTGCCCACAACGATCAGTTTCTACCTTTCATATTTCCAATAGAAATTGAAAGGGAGAAGAGATTTCTCCAGATTATTAGAAAAAAATGGGCATACCAGTAGCAACCAGAAAAGTGACAGCGTTGTTTGCCATGAGCAGCAACATGAACACAGCAAATCCCAAAAATAAACAACAGTAACGAATATTGGATTTTTGCCCAGGATGCTCTCCCCAGCCACTTTTAGTTGCCCGGCACCTTTCAGTAACCACCCGGCTGTTTTTGGGAGGTTACTGAAGAGTTGGGTCACAATAAAGCGGCCACCACCTGCCTACAATTTCTAACCACCCAGCTTAAAAAAATTTTGGGAGAATTCAAACAGTGTTCTCCCCGGCCCTTTTCAGCCGGTCTCACCACCCGGCACTTTTTAGTAACCACCTTGCTCTTTTTAGGTGGATACCAAAGAGTTGGGTCGCAATACAAAGGCTGCCAGCCACCTACAGTTTATACCCATCCGGCTTTAACAAATGTATGGGTTTAACACTGACGGATAATAAAAAGTGGCCTTAAAGCCCAACTCCTGCTGAACTGAATACATTTTCTTTTGGATAAAGCAGGAGTGTTTAGAATCTTTGTCCTTTGTTTCCATTACCTGTACCCCCTTTAAGTAGATTTGCCCCCTATTTCCTGTCTTTCACATTTCTTTTTTTTTTTTCTTTTGGGTGGGGGGTAAGAACCCATGACCCCCTACTAGCAGTATAGGTAAACAAGGAATTTGGAGAAACTAGGAGAGCTCAGAAGAAAGTAGCCGTAAGAGGATATCCATAATTAATAAAAGAGGTCCCCATTCATGATCAGTCAACATTATAAATGTATTACAGCACAGAGCTGTAAGTTGCACAATAAACAGCAGAAGGCGCTCTCTACCAAGCATGCGGGGCTTGGAGAACAGCACTATTGTTCCCACTCATCACATAGCTCACTTCAGTACTTTTTGTGTGTATCCAGTGAACTGTATGAAGTATAAAGACGGTCAGCCCTGGGTGGGCCAGTCCCTCATTCAGTGCTCCCGCTACATCCACAGTCATCATGCTGCTCTGGCTGGTTCAGTCTCTCGCTCTCACCCTTATGGTATGTGTGATAGTCACTAACTGGTTAGTGGTAAAAAGCACCCAGATGGTCCAGGGGCTCATCCGTAAAATCTATCGCTAATGGAAAATCACGACAACGGCTTACACAGGGGACCAATTCCTGAGGAATCTGCCCGGCCGTACCAAAGGATCTTCCTAGAAAAAGATCCCAGGGGATTCCTTTCTCATAACAGCTACTGAGGCCAAACTTTTGAATTTCAATCAAGTCTTCGGAGAACTTGAACCAGGTTGTAGAGAAAACTGAGAGTTGGATGATATAAAAAAACAAGGAAAGCTATTTCTTCTTCTCATCTCACCGATAATTATTTGTTAGTTATAAAAAATGTGACCCTCAGATCTGATGCACGGAGATATTTGTTTTATGGGACAAAAACTGCCAAAGGATGCAAAAAGAACATCGGTAACATCAGGTTGGTACAATTGTTTCTACCTTTTCACTCTTATGGCAATTACAGACTCGCAGGTGACTGCCATACCGCAGCCAGAAAGCCAAAAAAATAGCTAAAATCATTCAATGGCGGTGCCATTTACAACCAGAGGATATGCAGCAGGTTACAAAGTTTTTTAATGGGTAATATATATTAAAAAAAAGCTTGCGAAAGTGCTAAAAAATATCCCCTAAAGTTTATTGCACATTAGAATGTGGACCTGGAATGGGATGGCCAGCAGTACCAATTAGGCCTCAGCGTAGGCAGCACAGTGGCTCAGTGGTTAGCACTCTGGCCTTTGCAGTGCTGGGTCCCAGGTTTAAATCTCGGCCAGGACACTATCTGCATGGAGTTTGCAGGTTCTCCCTGTGTTTGCGTTGGTTTCCTCCCACATTCCAAAAACATGCAGTTATGTTATTTGGCTTTCCCCTGAAATGAACCTTAGATTGTAATAATAACATATGACTATGGCAGGGACATTAGATTGTGAGGGACAGCTAGTGACATGACTATGGACTTTGTACAGCACTGCAAATGTTGGCGCTATATAAATACTGTACAATAATAATAATAAAAATAGTGTTAAGTGTTGTCTGTCTAACACTGTAAACACGCTTGCTGCAGGAGAGCATAAAAAAATGCCTTATAACAACATTGCTTTTGCTTCAATTGCCAAACACTCAAGCAGGAAGGTAACACCCCTGTGTTAGGAAAGTGTTGTAATTTCCTTGGCTATGCGGTATAAGACACTATCTATGTTTTAGCCATTTGGCCATAAAGGTGAAGTTATTTCTATAACAGCAGCATGCAGCTAATATATTACAACAAAGTGCTTTTTTTCTTTGGTTACGTTTAAAACAAAGCAGTGGAAGGATTCCCCTTTTATAAATCCTGCAGAGAAGAATGTGTAGAACAGGAAGGAATATATTATTTATTGGGTGGTATTGGGTGACTGTTCCGGAACCTTCACTGCAGTAGTCGCAGAATGATCCACTATTTTCTGGCTCATTTGTCTTATCATCTCAGCCGCTGCCTCCCCCTTACCCATCGGAACAGGCTGTAAGTGCCCCCCACACACACCGTACATAAGGTAGGTATATGTGTGGTCACTAATGTTTTCTCTTCTCTGCCTTCAAGGCTGGTGGTCATTGCAGCGGTCGGTGTGACACTTACAGCCCCTCAGGTGTACGTCCTTCTAAGGTCAGTATGGCTGCCCCAAACCTAATCTACTCCTTTCTTTTCTAAGTGGAATTCTGGAAAGAATACTTCTACATATAGACACGTCATACATATATCAGAAAAAAAAAATAGAACAATAAAGATATGTCATACAACAAACAAATGGGAATGGCTATACATAAACCTTTAGGGAAATGAAGATTTATCATTTAATCAATATTCTCCCCATCCCCTTTTAGCTGGGTGCACCACCCAGCACTTTTCAGTAACCACCCAAAAACAGCCTGGTGGTTACTGAAAAGTGAACCACCCAGCTAAAAGAGCCTGGGGAGAACACTGATTAAATGACAAATCTTCATTTCCCTAAGAGTTTGGTCACAATACAGGGACTCCCACCTGCCTACAACTCGCATTCACCTTACTTAAATGCCTGGGTTGAACACTGTAAATATACCATACTATAACAGAGATAAGAGGCTTACCTGCCCCACCGACATGACTGGTTCTCTTTTTACTTATTCTGAACAAGAATGAACCTCCAGCTTGTCCCATATCTCTATGTCTTCCTGAATACGTCCACCATGATTACCTGAACACTAAATGCTACAGGTATAAAATATTCATGAACCAGATGCACTTCACTAATTCCATAAAAAATGCTACTGAAAAATTCAGAAAAGAGTGAGGAAAGGGACCGGGGAGAACACCATTGCGTGATAACGGTACAAAACAGAACACACAGAGAGTGTGCTGCTCACATAGACCAATCAGATTCTACATGACCCAGGTAATGTTTTTATGATTTTTTTTACTTTACAAAACTGACCGTACAATGCTCATTACGTTATCAGGATGTGATTTTTCACACACAGCCCATTTAATTATGTAGATTGTTCTTGTCATAGTTCTTGGTTAAACCTTGTTCACTGTAAAGCTACTGAACTGCTGGCAGACAGGCAAATCATCACCTAAAGGTTCAGTCACATGGCTCAAGGTTGGGTCACATGGTTTGCACGACCTCCTGGGACCTTGAAAGGCCACTTTGTTTCCTGCACTTGGATCTGCACCCTCAGCTCCTCACATCTTGTCCTTCTCTACGATTGGCAGTCTCACTGACCAATGGTTAGAAAGGGTCAGGCCCAAGCAGAACTTCAGGAATGGCATTTGTCCTTTAGATAACAGAAATATTGGGTTCTCTGCAGGGCAGGTGGCAGTACATACTGGCAGTTCAGCAGCTGTAAAGTAGACACAGGTCTGCCATTAATCACTTTAAACTATGAATCATAAGATATTTTTGTTCTGTTTGGCAGGCCAAGTTCCTCACGGTATTGTAGCCAGCCTCTCCTGGATAATCTCATCTGTAACATTGGCTTCACATTATTTACCACAGGTAAGAACACGAGTCAGGACTACACCAAACTAACAAATATTGGTGCTATTCACTAAGGGTTTTTGGCGATAGAAAACAATGCTGATGTGGTCCCAGCACTCAAGTGTTTGGTAGAATTCAATGCCTAGGACCTGGATGTGACCACTACTATGCATAATGAATTACAGACTGGCTTTTTCAGACTGCTCTGATACTAAAAGGACAGAACAGTCTGTGTTTATTGCCAATTCATGAAACTTCATTTTTTTGAAGAAAACCAGTCACTTCTCCAGTTGAGCAAACTGACAGGTTCCCTTTGAAGATTCTCTACTCCCTATAAAGATCATCATATTTCCTGCACTCGTCTACCATTCTTCGCTACTGCAGAAGCCCTCAGGCTAATCTCTGTGTAAATTCAGAACTTTCACTGTTAATGACTTCCACCTTTTTCCATGTTACATCATTCCTGTCTAATGATTGGCTGCTGGGGCCTGAAAACTGCATCCTGAATGTGTGAGTAGTTAACGTGCTTTCCCATACATTCAGATGCACCTGGTATATAAAAAAGGCTAAATGGGTGTTAAAGTTATCAGTAGGTTGGGGGTATTACAAGAGAATCTGTCACTTTATTTCAAAGTCTTTTTAACATATTTTTAGTGATCAGGGGAGCTAGTGATCATCATAGGTAACATCACTACTTCTCCTGGCCACTAGAGGTCTCTATTGAGCCAAACAAACTCAATTGGCTCCCACTTACTATCTCCATTCTTCTGCAGCATTTGCTATCATCCTCATTCTTGTGGACCTGGTCCCATGCTGGCTGCGAGGCCTCTTCTACGTGTTCGGAACGGCCTCCTTTATTGAAGGGATCTGCACTGCCCTGATGACATTCCTAGCTCTGGACTGTGTAAGTAACAGAACCTTTTTTCAAAGAACCTGATTTCCCTATACACTAAAGACCACCATTTGCAGGCCCTATATATTAATTAGATAATAAAGACTTTAGTAGGGCACAAAGTACTCATAACATCAGCACCTTCCAAAAAACAGGCAGAGCATTGCTTTGGTCTCATAAATGGTTGCCTCTTATGTGACAGGGACTCTTTAATATCTCTAAGCAAAGTCTAATGTAACAATTTCATTAAGATGACCTCTTTCTTTTTTATTTGTCACATAGGCAGCAAGCACACCGACTCTCTACCAGGTGTCTGTTGTGTTATCTGTGCTCAATGTCCTAGCTATAGGTAAGTGTACCTGTCTATGGCTGCTACCAAACACAGCAGATTTTCAGATTATAAATCCAGACCAACCATGCCTGACTATATCAATTAAAGAGACCACATACATTTCGATCCAGGTATCAGCGATTGCCAATAAGAATTTCATCATTAGTTAAAATATGGAACTATGCAACATGATATTGTATAAATATGATCAATAACAAGCTATTATAAAATGATCATTTAATCAGTCTGCATTATGATTGGTCCTCTGACATACGCAGATATCGATCAGAATGACCAATAAGATTCCACCATGGCTAAATTAATTGAATGGGTGGTCATGATTCCTATTTGATCAATTGTTTTTGAATGAATGATCATATCAATATGTGTGTTTCTACCTACAAATGCCAGCTGATAATCTTTTAAAAATGCTGGTTCCTCGGCTGTAATGTTTATACAGCTTCAGTGGTTGGTGAGTTACAAGAAGACGTATGTAGATCAGGATTCTTTATGTAATTCATACTAAAAGTCTAACATTTAAAAAATGACAATTACCAGATCTCTTACATGTTTGTGACCGCATGCAGGGTCCTTTCTAATATTTCTCCTTCCTCAGGTTTCTTTCTGGTTGTCGTCCCTTTCTGGCTATCAAACTCCATATTTCCTGGGCTGGTACTGAACAAACCATCTCGGACTGGGATTTGCTATGAGCCGGTGGTCTGCTGCCCGTGTTTCTGGCATGTGTGAATAGTTCAGTGGGCATTCCTACATGGCAACCAATCACAGTAATGAAAGAGCCCTCCAGCAACTTTTCAGGTCACCTACTTAAGAAAGAATCCAATCAAAAAGCTACATACAAAGCCAAAATGCACCAATATAGATTCCTTCAACTCCCCAAATATCTGAGATTGTATTGCAATGGTGATTTACACCAGGCTGGTATGCAGGACTGACCCAGGGTGACAATGCTGTCCTGTACTTGTGATTCTGCATTATCAGTGACAAACCTCTGCTCATTGCATATGAATGAAATTCATAAGCCTCACTAGGCTGACGAGATCCCACCTGTGTCCTGTCACTCCCAAATGCTTGCAATTTATTATGATCATGCAGTATATATATATATATGCAGTATATATATATATCACCAACATATTACGCAGTGCTCCTCAAAGGCGCTCACAATCTAATGTCCCTACCATAGTCATATGTCTTTAATACAGTCTAAGGACAATTTGGGGGGAAGCCAATTAACCTAACTGCATGTTATTGGAATGTGGTAGGAAACCGCAATACCCAGAGGAAACCCACGCAGACACAGGGAGAACCTACAAACTCCATGCAGATAGTGTCCTGGCCGAGATTCAAACCTGGGACCTAGTGCTGCAAATGCCAGAGTGCTAACCCCAGAGCCACAGTGCTGCCCAATATATTACAATGAAATTACCATGCAGTGCACCAGAGCCTGACTGCCTCACAACACTATTCAAACTCTACACCTGGGTTATAGAATATAAAATAGATTCAAAGTATTATTAATAACACTATTGTCATTTTTTATTAAATAAAAACAGTTTTATCAACAAATGTATATTTAATATTTGAAATCTATCCTATATCCTATATCCTATATTTTTGCAATGTTTTGGTTTTCAAATTTTCATTTGCCCAACAAAGGCCTAGTTTTGTCTTTTCCTGCACAGCGGAGGAGAGAACAGTGCTTTTTTTAAACAAAGGATCACATTTGGGGATGGTAAAAGCTGGGAAATTATCAGAGCCCACCATCGCCAATAACCAAGGGGCCACTAAAGAGTTACAATAATTATGCATTCAGGAGAAGGATGGCGTGATCGAATGAGTACAGGCAGAATAAGATGCTCATTGGAGGAACAGAAGGGCATTCATTCACCCTGAACAATGAAAGCTCCTCGAGTGATTCCAGCAGCCACCAGTGGGGGGCACCATCCCATCGCTGTGATTATGTTTACTGATTGACAGCTGCTGTGCTGGGACCTGCTCAGCATGCATGGGCTCTGGCTGGAATCCTATACAGACATAATTACTGAACTATACAGGGATTAGTAGGGGGAGAAGGGAGGGGGATGACACAAACAAAGGAAGCCTCTGCCAGTGTACGCTAATAAAGGAACAAGCATTCCCTATGCCAAGGAGAGCCAATTTGTTCTGATATTTTGGTATGAGAAAAAATTAATGAGCAACACCTACATATGACCGGCATCTGATTACAAATGCTGCTGCTGGAAGTTTCAGAAACACACTGAATGAAAATAGGGAACAGTATATACTGCTATACAACAGTTACACTGCAAATAAACATATACAGCAACAAAAAATAGGTGATTTGTAGTTCTTCCACGGCTGGAGGGCTGCAGGGTGGTCATACCTAATATAGAAACCAATAAAATGGTTTATATGATCTAATCTATCATATGTTATTTCATCTCTTTACTATTGAACTTTGATTTGATTTTTTATATGTAACGGGTCAGATTGTCGGCCAGCGTTTTATTGCTACTGGGACCCAGCTATAGATGTATCTCACTTTCTGTCCTTGTCCCCCTTTCCAAGGGGGATATATGTTAATAGTTGGATCCAATGTGCCCCACGTACACAAGGAGCCCACTGTTTAATAATGAATAGCAGAATGGTGCATGTTCTGGTTTGCAGGATGTTAAAGCTAACTTTTCAGAATCCATAGGCACGTCTCAGTACAATGTGGTATATACAGGTGCTGTAATGTTCCCATATAAAGCTGTTCCTGGCTTGGTAACACAAAATCCTGATATGTCCTAACACTTCAGATCCAGTAGGGGGCACTGCTGTCCAGTCCTACCTTCTTCCAGCTGTTCAGAACAGGTATCAGCACAAATCTATTACTCAACCAGAAGGCAGCCAAGCTGTAGATTTACCACTTCCGATTATTTAATATCTGTAATAATGTGACATAATTGTGATTTCTACAGAGCTCAATCAGAAGCTAGAACAGCACCTGCAATGCAGGTGTCTAGGCAATGGGAATAAGCAGGAGGGTGTCAGGGGGATATGGGACATCTGGGACTGTCTGGGGGAGGAATACAGAACACCTGGAAATGTCAGGAGGGATACAATACACAGGGGAATGTCAGAGAGAGGGAAATATGGAACACCTGGGACCGTCGGGGGGTGGGGGAAGCAGAACACCTGGGACCGTCGAGGAGGTGGGAAGCAGAACACCTAGGACAGTCAGGTATATAACACACCTAGGACAGTCAGGTATATAACACACCTAGGACAGTCAGTCAGGTATATAACACACCTAGGACAGTCAGTCAGGTATATAACACACCTAGGACTGTCAGGTATATACCACACTTAGGACTGTCAGGTATATACCACACCTAGGAATGTCAGGTATATACACACCTAGGACTGTCAGGTATATACCACACCTAGGAATGTCAGGTATATAAAACATCTGGAAATGTCAGGGAGAGGAGCCACATGGAACCACCATGGGAAGCAGCCAAGCGATGATGAATTCCTTGATATGATCCCCTCCATAATATCTCCCTCACAGGAGACAGCTGTCTGCCATGAACAATCATTCTGGGAACAATGCTGCTGTTGTCATATAATTATTGTAGCATGGAAATTCCTCCCCCTTTGCATTACATATGCCACCTAAATGCCCCTCTCTCAAGGACTGCTCCTGTAACGTGTACACATCGTCATATACATCCCGCACACCGGAGGTCCTTATGGACCATGCACAGGGTGATGAGGAGCTCCGGACACACACCGTAATACTTAGTACTCACCTTGTTCACGGGGGACAGAGATCACTGGTGCACGCACTGCGTGACAGGGACGTCCTGATTGGATGAGACACGCCTCCTGTGCGCCTATTGGTCGTGACGTCAGCAGGAAGTCTGTCTTCCAAGTGAAGCCGCTCCGGACTCAGGTAGGGTGGAGCAACGTGGCTGCTGGGTGTGCGGAACCTGGGAATCCTCCGGGGGGTTGAAGGGGTCAGAGGGTTCCACAATACACTGAGCAAGTAAGGATATGAGAGCCATGTACAATAGAGGGGGGCATCCATACACCCCTAGGATGGACAAAGCCCCTGGATATAATGTTAGGGATCTGTACACAATGGGGACACAAATACACCATAGGAGAGCCCTGCAGTGGGTGACACCTCCACATTGCACACAGCCCAAAAGTGCCTCCCTGAGGACTGGGGCCCTGCACATGGTGTCTGTACAATGGGTGACACCTATATACACTAATCCCCAATGTATTACTTTTGGAAAGGCTCTGTCCCAGGGATCTGTGCAGAATGTGGAGATGACCCCTATATACACAGATCCCCAATGTATCCCTATAGGAGGGCTCTGTCCTTGGAATCTGTGCAGAATGTGGAGGTGACACCTATATACACAGATCCCTAAGGTATCTATGCTTTGCTTTCCCTTTACCTTGCAATGGATGCATAAACCCTTTAAAGAGACCCTGTCACCACCTAGAGTGCAGCAAGCTACAGACCTGTATTTGCAGTTCTTGATAAAAAAAAAAAAAAACCTTCCCACTGCAGTGATGTGGCGTGTTATAAATTTCCAATACTGGACATATTGCTAGAACCATTACTTTCACATCAGCAGCTGTAATAATCCATGGTGTTAAATTCAATTTCCATGATCTGTCACATGTCCATACTGAAGGCCTTCTACAGCAACAACTATTCATCACCCCTCCCCTCCCCCTAGCAGTGGTATCTAAAGCTGCGTACTCACTTCCAATTTTTATCGTTGGAAATGAACGAACGACCGATTGGCCAAAAATCGTTCGTAAAAAAAGTAACCAACGACGCCGACGAACGAGGATAGTCGCTGGAAATGAACGACCGGACCAGCGGATCGGATTGGACAACGATCGTTGACCATCTATCGTGTGTACGGTCGTTCAGTGATCATCCATGGTCTGAGCATGCGCGGTGAACAAGCGTTCTCTCACTTCCTGTGGTGCACGTCACTTCCTGTATCGTTCAAAAGATCGCATCTATCGTGTGTACAATATCTTTGAACGATCGTGTCGTTATCTGTAGGTACAGGATCGGTGCCATACGATCGTTCGCAGATATCGTGCAGGATCGTTCGTTTACCAACAATAAAAATTGGAAGTGTGTACGCAGCTTAAGACAGATGAAAATATAACAATCTAGTCAGTGTTCTCCCCAGCCCCATTTAGCTGGGCGCACCACCCGGCACTTTTCATTAACCACCCGGCTGTTTTTGGGTAGTTACTGATAAGTTGGGTCACAATACAAGGTCTGTTACCCGCCTAAAATTTCTTCCCACCCGGTTAAAAAAAACTCCTGGGTTGAGCACTGCTAGTTTTGTACAGCTTGTACCCCTTCCAGGTGTTGTAGGGATTAAAAGAAACCACATACTGGAGATACTAGGAATGTCATTTCTCTATAGATTGGTAAAATATTACTGAGATGCTAAACAAGGAGCAGAAGGTCAGAGCAAAGCTTGGTAATCAAAGTAAACAAATACAGGTAGTCCCCGGGTTACATACAAGGTAGGGAAAGTTTGTTCTTAAGTTGAATTTGTATGTAAGTCGGAACAGGTATGGTATTTTATTAAATGCAACTAGGACAGATGTTTGTCTCAACATATTAGGCAGTGTGGTGTCAGTTACTGTATTAAATCCTCACTGTTAATCACAACCAAAGCAAAAAAAAAAATGTTTATGGAGCCTAGACATTCATTAACTTCTGGAGTAACCTGTGCTTTGATATGCAAAAAGAAACAACTGCAGAGTTTGTCAATAAAGCGTTACAAGATGTTATAGATCAGCTCAGCCCCTAAATTTACCCACAACCCCAGCTGTGTTTAGCAAAAGATTTCTTCTGCAATTCATGCAAACCAACCCCTCCCCTCTTCAAGCCTTTGTTCTTCACACGAGTGGGCAGGGAAGCCCTGTTCCTATTTAGGAGGCGTCCGTATGTCCTCAACCCGGGGACTATCTTTAACCATGTAAGTTTCCCTCTCTAATTACTTATCTTTGGGAATCTGTGTTAGGAATACCATCATGCTTACTAATATAAAGGCTGATGCAGAAGCATTATGTTAAACTAGTACAAATTAATTATTCTTCATACTGATTATAAAGAGTAGAGCCTTGTACAGTCATCAGATTTCTGTTTCGGGAACCGTAATCATTTCCAGTAACGGGAACAAATGAGTGCTGTACACACAGCACTGTTCTGTTCTATGGATAGAAGAGGGTGGAGAACAAATGAGTGGCACCCCATAGAAGGTGGTTGTCCCCTCTCAGTTGTTCTCTATTTGCCAATATAGATTGATGAATGGCATTGAGGAATGCTATACACTTGCTAGATCTAACAAATAATCTAGCAAATATATGCAACACAGGGCCACCTTTGCATTATAAAGCTGATCCCTTTGTTATATCAGTGTTCTCTACGGCCCTGCACTTTTCAGTAACCATCCGGCTGTTTTTGGGGGGTTAATAAGTAGTTGGGTCACAATACAGGGGCTGCCACCCACCTACAGCTTTAAACAAAATCTGGGTTGAACACAGTATATGAATTGGACAGCAAACAAAAATGTGTGTAGCAATACAACTCATACAGTAAGAAATTCAGATGTTGCTTTGAATTCAGTGTCTGATGTTCCTGGGTTTATCAGACACCATGTGATAATATAAGCCAGTCCTTATAAAGGATTCCGGATATGTTGACTGTCTTAGAAGACTTCTGATGACTGAGGATTCTAAAGGTCATATTGGTTGTTGATCTTGGGTGAGGCCTGAGTTATAGGCTGAGATTTATTCAGGGAAAATTAAAGGTGTGTCTTGAAGTGTTTACCACCAGAAATTGTTTTAAGCCAGGTGGGAAGAAGCTGTAGGTGGGTGGCACCCCCTGTATTGTGACAAAATTCTTTAGTAACCCTCTAAAAACAGCAAGGTGGTGTGCCCAGGTAAAAGGGGCTGGGGGGAACACTGCCTTGGCTTTTGGTTGACAAGGTTGGTTATATGTTGTGCCATTTATGTTTGAGCTTATTTACCTGAATTTACATTTATTCTGGATCTACACACAGAATGTTAGAGCTGCTGTTGTCGTATGTTCCTGGCCATTTTGCAGTGACTTCCTTATGCTGCACTAGAAAACTTTACCTAGATTGATGTAAATAACTTTATTTATGGGATTGTAAAGTGGTCCTGTCTAAGGGTAATGATATTGGTTGGTTATATTTAGGATTTTAAAACAACTCTATTACAAATCACGTCAATAAAATGTTTTTAATTGGATAGCTTATTACATTATTATTATTATTATTATTATTAATAATAATAAATGGTAATTATATAGTAGCATCATTTTACGCAACGCTGTACATTAAATAGGGGTTGCAAATAACAGACAGATACAGACAGTGACACAGGAGGAGGAGGGGACCTTGACCCGAAGAGCTTACAATCTAAGGGGAAGTATCACACAATAGGAGGGGGGATATGGATTGGTGGGTGAGTAGTGAGGGTTTAAGAAGATAGGAGAAGACAGGTAGGTAAATTTATAAATATGATTAGAATTCCTATCCCTGTTTGTTAAGGGAGCTTTACCTAAGACAACAGATTGAAAGAGCGAAGTCTTGCACAGTTGTCAGCAGGACAAGTGTCACCAGTGGAACAATTTCCCTCTCTTTCTATAAAAATGTACAGTGGATTTCTTACCAGTGTTTTCTTTGTGTATGTTTTTGTTTTTTAGTTTTCTTTTTCATACCTAAAACAATAGTGTGTGTTACAGGGTTAGTTATTCTATATTCTATGATTGCAGTGTATGGAATACCATATATATATATACCATATATCCCATATATATATATGGGAGTGAGAGCCCTAGATGTAGCAATGTAGCAGGCACAGACTATAGTAAATATCTCATTAATGTTTCTGTTTCTCAGCCTGAACATGGCATCAAGGGGTACGACGGAGACCAGTAAACTCCGGCAGAACCTGGAGGAACAGCTTGATCGTTTAATGCAGCAGCTCCAAGACCTGGAGGAGTGCAGGTGAGGCAGACACAACATTTGAATCTAAAGATACCTACATACAGGTCATAATGAGCAAAATCTGGCAAATAAAAGATGTTTCTAGAAACAAACATATTAAAACTAAAGCAGCCACTGCTTACTGGATCCCAGTAAGTTTGACTGCAAAAAGGATACACCCCAGTGTGAGGATCTGTTGGCACAACTGGCTGAGCATAGCTGTCAACAAAGCATCTTGTTGGGCTGATACCCTCAAATACCCAAACTCCACTCCCAGCCTGACGTAGAATGAAACACAATCACTAACATCTCATATGAACTATAACAGGTTCAAGTCATTTTTTACTTTTGCAGCTTTTAATAAATTATGACTTTGTGATCCTTCTATACCTGTCTTTGTGCAGGCACTTCCCATTATGGGGTAATAACTCCTTGTTCCTGCCCCCCCCCCCCCACTTTCCCCCAATTATGCTTTTATGTTGTCAACCCATCACACATTTTTCACCATCGGCAAACCCACACTAAGAAATGATGTGAGGAGAATAAATGATCTGAGAAATGATCAGCAGGATAAAAAAATTAAAATGTTTTTAAATAACGTATTTTTATCCTTTATTTTTAGCAAAATATTTGTCACTCTGTTGGAGATTTATATGTGCTTTAAACTTTAGGGTTCTGGATTGATAAAGCTTAGCTTTAACATAAACATGATCCTGTGGCATTAAGGTGATCTTTGCTGTCTTGCAGAGAAGAGTTGGACACTGACGAGTATGAGGAAACCAAGAAAGAGACTTTGGAGCAACTAAGTGAATTTAATGACTCTCTGCAGAAGATTATGTCTGGGAATATGACTCTGGTAGATGAGCTGAGTGGAATGCAACTGGTAAGAATCTGCCATGCCATTGTAGGGAGCAAAGATCTATGACCTCCGCTCTGACTATGTGTGAAGGTTGGATGCATTATTGGAAGGGGAAAGGGATCAGCGATCAATTATTTGATGTTGTAAGATCTCTACTTTTACCCTAAGAGCAGCTTTGCCATTCCTAGTCCACGCTTTCATTTCATCACAACTTGACCATTTGCAACGCCCTTTGCACAGACCATCACTACCTTCAGTTAGTACAGAAAACCTAACCCTGTTTTCCTAACATATGAGAATCTTTTTTCACATGATCAGTTTCCCTTTGTACTCGGGGGTCTGAGGTTCTTTTCACCCCCATTCCGAGCAAGTGAGCAATATACATACTGGGGGAGGCCAACCTCCAGGAGTGACACCATCATACAAAAGGGTTCCCATTCATAGAAGTCTGACCCTTGCCACCCTTAACCACTAATATAACATAACCACTGTGCACCCATTGACTAGCCTGACTGAGTGTCACTTCTTTGTGCCACTTATGGGTTAATGTTAATCAGCAGACGGTGTTCCTAACACCCAGCAGCCAATGGGAGCGCTCCCCGCTATTTACAATAACTAATAATAACAATGGAAGAGGTAAGTTGTTTGTAAATGTCAAACAGTGCTCCCATTGGCTGCTGTTTTTTAGGGATTACTCTCCACTGATTAACATTCACCTGTAGGACCAGTGTGGGAGTGTGCTGCTACTGAACGTTGAGGTACAGACACTTTCGGATAGAAGGGGTGTTACTATCTGTTGCCTTTGGTAAGATATCCGACCATCATGCACAATTTTGATGCAACAGTGACATTATTGTTATTAAAAAAATATTCCCTAACAAAAGGGTCAAAAATAGACCCTTTTTTTTGTATCAGGTCAAGCCAAGCACATCAAGAATTGTTAGACACTATTTAACGCTCAACTAGTTTCCTACAAGCCATCAGGACACATTATAAAGGAGCTTCTGTGTGCAGAGAGCTTGTAAAATGTAATGCAATTAGTTAGCCATTAAACCGTGCCACACTTACTATTCATATTCACTGCTAGGAGACTAAAACACCACGTACATTAGAGGGTGGTCAGATGTCTGCATGATTCAACCATTCTCACAACAGGAAGTGTAATTATCTCAGTGGGGTGCTGTACAAACTTTTCAATGAAGTTGTTGTCTAATGTTCATAAAGACCAGCCTCATCTATAACAGGCTTTGGGTGAAGTGTGGTAGGACCCAATCCCATACTGTACCTTTCCTGCTTTTTTGGACGCTATTGGAGGTTACCCTGTTTTAGCCACTTTAATCCTTTATAAAGTTCTTTGGGAGCTCCTCTAGCGTATGCTATAATGGGGTATTCCTACCTTCTGCATATGGTGAACCAAACTGGTAATGGTGATAGTTTGTCTTGTCACATTTCTACAAAGGGGTCTGAGACAGATTTCTACAAAGGGGTCTTGGATAGTTTTACAATCCTTTTGGGAGATTAGTACTTGTCTCTCTACCCCAAAATGAAAAAATGTATTTTGAGTGGATTTTCTGTTAAAACAGAACTCTGATCCAGTCTGATAATGGACTGTTTTATTGCTGCCTTTTTCTGTCTGATAGATGGAGCAGTCATATCAATAGAGAGGTTTACATTATATAATAATATCTGTGGAAGGAGTTCTTTTTTAATGATTTCTCAATAATTATAGATTTTATTTTTACAAAACTCAAAACTGAGCATGGCAAATTCTGATGGCATAAAAAAAAAATGATTATTAATAATAAACAGGATTTATATAGCGCCAACATATAATGCAGTGCTGTACATAAATAGGGGTTGCAAATGATAGACAGTTACACATAAAAATGTAAAAGTTCACTGCTCTGAAAGCTCATTCACAGATGCCACGGTAGGCTTCTTGGGTGCAGATGACATTAGAGTCTGCTGTCCTAAATATGCTCTTAGGCTGCATACGCACAATCCATTTCCAGTCGCTGGAAACAATCTTTCATGCACATACAGCTTAGTTCTGTTCTAAGGATAGGGGGGAGGAAGCCATTAAGTGACGCCCAGCTGTGCTCTTCTCACTTCACTTGTATCGCGGTCAGTCACTCATGGATCTGTCAGGATAGATCCATGAACGACTTGGGGCAACCGCTGTACACATTTTAGATTCTCCCCCGAGACAAACTCGGTCACATCAGTCAAGAAGCATCTGACATGTACATAGCATAAGAAGAAAATGATCATTGTACTCTTAGATTAACTAATTCCATTTAATTACATGTTTTATCCTTAAATGCCTAATCCTAAACTCCTGCTTACATGTTGCCCTCTACAATTCGGTAAAGCATGGCAGAAATGGTGGCCAGTATGGAACTGGGTCACACTGCATTAAAACTTTACTGTTCTATAAACATTAGAGTGTAATGATCGCTTTCTTTACAAATTCTGATGGCAATCAGGTATACACAAGCTGGGTGGGAAGAAGATGTAGGTGGGTGGCAGCCCCTGTATTATGGCTCAAATGTTCAGTAACCACCCAAAAACAGCTGGGTGGTTACTGCAAAGTGCCGAGTGGTGCACCAAGCTAAAAGGGGCTGGGGAGAACACTAAAAAGTGTTTGGAAGCAAACTGGTGAACATAATACCTTCCATTATATCCTGGCAATTACGATTCTTAGGAATGAGTTCAGCGATAGCAGCTTACTTAAACTTGGAGAAAAAGTCCCCTTTAGGTCTTATGTTTAGGTGGAGAGCTAATGTATAGGCCATCGCTACACAATGTTTACAAAGTTGCAAAGTTAACACTTCTAATTTACAATTCATAATTTCTTTGAATTAGTTGTGTTCAATTAATTTGGCTTTATGTGGGCATTAAATTATTTTAAAAAAAAGCCCTGTCCTGATCACATCAAACTCTTTCATCCCACAGGCTATACAAGCCGCAATCAGCCAGGCCTTCAAGACTCCAGAGGTCATCCGCATGTTTGCCAAAAAGCAGCCAGGACAGCTCAGGACACGGTTAGGAGAGGTAAGACCTCCTCCACCTCTGCCAGATGTCAAAAGACTTAGACCAATCAAGACAAGTCTTCTATACTTCATGTCTGTTTTCTAGATGGGTCGGGATTTAATGGTTGGAAAACTCGGAAGAGACCTTTATACGCAACAGAAGGGAGAGATCCTGACAGCTCTGAGAAAACTTGGAGAGAAGGTTATACGAATAAGATTCATTTTTAGTTTCTTTATTATTTTTTTTTATGGTTGGTAAAGTGTGAAAAATGTATTTGTGTATTTTAGTTGACACCAGAGGAGGAGGCTTTCCTTGCAGAGAATGCCGGTGCTGCACTCAGCCAGTTTCAGAAGGTCTCGGAAGGTTTAGGTAAGTCATACTGCCGATTCTGTGTACCTACAGTTGTCAAACAGCAGAGTGGTTTAGTGGTAATAAGCCGTTGTGAAGGAAGCTTTTGTCTTACTTACAGTGTAGACTGCCGTGTTCTTTAGTGTTGCTTGTCAGCATTGATGTCCCAACATGTCCAAAGAACCAGGAACCTGGGTGCGATAAATAAGGACTGGGTTCTGTGTGCTTCCATCATCAGTCCAATGTTTTATGACCCTGTTAATCATGTGACTTGTGGGACTTCTCCCATGCAACATGCCAAGACAGACTCGCATTTCACATTACACAGCAGATGGAAATCAGAATGGCTCAGGGACTCCAGATAACTGGCAGTGAGTGCAAAGATTTTCATGTAGGCTAGGAAAACACCAAAGCCATAAATATAAACATTCTAAGACATTTTGTTCTGCAACATCCAGAAATTGGCAAATATTTTGTATTAACCTTGAAACTTAGTAAAGGGGTCCTGCAACCAACTGCTGCACCTTCACCTTCATGATTATCATTTATCATAATCAAATATAATTATAGGTAGATAAGAATAAGAAATAGTAATAATAAAACTGATTGTTTTATTATAACAAGTTCTGTATAGTTCATTCCCCACTACTCAAGTTTATTATCGCCATGCTCCCCTACAGTCCAGAGCAGAAGTCCTGCAGATCCGTGTTAGAGTTACACAGGGTGAAGGACTTGGAACCCCACACATACAATGTGCTGCAAGTGCTAAGGATTTGGCACCCTAACATTCAGCATCCAAACACAGCATATTGGCAGAAAGAAGGTGGTCACATGGTTCCCATATACCCAGACATAATGGCAATATCCAAAGGGTTGCAGCTAGCTAACAGTGCACCAAGGAATGCTGCAAAAGATTTAGTAACTGAGGTCATGAGCTTTATTGAGCGCGTATTAATTTGCCTTGAAAATGTCCCCTGTATTACAGTGAACAGTACGAGCCTGATTTATTAAACCTCTTCAAAAGAAGAGAACATGGGTGATCCAGCAAACCCGCAATGGATTTCTTTGCTAATAGTTCACAAATGTTTTCAATCCTAGACCAGATCCATTTCAGGTTCACTGGATCACCTGGGTTCTCCTCTGATAATCTAACTTTTACTAACTTTAATAAATCAGGCCCAATGTGGAGGTGGGATGTGTATTCATAGGAAGTAGGTGGTGAGCAGCTGTTGGACCTCAGTCTATTAACAGGAAATTAGAATGTGTGAGAGGGCCTGCACAAGCCAGGAACATCTACAACTGCCTGATGGGATTTTGAATTTATAAGGTAATACTTATAATTTACACTTAACATGATTGCTTGGGGAATTGGCATTGTTCATTTCCAGCTTTAGTTGGGGTTTAAATATTCAAGAATATTAAACCTAAACTAAATGAAACTGAAACACTTTTGCTAATAAAAGGTAATAGAAAGGAGGATAAAAATTGCCTTTGCCTGCTGGTCACATGATCCAAACATAAACGTTTGTTCATGAGACTTCTGATAGAAGTTTAGGAGTTGCCAACACAGATTTCTATTTTATTCTTTTGCAAACCTCATTGAACCTTCAGCCTTTGGTCAGGTGACTGGCATTTTCTCCACAGATAGATAATATTCCAGCACTTCAGCATGTAACTTTTTATATACATTTCTATTTTGTTTTGCAGGATCGGGAGATAAGGTTTTGGCCCTGGCAAGCCTTGAGGTGGGAAGCACGAAGAAGTGAAAATATGAACACACCAGACAAAACATTTCCTATTATTATTTTGCTTTGTTGAGCCCAAAAGCCATTGTAGAGCTGTGATTGTCAAACTGTGGTCCCTGAGCACTCCAAGAGGTCTTTGGCCATCCGTCCCACCCTGCTGAAGGGAGCTGTATTATTTCTGGCTGTGGCTGGACAGTGAGTGTAGGTCGGTGTTCACAGATTCACCAGGACTAGATAGGGTTAATGTTAGGTGTGAGCACCAAGGAGCTAGTGTATGAAAAGTGTGCAAGGTGGGAAATGTCTTGTTTTCCAAAAATACAATTCAGAATCTTTGTTCTATTTACGTACTTGGGCTGCAGAAATACCATTTGGAGGCTAATATGTTCATATAGTGCATTTTTATACTTTATCAATGAAACTGTGCCTGTATTTAAAGGAGTGCATGGTGCTGCCTTTTCTATGAATGTCTATTTCTTGGCTGCCTCTTCAGCGTTACCTCTGATCCAAAACACGCATTGTAAATGAATGTCAGAAAAGTGTTAAAGCCAACAAATGGGCATCATAAGACAGGCAATTTGTTATTTCAGTATTGTTATCAGGATTCCCATTCCTGGACCCCGTACTGGTAATAATGGTTGCTTGGCTGTCATGCGGATTTTTTGAGCTAGTAGCCTGGAATTGGTAAATAAGGAATCATGGCTTTTCGTTACCTTAAATTTGCTGTCTGCTCATTCTTAGTTTGCAAATCAGAAATACTTAAGCCGAGCATAATTTGCAGATGGAAGCCAGCAATAGCAGTCTTTTTTCTATTTGACCTGACAAGTATAGTGTACACAGCGCTGAGAAGAAAGCATGTAAATCATAATGTTATTTGGCATTAGGGGGAAGCAAAGTCTGTTAAAAAGCCCAACCCTATCCTTTCTCTGCTCTCCTATACCACTTAATCTGAACAATATTATTATTATTTACTGTATTTATAAAGCAGCAACATATTAGGCAGCGCTTTACATTAGGGGTTGCAAATGACAGACAGATACAAACAATGACACAGGAAGAAGAGAGGACCCTGTCCTAAATAGCTTACAATCTAAGAGGTATGGGGGAGCATTTGTAAGGAGAAAGATGGTGTCACTACCCCATGTAAGCTTTATAGAGCTTACAAGGGGCCAACTTCTGGTGAACAAAGCAGGGTGGGTGCTAGGAAGGTAAATGTAAGTGAACTTGGTGAGGGCTTGGGTTTTGGTCTTTTGGCAGACTGTCACTTTGCTCTGTATAGGCAGAGGCTCTTTATTTTTTTTTTTGGAAGAGGATACAATGAGGGTTAGCCGGCCCCTATCTCTGGCCTGTTGTATTGTGGTCCATGGATCATGGAACTTTGAGGTAACCGTTGTGTTTTTGTTTTTTTATGTATTGTTTGGTATTGAAATAAAGAGTACGACGTTCTATCCTTGTAAAAGGACTGAAGCTTTGCTGTATTCATAGGTTTGTGAGCCTCCCTCCCATTGTAATGGTGCGACCGTCCATTCTTTTTTATCTTTTTCTAGAAGCCATGGAGGGGGAGATGAGCAATCATTACCATTATGACTCTAACTACAAGAATATAACATTTCTTTTAGTAGTTGTTATAGAGTGAATAATGTAGCTGATGTGTTCTTTTTAATGAAATAAAGAATTGTGGGTTTTGATTCGTGTGTTTTAATTTTTTGTGTTTCACTTACTGTGACTTTACTGTGACAGCCATATTACATGCTTATCCTTTCCTGTCAGCTATCTGTGGTCTGCATCATTTGTAGGATTTACATAAAGGAGGATAGACGTAGGGAGGTCACGCAGTCTCCTAGTAAAGAATATCTAAACCCTAAATTTTCTGTATTGCATGTGATGGTTGAATATATATATTGTTATATATATATATATTGTTGTGTTATCTTGCTAGATATTCAGTATTTGTATTTGTAACTTCCTGTGTACTGAACTGATATCTCAAATAATGTTAGAGTGCCAATGCTGCTCCTTTATAGATACACTACACTGAAGGGCAGTTGTTACTGTAGGTTAGGAATTGTGTTGGCAGAATTACAAGTTGAATGAAGGAAACAAATGCAACCATCACACTAAAGGATTGGTAATATTTGATTAAGAGCTCAAATGCTCTATTACTATCACAGAAAAAATGTGATCAAGTGGTGACAAAACTTTTGGACTTTTCTCTTCTTGTTATTATTCTGCGGGTGTAATTGCCTGCCTGATGTGACCTCTTTCTTAATGACTGTTCAGTTGCGTGGACCTGCAGGCAATGAAATCAGCTAAAGCAGCGCTCGCCATCTTTTCCGACCTCACGGACCACTAAATACATAATTTTAAATCCCACAGACCGTTTATAGGATTTTTTTTTTAAATAATGATCTTCCTAATGGTGCCTGACAATGACTGTGGAGGCTCTGATTCATTGATCAGCTTGCGGTTATGTGAAGTATTACTATTGTTACTATTATCATTAGTTGCATTATCTTTGGTATTAATAAAGAAATGCAAAATATTTGTTTGCTTTTTCTCACTCAATATGGGTTTATTTCATTGGAATCCAATACCAAACAGAATAATAGTTATCAAAGTCAAACTATTTGATGCCATTAAATATAATAGTAAAGAAAATACACAGTTAAGGTCATACTTTCCTGAAAGAGCATCTGGGAAATAAATAAAATAAAACAATCGGATGAGAATCGGTATTGGCGGAGCGGGGTGACGGGGTGTAATGGTGGAAACAATACTGAAGCGTACGGCTAGACAACGCTTGCTTTATACAGCTTAACACTACACTGACATCATGCTGCGCCTTCCTTGTTTTTCCATCTCTAGTACAGTTTGTGAATTTAGTGCAATATAAAGGCTGAAACTGTCATTTAGAATATAAGAATTTATTAGAATGTTATTTTTGTTTTATTATTAATAAACATAAAAATTCCACATTTTTCTGTTGACCACTGGTTGGCGACCGCTGAGCTAAAGGACATAAATGCAAACTTGTATTAGCTGTGCAGAAATCTGCTTTGCCAAGGAACCTGGATGGCAGATCTAGCTGAGTATACTTTGAAAGAAAAACTCAAAAGTTTGCAGAGTGAGTGGGAACGGAGGGCAGAAGATTTTGCATAGATGGGTTTTAACTTAAAAATGATATAGTTACAGGTACAGAATACCCTTTGTTTTCACGGTTCGACTGAAATGTGGAGAATCAGAATCAAGACTAATAAAGCGTGGTCTCTAATTTCTATTAAGCCAAGAGGGGTTAAATACTGATCCTCCCAGCCTGCTAGGTCAGGATCCGGGCAGCGATGCTTGGACTTCCCGAGTATATGTAAGATTGTGTTACTGTTGGCATGGAGTCGGATGGAGTTTTTTTTTTTTTTAATGAAGGTGTATTTTAAGCATGGCTGGGTCAGCTGCTGTATTTTGTTAGTGGGTGTAATAACAGTCATAATAATTGAGCTGCCGGATCATATCCACAGTGACCAGCAGGGCTAACAGTTTAAATGTTTGTCATATATGAAATGTGAGATGCTTCGGTTTTTTCCAGTCTTGCCAGATGGGTATTTGTTGGTTTTGTACACGCTTGCTTCATTGTTTTTAAAGCTTTAAAAGACCTACACTTAAAATAAGAAAATGCATTTAGAATGCAGATGGGTTGCAGTGGAGTGTTTCCAGTCCCTATACAGTCACCTAGTTGGCGATCCATAAATCCTAATATGTTTTAGCCTCATAGGTGGGAAATTCCTTCCATCCATTCCTGTAATCACTGAATTTACACATATGTTGTCATTGGGAGATACTGTAGGCAGGTGATGGCTTTAACCCTCATTTATATGGCAACCTCCTTGCAGAGAGCACAGTTGGTGCTGGGCTTCTTGAACCAGAGGGCCCTCTCCATGCCAACTGTCTGCCATGGCACAAGGAGATGGCGCAGTATGAGCTGGGGATGTAGAAATAGCAAAGATTCATCGATGGAGATGTTGATAGCTGACACGGGCGAATACAAATTAGATTTCTGGAGGTCACTACAGCTGGAATGTAGGAATAGTCGCCCAAAAACGATGTTTGAAACGATTAGTTCAGGTGGTGAATCTCATCATCATTCTCTCCTTTTTGTACTCTGAACTTAACGCTGCTCCCGACAAGTTTTTCACCTTCATATCTCCAAGCTTGGGAGACAGAACTCAGGTACACATTGAAGAACGCTAAGTTACTCACCCTGGTGCATAAGTCCTCTGTCAGTAGCAGATACCAGGACCTGATTTTAAAAATCCTATCCAGGTGGTATAGTACCCCAGAGAGGCTACATAGTTTTTTTCCTGAGGGTACTGACATGTTGGCGATGTGACCAGGCCAAGGGCACCATGCTCCATATTTTCTGGACGTGCCCACTACTGCGCCCCTACTGGGAGCAGGTGAGGGCCCTTATGCAGAAAGTCACCACCCACAATATTCCATGGGATCTGGGTTTTTTTTTGGTACATCATAATGTAATTCTAGTTAAAGCCTATCAGGGTTCCAACCTTAAACATCTAACTGTAGCTGCAAACTCCTGTATTACAGCGTCCTGGAAGTCTAAGATCACCCCAACAGTGGGACTATGGTTCCACAAGGTGAATGACATTATGATGATGGAAGATCTAACTGCCAGTTTGAGAGGTACCTAAGCTATGTTCAATGCTTTATGGGGTTGTTGGATTAATATAGGGACCACCAGAGTTTAAGCTCCACCCGGACCTGGCCATTTCAGTTTGATACGGTTTTTTCTACAGCATTTGCTCTGTTATTTTATTTTTTTTTTTTTTCTTACACAGGTTGTCTGTTCCCTTGACTATTGTCTTTCTTGACTGTAAGATATCCCACTGATTTGATGCTATTTTCCGGTATTGCAACATTGCCACAGACCTTCTTTGTAGTATGCAGAAAGTTTACTGTACTGTTTTTGTATTCCCTGAATATTCCCCCTTTCGCAGTTTATGTTATTGTTATTTTGTATGTTTTAATATTTGGAAAAGTAAGAATTTAATAAAAAAATAAATAGCACAGATTGGATAGGTGGACTACAGGAGGTGGAGTCATACTGCTGGATAGGTGAAATGCACTGCAACCTCTGAACCAGTGTTTATATTCCTGAATCCTGTACCATGAAGATTACATACTCCTGACACTTGTTGCTCACTCCCGACCCCTGCACTCTGTATGTTACTCGCTCCTGACCCCTGCACTCTGTATGTTGCTTGCTCCTGACCCCTGCACTCTGTATGTTGCTGGCTCCTGACCCCTGCACTCTGTATGTTGCTGGCTCCTGACCCCTGCACTCTGTATGTTGCTGGCTCCTCTGACCCCTGCACTCTGTATGTTGCTGGCTCCTGACCCCTGCACTCTGTATGTTGCTGGCTCCTGACCCCTGCACTCTGTATGTTGCTGGCTCCTTACCCCTGCACTCTGTATGTTGCTGGCTCAATCCCTGCACTCTGTATGTTGCTCGCTCCTGACCCCTGTACTCTGTATGTTGCTTGCCCCTGACCCCTGCACCCTGTATGTTGTTCACTTTTGACCCCTGCACCTTGTATCTTGCTCACTCCTGACCCCTGCACCTTGTATGTTGCACGCCCCTGAACCCTGCACCTTATATGTTGCACGCCCCTGACCCCTGCACTCTGTATGTTGCACAATAGGAAGGGGGGAATCTTGTCAAAAATTTGTACTCTAACCCATAGATCTGTAGTTATACAACTGAAGCATAGCTCTATAGAAGAGATGAAGACATGAGCAAGAGAGCAGTTGCAAGACACTGACTGTAAGTGGTGTATCATTACCAAACAACATTCTGCACTTTGGCCTATTAAAGTGCATTTGTCTCTTTGGTGATGGCATATGTGGTCCAAATGGTAACATTTTTATATATAGTCCATTAGAGATGAAAATTTTAAAAACTTGCATTTCCTGGAACATGCTGAATAGTCGAACGGCCTTTGAGACACAGATTATATTGACAGTTGCCTTGACAGTATAATACTATGTTGGACTGGTGTCAAAAGATTCACTTGCAGATTCTATATATAGCAAATGGAAGATAATTCTGTTCCTCATTTCTCATAACAGATCAGATATATCTAAACCTTTCCTGAGAGGAACTTGAGGGTTGCCATTGCCTTGTTCTGCCAATGCTAGGTGCCTGGCTGTTAGGCCTACTGCTGCCAATGCTAGGTGCCTGGCTTCTATATTGACCTTCTTCATTTCATACATTGGGCCTGATTTATTAAAAGCTCCAAGTCTGGAAATAATAAACTTTCATCAGTGAAGCTGGGTGATTCAGCAAACCTGGAATGAATCTGGTCCAGGATTTAAAACATTTGCTAACAAATAGAAAATTGTTTTTAAGAAATCCAATTTCAGGTTTGCTGGATCACCCAGCTTCACTAATGAAAATGTATCTATCCAGCCTTGGAGAGCTTCAATAAATCAGGGCTATCTATCTCTGAGAACAAATAAGGAATTCCCACATTTTTTAACTCTCCTGCGCTACAAACCTGTTTTATTCTGGGGTAGTGATGCCGAATGCACATGCCTGACTATCAAAATAACAGCCGGTTAGCTAGCACTTTTCATAATAAGATTAATAATGATAGGCTCTGCTTTTCTTCTTAGAAAATGTTTACTTTAAAGCTGATCAAATATCAATAGCTAAATACACACAGGACCTGATTTAGCCAGGAAGGTGAAAAAAAACTTTCTCAGAATTAAGAAATACAATTGTGCCACCTCCTTTGCTGATTGGTTGGACAGTACAGAAGTATCAACAATATTTAATGCTTCAATTAGCAGGTTCTGTAAGCACATGTGTATGCAGTAGAGCCTGATTGGCTCCTAATTTTGCTCCTTTCCCAGGCTGGGGGCTGTTGTGCAGGGGATGACAGGAATCTTCCATCAGATACTTAACCTTGATATATGTAAAATACAATACATTATTTTAAGGCAGAGGTCGGCAATCTCTGGCCTTTAGGCCAGATACAGCCTAGCCGATAGTTTGTTCCGGCCTAACGCCCGCTGGCTGATCCGGCCTAATCCTGACGGAGCCGCCTATTTACTGCAGCCGGCATTACCACTTCCGCCGCCGGGGTGAATAGGGAACATTTCCTCTTCTCCGTATGCTTTGCGGAAGAGAAGGATTTCCCTTCAGGGGGCGTTCCTGTGGAGGGAGGAGCCATTAGGGCGGGACGCGAGAGAGAGTCTGGCCTAGTGTGCTCCTACACACCCCTGAAATGGCCTAGTGGGCAAAAAAAGTTTGCTGACTTCTGTTTTAAAGAAATAAATAGTAACAGCACCCCAGAGCCTCCCGGGATTCCTGACGTAGGTATCCGGGGAGGCTTTCCAATCGAGAATTAGGAGGCAGTGCTGCACCCTTTTTTTAAAAAAACTTCCAAGTTTAGGTATGCTTTAAGCTATTCCCCTTCCACAATATACATCAGACCACTAGGGGGCCCCTGGTCCTCTTCCTTGTCCTACAACTATCATTGGCCACTGATGATACCCAACATCTTGAAGGTCTAACAGGTAGTTGTGGGCAATGAAAGGAGTAGAACAGCAATTGACAAAAGTCAAGATTTGCAGATTTACATTCTGCCAGGTTTAATTTTAGCTGATGACACGCTTATGAAAAGTTTGCGGTTCCTTTTAAGAACCGTTTTCTGCCAACTCCTGTAGATGGTGCTGAACAATGTATATTCCATGCTTCTGAATTTCTTTGTTCTAAAGGTTTTTTTGCAGTCTTTTTTATGCTGGAATTGATTCATCCCATCCGCTGGATATAAAACCTTTGCAGCACCTTCACTTCTAAATAATCCATCACAGACAAAGACTCAGAAGCCTGGATGTCAGATGTAATTAGTCCAAACTCTGCCGCTTGCACTGACTATTCCTATCGTTTGGGCCCCAGATAATTTAAATTGATATTCCCAGGTGCCACCTTCCAGCAAGCAGACACGAAATCAAAGTGACCCTGTGAAGATCTGATTGGCAGCCGCCAGGGCGACCAGCTCGAATCTCTGTCTGAACAGCATCAAATAAAAAGCTACAAAGGCAAGGCTTTTTTACAGACCTTACCTTCCGAAAAGGAAAAAAAAACATTTCAGGGCTTTCCCGCTGACAGGTAGTGCAAAGCGCCTGGGTAAAGACATTAAAATAGAGGAAATTAATGTATAAATAATATGTTACTGAAATACAACATACTGACCTATTTGTTAAACAAAAATGCACATTGGTGGAATATATTTGACCTGACGATCGAGCTTTAAAGCAGAACTTCAGCCAAAAATATGAATGAAGAGCCCATTAGAAGATGAAATACCAAAACCAGCTTTTGCTGCAATATTTACCTGTAATCCAGAGATTACTCTATAATATTTTTCTCTGCACCAGATGTCTTTAGTCCAAATGGCGGCATCATTTAGTGATCAATAAGTGACCCACTTATTAGGCCAGGACACCTATGGTTGGATGATAAAGGGAGAAGAAGTAGTATGATAAGTTTATCACCCTGCTATTTGTTCCACAGCAGCATTCTTTTTGTCAGTACAATGACCCAATTGGTTCCTTGTGCTGCTGCCTCCTCTCACACCCCAGCCCTGCTATATGCTAGATACCAAGTTAAATTCAGGCACTTGCAGGATTTTTTTTAATAACCTCTTGAAGTGCAACATTAAATGTGTGAGTCCTAACTCTGCACTATGAAAGCTCCATGATTGAACATACAGTATATGGCATTTAAGAATTTGGAGAAGTTATGCCTGGAGGCGGCCCATACTTTGTTAGAGAGGCAGAGAGACACACTCTAAGTCCATAACAGTTCAGTGGCAGCTGAAAAAATTTAAGTGACCCCAAACCAACGATAGAAGGCAAAGCGAAAATGGTGACTCTAAAGCAGTATACCTGGTTTCAAGGTGCACATGGAAAGAAATGGAGGTTAAGAGTAGGGTAATGTAACATGACAGGGAGGCATTAGGATTGGGGGGCAAAAGATTTTGAAAAAAGGGGTAAGGTGCAAGGAGGTTGGGGACGGTACATTAGAAAAGAAGGGTCAGGGTGTGGGAAACTGTAGCTCCGGAAAGAGTGTGAGACCACAACATTGGATAGAGGGGTAAGGTGTAGGGGAGTGCAGTATTAGATGGAGGGGTAAGGTGTGGGGGAGTGCAGTATTAGATGGAGGGGTAAGGTGTGGGTGCAGTATTAGATGGAGGGGTAAGGTGTGGGGGAGTGCAGTATTAGATGGAAGGGTAAGGTGTAGGGGAGTGCAGTATTGGATGGAGGGGTAAGGTGTAGGGGAGTCCAGTATTAGATGGAGGGGTAAGGTGTAGGGGGGTGCAGTATTAGATGGAGGGGTAAGGTGTGGGGGAGTGCAATTTTTGATGGAGGGGTAAGGTGTAGGGGAGTGCAGTATTAGATGGAGGGGAAAGGTGGGGGGAGTGCAATATTAGATGGAGGGGTAAGGTGTGGGGGAGTGCAGTATTAGATGGAGGGGTAAGGTGTAGGGGGGTGCAGTATTGGATGGAGGGGTAAGGTGTAGGGGGGTGCAGTATTAGATGGAAGGGTAAGGTGTAGGGTAGTGCAGTATTAGATGGAGGGGTAAGGCGTGGGGGAGTGCAGTATTGGATAGAGGGGTAAGGTGTAGGGGAGTGCAGTATTGGATGGAGGGGTAAGGTGTAGGGTAGTGCAGTATTAGATGGAGGGGTAAGGTGTGGGGAGTGCAGTATTGGATGGAGGGGTAAGGTGTAGGGAGTGCAGTATTGGATGGAGGGGTAAGGTGTGGGGAGTGCAGTATTGGATGGAGGGGTAAGGTGTAGGGGAGTACAGTATTAGATGGAGGAGTAAGGTGTAGGGGAGTGCAGTATTAGATGGAGGGGTAAGGTGTAGGGGAGTGCAGTATTACCGTAGATGGAGGGGTAAGGTGTAGGGGAGTGCAGTATTAGATGGAGGAGTAAGGTGTAGGGGAGTGCAGTATTGGATGGAGGGGTAAGGTGTGGGGGAGCGCAGTATTAGATGGAAGGGTAAGGTGTAGGGCAGTGCAGTATTAGATGGAGGGGTAAGGTGTAGGGGAGTGCAGTATTAGATGGAGGGGTAAGGTGTGGGGGAGTGCAGTATTAGATGGAGGGGTAATATTGAATGGAGGGGTAAGGTGTAGGGGAGTGCAGTAATGGGGAACCAGGGTTGTAATTTATGGTTTGTGATCCGGCTGGCTGTTATATTCTCCCTGCCTTGAGATGTGTCCTGTGTTTTATTCTGAAATGTTCCCTGTTTTCATCCCCCACCAACAGAACAGACATAGCACATTTTAAGTTCCATTATTGGGATGGGGACAGCTGGTAATACAATATTATAGGGAGGATTCAGGGTTTAATGGTGGCACCTCCAGCTTCAGTATTGATTGGCAGCTTGATCTGTAAATGTCCCTCACCAGACTCTCATGCTGTGGACACCAAATACCAGAGACATAAAGAGAATCTGTCACTTTGCTCCTTCTCCCCTGCTGTTTTATGGCTCTGTAGGACTTTGATGCTTTCACTTCCCTGCAATAAACTCATCCTAGACATCCTGGTATGGCCTGAGTCTCTTCTTCCTAAAGAAAACCTGCCAGAACATCAATATAGGAGCCCTTATAATCAAAGATTCAGGTTACAGGACCATCATCCGCATCCCAGCTTTGGTGTATACATTGCCATGGCAGATTCTGCACATGCAAGCTCCAAGTTTTTCCCTTTAGGAAGTTTGGTCTTCACTGGCTGCGTGCTTGTTGCAGATGAAAAACTCTACTAGAGACAGGTAGATAGTATAGCAAAATAAACGAGATAGTTCAATTTTAGATTTTATATTGACTGCTTAGTAAAAAATTGAAACAAGCACAGAAGGGAGTTCAGCCCACACTGTCTGCATGCTTGCTCCTCCTATCCTTTATCATCACTCTGCTATTAGCAAGGAAACCCCCTTTTCTCAGCGCCTATCCTGCGCCACGATGTGGGCGGGGTTTACTTTTTCCTGGGTGTTCCTTGGGTATTGCCTTTTAGTGAGCTATAATAGAAAATTACAGGACTGGACGCGGCTCCTCCCTCAGCGCTCCGCCCCCTACCCGTAACCCCTCCCTCAGAGTAGCTTTGTAACTTTAGCTAACTCCTCCTCTTTCCTTGATGCTCCACCCTCAGGAGCTGTGAGTGGCAGAGGTCCGCCCGCCCCTCCCATTGTAACTCCTCCCCATGCCGGTGATTGGCAGGCGGTGGCCGCCGGATCTGCAGGGCACACAGGCCGGAGACTCTCGGCTAGAGCCGGTAGAGAGGAGGAGCTCAACGAGGAAGAGATCTCCGCTGATCGGTGAGTCCTGGGAGCGGCCTGTGCTGTGCTCATCTCCCCCCATTGTCTGTAGCTCCATCCGGTGAGAGCAGAGCGCTCAGCCGGGGGAGGGAGAGGATGATGCTGGGTGTGCATAGGAAGAGAGCCCGGCCTTGGAGGGGGAAGGAAGATGCTGGCTATGGATGGGGGTGGTGTGAGCTGGGTATATACCAGTGCTAGGTATATACTAGTGCTAGTGTTTCCATTATTGTGTCAATCAGTGCCCTGTGAATGGCCCTGTATGCATGCTAACCACCATCTATATATAATTATTCCTCTTTAATAACACTGCCTACATGCTTATAGAGCATTCCCCTTTCTAATTGTCTCTTATGGATCCTTTCCAATTTATTCTTATTATTCCATCCATGTGACAACTATTCTCAATGCCCATTATGTCAGCTTCAGGTGTAAAATTACCATATATGGGCATATCAGGTCACCTGACACACCAGGGCTGTGCTCCCCAAATGGACCGAACCAATGAGTTCTGATCCTTGGTTGTAGACTGGCATAAATGAGGCAATGCCAGTGATGATCGATCAATACCTACCATGTATTTCCCCAGGGTTCAAGAAGCTGGCCACCAAGCAGCAAAACTTTGCTGGAAGGTATAGAATTTATTAAATATTATTAAACAGTATTTATATAGCACCTACATATTACGCAGCGCTGTACATTAAATAGGGGCTGCAAATGACAGACAGTGACACAGGAGGAGGAAAGGACCCTGCCCCGAAGAGCTTACCATCTAGGAGGTGGGTGAATAATGCCAACCATAAGTAGCCTGGCACATACACCTACACAAAGATGGCACCTGGTGATGGATGAGCAGGCCACAGATATCCGTGGTATAAGAGAATATAAATTCCTGCACCACTTGGCGCTCTCTGATGTTCTGGCCCTAGGTGATCTCACGGGCACTGTTGGGGATTTTTATTATTAAACAGGAGTTATATAGCGCCAACATATTACGCAGCGTTGTACATTAAATAGGGGCTGCACATGACAGATACAGACAGTAACACAGGAGGCGAGGACCCTAACCTTAAGAGCTTACAATCTAGGAGGTGGGGGAAGTCTCACACAATAGGATGGCGATAGACCGCGAGGGGGCGCTCACACAGAGAAGAAGCCAATGAGACCGGGTGAATGAGGTAAGAGACTTTTCTATGTCCCCCTAGACCAGGGGTGTAAAACTCAAATATACAGGCGGCCAAAATGAAAAATTTGGACAAAGTCGCGAGCCAATCATGATATTTATTGAAAAAATATCTACAATTGATGAAGGTCACTAATGAGTGTCAACAGAAAAGGGGGCGCTTGTGGGTCCTGATTGACGCTAACAGAGCATTGTGGGATTTGTAGTATTAGCGGTGCATGGAACTGTCTACTGGAGGGCCAACTCTAGTGGACATTTGGTATTTTCTCGCACACCAAATATAATTACAGCGCGGGCCTGAGTTTGACACCCCGGCCCTAGACATAAATGACTACATAGCTCCCTGCAAGGGTAGTTTTTTTTTTTTTTTAACCTAGGCCTGAGTGGGATAAGTGCCCTCAGACTCCTAGATTTTGCTTGCTTTACACATCTTGCATTTTGCTATGTAAACATGCCAGGATTTAATATATATCAGAGAATATTCATATCTCCATAGTACAGTGCTGAGCAACCTCTCCTTTGCCAACTTACCTATGGCACTTACCATGTGCCAGGTGTGCCTATTCTCCATTACACATAGGTAAGTTGGGCTTAGTTTGGTGCTCTTTCCTTCATTAGACTTAGGTTTACTCTATAAACCCAAAAATCCCTTTTAACCAATACCTGTACAGATCTGACTATTGTACACAAATCTGAGCACCACTCTGATCACTCAATCTGAGCATTAACTCACATTAATTATAATTAATAAACAGGAATTATATAGTGCCAACAAATTACGTGGCGCTGTACATATGTCAATTCTAGGTGGATGCTCACTGTTATGGGGTCACCAGCAGTGAGATGCATGCACCTGACTTTCCAGCACTTCTTCTGTGAACCCCGCTAGAAGGCGTTTGTATTTTTTTAATAAAGAGAGTGTGATATAGCAGGGGCTCCCAATTCTGTGCAAATGAAATCCTAGCTTCTGTTATACAGCAACGGTATAATTTTTAGCAAAACTTTTATCATGTCTGTCTTCGAGGCAGGGTCCTCTCCTCTTCCTGTGTCACTGTCTGTCATTTGTAACCCCTTTTTAATGTACAGCACTGCAAAATATGTTGCCGCTATATAAGTTCTACTAAACCTGCGTACACACGTGCAATTTTTGTCGTTGGAAAGGATCTTTCACGATCCTTTCCAACGACAAGGGACTGCACGATGCATGAACGGTGCTGTACATACAGCACCGTTCATGCTCTATGGAGAGGGGAGGGGGAGAGCGACGGAGAGGCACCCTGCTGCGCGCTCTCTCCCTTCCCTTTCATTAGGAACGGTTGTCGTCCATCGTCCGTGGATCCGGCAGGACGGTCGTTCGGACGATGGACGACACCGACTGTACACACGGCAGATTTTCGCCCGATATTTGGCCGATGCCGATTATTGGGTGATAAAAATCTGACGTGTGTACGCAGCTTTATTCTTTTCCTCTTTAGTGACTGAAACATTGTAACTTTGTAGCAATTTACAAGGCAGGGGCCTGATCAGTGTCAGACATTTCTGCACACACAGAACAAAGAGTGTGTTGTTTTTCTGAGTGGATGACAGCATTGTCAGATGGGATTGTGATCATTGTGAGAAGTATTACATTCTTGTAAATGTTACACTTATTTATGATGAAGCAAAAAATTTGACCATCAGCTTTAAAGTATAGCAATCATCAGCTCTCAGTAGACTGCTTTAATTAGATGTAAAAGTAAATAAAAAAAATTGCACAGAGCACTTATCTGCTATAAAGTAATGGGGATGCAATAAATCGGGCTCCAGAATGGCTGCCTTCGTGCCAGACTAATACTTGTGCTGTGGGATGAGCCTGTTCTGGGTGTAACAGCCAACAATGATAATATCAGCCTGATTCATTCCTTCCATAAAAATGTCAGTCATCACGTTAGCAGCGTATCACCCAGTGACTGTATAAGCTGTGGGGGACCAGTGTTCAGTGATTTTTGTGTTTGCTTTGCAGGCACAGGAGTTGCATTTTCGGTGTCTGCTCTGTGTGCACAGGAGTTGCACTTATTGGCTACGTACACACATCAGATGATTCTCGTCCGATTAGATTCAGGGCTAGTATCAGAGGAGTCTAAAGTATGTACAGCGCTCGTAGGACGTCGTTCATGAATCCGTCCTGGCAGAATGATGAAAAACCCTAATGCAAGTGAAGGGAAGAGAGTGCATCGGGGTGCCGCTTCGCTGATTCTCCCGTCTCCCTTCTCCATAGAGTAGAATGGTGCTGTATGTACAGCGCTTGTTCATGCATCTTCCAGTCTTTTGTTGACAAAATTATTTCATGTGTACTTAGCCTTAGTGTTTGCTCTGCGTGCATAGAAGTTGCATCTCCAGTGTCCACTCATTGGCTGGAAAGAAAGGATGCCAACAGCAAGGTGATGGTGAGAGAAAACTTAAGACTGGCCGAATGTGCAAGTGTGCCGAACAGCTTTTAGTGCAGTCTGTTGTCATATGTAAGCTTTGTCACAAAGCTTACATGCCAGGGTAAAGATACTTGAGGCCTTTTTTATGTCACCATTCCTTCTCCTATGCACAGTGCTAGGTACCTTGCACCATATCCTATTTGTAAAAGTCAGACCACAGTGTGTATTCAGCAAATCCCAACAAAGCTGTCTTCTCTGGAGCAGCGGCAGCCAGTCATGTGACTGTTAGGTCACATGACTGGACATATCATGGATTGTTGTGTGTTTTGTTTCTTCTTAAACAAAACCGTCATTCATTTTCAATTGTACCAGCTTCAGAGCCATACCATATAAATGAAAATTTTTTTCTTTGCATGAAAAGGCTCCTTTTGCGCACGCCCGAGATGCTTGCAGAAGGATCACCCAACAGCCTCCCAGGATGCATGACGTAGGTATTGCGGGAGGCTTTGCGCTCCCATTCATTCTCAATCGCCTAGGGGGTCTTGCACTTAAAAAAACATCAACAGAATTTTTACTCTACATAAAAGGGTTGTCTACCCCTTTAAGTAAAGTGAAATTTCTGAGTTTAGGTACGCTTTAAACTATTCCTGGACACAAGATATTAGTCCAGGGTGATGAGCCATTCTGCAAACCTGGAACTTTTTGTTGTGCATCCATTATTTTTCGCATTTCTCTTTTCCATCCTTAAGATGCTCACATGACCTTGCAGAATGTTTGTGTTCATTCTATTTTCAGTATCTTTTTTCAGTCACTTGCTTTTGCTACTTTTTTTAGGCTATTAATGTGTTTTAGTTATTGGAACGATCTTTTGTCTAACAAATGGACCATTGGAGGAACTGGTTATGACTCTAGAAAATGGTTCATGGTAGATAACATGTTCTGTATAAAATTACCGGATTTATAACTTACTTTGCAGATTTCCACCTTTTGACTTGGCTGGAGTATAGTGGAGACAACACTCAAGAGGCAGCTCATTTATTCTACTATTTCCATTCCAGTATTGAAAACGCATCTGAAAAAGGTAGGTTTGACCAATTCGGTTGCAACTATTGGTGGTGAAAAGTAAATGAAAGCTGTTATCTTTTTGTAGAAGTAGTGTCATCCTGTCATTTTGCACTCCTGCCAGGTTTTGTAACCTCAGCAGTAAGTCATTCATGGACTGGCCATCCAATTCTGAGCGGCTTTGCATTCTGGGCGTTCTGCCATCTTCTCAGGTCTCCAGAAAAAAACCTTAAACCCACAGTGCTGCTATAGCCAGGTCACTTCTGATTGTATGGGACAGCTGGTATCGAAGAGTAGCTGTTCAGTAGATTGGGGACAGTCGGTGTCATCAGCGCTGTCATTTACAAACAGACAGCCGGTTGTCTTGGCACATGTCTTTAACCAGGAGAGAGAATACGGTGCTCCAGCTGCTTGAAAGTTAAGGTCAAGGCGAGGTTTAAGGTCTTGATTTCCAGTAGGAAACTCTCAGGTCTCTTACAGGCTTTCACATGTATTAGGGCAATGTGGTAGCTTAGCACTATGGTCTTGTAGCCCTGTGGTCCCGGCATTATTTATCTGCATGTTTTTATCTTCTCAAATATGTGGTCTTTTTGCATGAGATCATACCAATTCCAAACAATAATACACAGACATTGGGATTTACCAGTTTATCTAATTTCCATCAGAAACCTTAAATAGACAGCACCCGTTTTTATTTTTTTTCTTATCTCTGTGCCGCTGATCTCCTCCAACTTGTTTAAGCAACTTCATGTCTTCATACTCTTGTTTTAGCTTGCTTGTTTCTGATAAGAACAATGACACACCATGCCCACGCAGCGTGGGTTGGCAGGGCTGCTTGAAGTTTCCACTTGGGGCGTATGTGACAGGTTGACAATGTTGAAACATATTTGGAAGATAGTTGTCACACTCCATAACAGGAAGTGTCCCAAACATGGACCTACAGGGCCTCTGGGTATCAATATGGAACAAAAAATACATGTGTAATGCAAAACAATAGAGTTTTGTCAGTAGTTCTGCTTTTGGCAAAATAAAGTACCATTTTAAGTGGATTCTCCAGTTCTATGTTTATTAAATGTATGTGAATATAACCAGCTTGGTGTAAGCAATCTTAAAATTAGCTAGTTTCTGGACTGGAAACAAAAGATTCAAGGTGGTTATTTGGTTTAACCTCAGCAGTATTGCTGACCATGCAATATATCTGTATGTTAGTGCATAGCCTGGCAGCCTCAGTACCTCTCACACAGGAGGCTAAGATTTTGGTGTCTACCCCGCTTCCTCTTGTATTATTATTATTATTAAAGAGGATTTATATAGCGCCAACATATTACGCAGCGCTGTACATTAAATAGGGGTTGCACATGACAGACAAATACAGACAGTAACACAGGAGGAGAGTGCCCTGTCCTGAAGAGCTTACAATCTAGGAGGTGGGGAAATTAACACACAATAGGAGGGGAGATATGTGGTGGTGGGAAGTAGTGAGGGTTTCAAAAGACAGAAGAAGATGGGTAGGCAAGTTTGAAAAAATGGGTTTTGAGCGCTCTTTTGAATGAGCAAAAAGTAGGAGCAAGCTGAATAGTACGAGGAAGACCATTCCAGAGAGTGGGGGCAGCTCTAGAAAAGTCTTGGAACTGCGTGTGATGAGGTTATGAGTGAGGAAGTCAGTTGTAGGTCATCAGAGGAGCAGAAAGAGCGGCTGGGGAAGTATTCTTGGTTGGTTGCCCAATACACTGAGGCTTGGAGACCTAGGCACCAACTGAGGTCAGCACAAGGAGGGAAGTGGAGGGTAAATTATTGGGTCCATATTGACCTACATTTTGTCCCACCACCTCCATTGCATACCTACTCTTTGAGGAAAGAACCCAGTCTATTCTTCTGCTGTGATTGTTTAGGTGGTATTGGACCCTTTGGTCAAAACATTGGACCCTTTAAATGACAGTGTACTACCCCCTAAGATTTGCAATCACTTTACATTGTATTGCGGGGGGGGGAGAGCTATTTTGCCTTTTGTCCTGTGGATTCAAGTTACACAAATGCACTACTTGGTGTGCTCATTGGAGAAAAAATAGGAAATGTTGCAATTTTATGCATCCATACAAGTGAGAAAAGAAGCAAGTAATGTGTTATGACACATGGGAGGGTATGTGTGCATGACTACAGGCACCAGAGTTTGCATGGTATGTACAGAATGACATGCTGTGTGGTGTAAACGGGCTCGCTTGCTAAAGATGTAATTGGCTTCCTCACTTTTAATGAGTGCCAGGAATTTTTACACCTCCTAGCTTGTTTTGGACAATCGGCATTTGCTATGACACATTCCATGTTGGTTGGATTGAGGGCCACTGAAATAGGCTACGTGCAATGTAAAGGGTTTACATCGGATGAGAATCTTGCGTGTGTACAGTGCTCATCGCTCATCGGCCAAACAACCGTCCTGGCGGATCCCTATACGATCGACGACAAACAATCATAATGCAAGTGAAGGGGAGAGAGCGCAACGGGTACCACTCCGTCTTTCTCCCCTTTCCAAAGAGCAGAATGGTGCTGTATGTACAGTGCTTGTGCATGCATCATGCAGCCGTTTGTTGTTGAAAAGGATTGTAAAAGACAAGGACAATTATTGCACATGTGTACCTAGCCTTAGGATGCAACAAAAAACCTGACGCACTGTACATACAGCACCAATCTGTTCTATGGAGAGGGGAGGGGGAGAACCACAAAGCGGCACCCCGCTGCGCTTTATTCCCTTCGTTTTTATTATGATCATTTGTCGATCCGCCAGGACAGAACCATAGATGACGAGCGCTGTACAAACACCAGATTCTCATCTGATATCACCCCTGAGGCGATTATCAGACAAGCAACATCTGTTGTGTGTACGTAGCCTTACGACGTACTAGGTATGTTCCTGATACTACTGTTAGTGCTAGGTACACTTCATTCTTCATGTATGTACTGCTGGGAGAAGATTGTACAAGTAGATAGTAGTATGCAAAACAACATATTCTCTGTAACACAATTTTACACTGACCTAAAAAATTTTCTTGCAAAGGATCTAATAAAGTGTATGTGTACATATAGATATATACATATACCTTATTTAGATATAAGCTGAATCCCACCACCCAAATTTTTAACTGAGACTCAACTAAAAGCTGAGGGGGGATTGGTATATCCCAATTTAATGTACATAGCTGCATAATATGTTGGTGCTATACAAATTCTGTTTAATAATAATATTATTATCTTACCTGTCATGGTTCCAGCCATGTAGTCACTTTTGTGCAGTTGCTGCCTACATGTCCTCAGCTTTTTAAGTTCTATATCGATGTCATATTTCTGTCCCTTTAAATGATCTTTTGTGAAAGGAGAATGTTTGAGGGCTGTTGCACTCCGCTGTGCTCTCCTAAATAGAACATACATATGTTCCTGCTTGGTCTTACGTCAGGATAGATTGATGAATGACATTGGGGATGGGAGACTGCTGTACACATTCTAGATTTTCACCTGAGACAATCATGTCCGTCCGTCTTGGGTGACCATGATCTATCTTGTATACGTAGCTTTAATTCATAGTTGTTTACAGTTGTAGTGTACTCTTCTGGTCACCATTATTATAAATGACCCCTTCAGCCCCCTGCCAACAATCAGAGGTCAAATCAACCATTCACAACTATAGGAAAAGTACAGCACAACTGTATACAACTACTCTGAATGAACTAGCAAGCAGCGCAGGACATGCGGGTTTGCGGGCAGAGGCTGCATGGAGAAGTCCAAACATTTGGAAGAAACGCAGGTAAGCTATATCAACAACTTTAGGCCAGGTCTACGTTAAAAATGCAGGGCCATTTTGGGGTTGAGAAATCTCAGCTTATACTCAAATATATTTAGTATTTATACCTATACGTGCAAATATTCTGCAAGGACTTAAGCTACGTACACACGTCCAATGGTTCTCGCCCAATAATCCGCTCAGAGATGATATCGGACGAGAATCTGGCGTGTGTATAGCGCCCGTCGTCCATTGTCTGAATGACCGTCTTGGCGGTATCATGGATGATGGACGACGAACGATCATAATGCAAGGGAAGGGGGGAGCGCACAGCAGGGTGCCGCTCCGTCGTTTTCCCTCTCCACTCTGCAGAACCGTGCTGTATGTACAGCACTCGTTCATGCATCGTGCAATGCTTAGTTGTTGGAAAGGATCGTGAAAGATTCTTTCCAAAGACTATAATTGCGCGTGTGTATGCAGCTTTAAACTTGTTAAAATTGTGTTGTCACCCAATTAGCCGGATCATGTGCTAAATATGTTTTGCCTGAGGCACATCCTGGCCAGGCTTCCTTACAGGTAGACAAGCTAAGTGATGTGTACTGCACACATAATTACATACATTGTAGTAAGCTGATTCCATTGTCTGCAGAAAGGTGTTTTATGAGTGGGATTATGCAGAGTGCTACACTCCATGGCTTCTAGCTAATTATACCCTCAGTGTTGCATGTTCTGTGCTGTGCAGACAGAGCTGATTACTTCACTGAACTCATAGGAAGCAAGTCAGACGTACACCCACCATTGTATATATACACATGCAGCAGCCTTTTCCTACCTTGCCTTGGCATCAAAGCAGATAACAAGATTAATTTTCAATCTAACCACTTGGTAAGCATTTGGAAAATTATTGTGGCTGCTTCTTTCCTGGGGTAACTCTCAAAGCTGAACTAAAGTTTCACTTTAACGATTTGACATTAGGCAGGGCTTTATTGCAAAAAGAGACAGCTGATGTCCCTTCTACAATAGGCATTCTTATCTACCAGATTGATCCTATCAAAATTGCTGAGTTGCGCATGCTTAGCATTGCTTGCGGTGATGGCCGACACATCCTGGCTTCCCCTGCCGTTGCCAGGACTGAAAGCACGCCAGAGTTGCATTATTCCAACCCTTGCCAATCAAAATGGCCCAGTATCGAAACAAGGAAGAAGGTGGTAGCACTGGCTTTGGAACCTGGAGAGGTGAGTTTTAAGAGTTAAATTACTCTTTAGGCTGTGTACAATCTTTACCACTTGAAATGAACATTTTGGATCTGAACAGCTCTCTCTTAAAGTTTCGTAATAATCCTCTGTGCCTGGTAACTTACTGACAATACAGAGCAATGTTTCTTGACCTTTTTACCCTTAAAACAATTTTCAGGTCTTCTACAAACCCTGCTATACTTACAATTTCCACAGCTCACAGTACATTTGTGTTGTGATCAGTGGGAAGAATGCCTCATACATTGCTGGCCATTGGGAAGAATGTCACCTTTACATGGTGATGGAGACAAAGATCATTGGTGTCACTTTGAGGAACTAAACTCAAAAGTCCCCATAACAACAAAAATACACTTGCCTTCAATCCCTCAGGGCAGTCCAATCGATCCGGAGGTCTCTTCTCTCAGGTCCCGCGTCAAACCGGTATCCGTCTTTGGGGGGGCGCCATCTTCTCCTCCTCTTCAAGGTTCTTGTTCCTACGTCACACGACCCAGGCGCGAGATCAGGTGACGTAGACAGGAAAAAAACTTGCCGATCACACTGCGCATAATTTTTTATCCTTTTGACAAAAGGGCTCCTTCTGCACATGCCTGAGATGCTTGGGCATGCGCAGAACAAGCACCCAAGAGCCGTACCCCAAGAGGCTTTTCGCTCCCATTTATTCTTGATCGCCTAGGGGGTGATGCTGCACCCTTTTTTTTTTTTTTTTTTTTTTTTTTTTTTAAAGGGGGTTGCACTTAAAGAAAAAAACAAACAACAAAACTTTTACTCTACATAACTGGGTTGTCTACCATTAAGTCAAATTTCTGAGTTTCGGTATGCTTTAAACTGGCCTGAGAGGCACAAATTGCTCAAGAAACTCCTAGCAACCTCTGGAGGAACGCTGGTTAAGAAACTCCATTACAAAGTACCACTATTGTTGTTTCCTGATGGGGAAGATGTAGTGGGGCACCTTATGCCTATCCACCGCTCTCCATTAAAAAATACATTGGTGTACAGCAAGACGTTTGCTCCACTGTTGCTAAAAAGTGACGCAGGCGATCACTTCCAGCAGCACTTTTTGAGTGTCTGTACAGAGCAGTACAGGAACCCATTGGGGAGATTCTTTTTTCTCTTGCTGCCCCAGAGACACAAAAAAAGTCTTCCTAATATAAAGGGGGTAAACAGGTACACCAGTTTGCAAGCTGGCTTCCTGGGTCAGATTTCCTAAACTAGAATGCTATCTGCATGGAGAATATTCTCCATGTGTCTGCGTGGGCTTCCTCCCTATAGTCTGGAAACATTTGGCTTCTACTTAGAATGACCTTAGTATGTACTCATATGACTGTAGATTGTATGCTCCTTCGAGGGAAAGGACAGATGCAAATGGTTTAGTGTTACCGATACTCTGTAATGTGCATATTAATATGTTAGTTCATCATACATCAGTAAATTATATATACATGTGTAGATGCGTGTTGTAATTCTGATTGCTCTTTAGTAATTGATTTTACAGTTGCAGAAAGCTCTTTCTAGAAATCACATGACAGAATAATGTAATTTTATTCTGTAGTCAGTCATTGCCCAGTTCCCGTGGTAAGAATCTGATCTGTGTGTTTGGAGATGATGGGCAGATTCTTAGTGTTGGCCTAGTGACAGCTGCTTCTATAACTGTAATATAAGATCTCATATGAGTAATGTATTTCAGTATAGGCGCGGGATGTATGTGTCAATTTTCTGCATACTCCACAGATTTATCATTTGGCCGCCTGTCTCTAGGATATACATTTGCTGCCTTTTTCATTTTTTATATACATTGTAGACAACAGTACCAGTGTGCCTTAACGCACATAACGTTTGCTGATGGCAAAACGTGCAGTTTATTGCTTAGTTATGCAATGTAGGTAGATTATGGCAGACAGGAGAAGGAGCCAGTAGGATGCTGTACATAGCTTCCTGAACCATTCACAGCACCCTGCCTCAGTACTTCTCCAGAGAGCCCTTGTCTCAAATTTTACCTAGAAATGTTCAATTCTTTGCTTGTATCAATTTGCCTGAAAACCCCCCTTAACTCAAGTTAACTCCCTTACGTTATACTGAACCTCTATGACAATTATTGAATGAAAAAGTCCAGACCAAGGAGGTTGGGGAGAAAAGAGCCCTTCAGTGAAACTGGAGCAGATTCCACCTGGTTTGCTGTAGCTCTAATTGACACCCCAAGGCTATGTCTGTGTTCTCCCCAGCCCCTTTTAGCTGGGTGCACCACCCGGCATGTTTCAGTAACCACACGGCTGTTTTTGGGAGGTTACTGATGAGGTAGGTCACAATACAGAGGCTGTCACCCGCCTACAGCTTCTTCCCACCCAGCTTAAGATAATTTCTGGGTTGAACACTATATGTAATTGCCTCAGGGCTGGTATCAGACGAGAATCCGGCATGTGTACAGCACTCGTGGTCCATCCTGGTGGATCTATGTATGATGGACGAGGAACCTAATGAAAGTGAAGGGGAGAGAGCGCAGTGGGGTGCTGCTCCGTCTTTCTCCCCCTCTCTCTAAAGCAGAATGGGGCTGTATGTATAGCACTCGTTCATGCATCGTGCAGTTTTTTGCTGTTGGAACGGATTGTAAAAGATCCTTTCCAACGACAACTTTTTGCACGTTTGTACCTAGCCCAGGAAGCTAAGTGTGTAGTGAAGCCAAATGATGGGTTTTCCGTTCAGTAGGAGATGACTATGTAAGGTTGGAGTTCAGCTTTAACTATCAGCCTTATCAAATCACATTCTTGCTTGGAGTCTGAAAGTTCCTCATGTTTGTCATTAACTGATTAATCTGGTAGGCTATCAAAATCCGAGATTTTGACCAATCCAAAAGGGAATTGTGAATGTGTACAGTTAGATTATAACCTGTCTATCTAGGTTATCTGATTACGAGAGATAGAGGAACAGTTGTATATACAACTTCATGGTATGGGGATGAGGAAAGAAGCAAGGTATATTGCCCCTTAGTGTTATGTTTGTGGCCGTGCCAATTGCCTGATGTCTAAGGCTTCTCTTTGACCAGTGTTTGATTGTTTATTTATTTATTTTTTTTCAGGGTCCCCTGTCCCCAGTGTTACTGGTCACATCAAGGGAATCCTTCAGCAAGAGGTGAGTCTTTCTCAATGTTACATACTTACTTGAAAAAAGACATAAGTCCATCAAGTCTAACCATTAGGGAAATAAACATATCCCAGATATGTAAATACAATTACAGCAACACAACAATACAACAGGGGAAAAAATTCCTTCCTGATCCCGTGATGCAATCGGTGTTCACTGGATCCACAGTCTTTGGTATCATTACTTAAAAGCTTTATTCCCCAGTTATATTCTAAGCTTCTAGAAATCATCCAGCTTTTTCTTAAAGCAATCTATAGTTCTATTTATTTATTAAAACATTTTATTTGCTAACAGGGTACATGGTATTGTCATAAGAAAAGGCATGTCATTGAACACATCTGGGAAAACAATATATTTTTTTTTTTTGTGTTGTAAAAATATTGAGAATAGTTATTTACATTTATTGTGGGATTGGACACTCGTAGGCATACTTGGGTTGCATTGTCCTTTCTGCTGTATGCCATTGTCAGGCTCCCATTATCAGTTCCTATTCTTCTTATTATTTTGAGGGTTAAAATTATTCATCTGTCCAAACACAACAAATAATGTGAAAGTCCGGTTACATTAATAGTGATACTAAAAGCCAAAATCCTCTGTATGTTGTCAGGAGACATCTCATGGTTTGTATTTTTGGTTGTTCCAGGGAGCAGGACAGGGGGCATGAACCGCGAGGGAGCCCCCGGCAAAAGTCCGGAAGAGATGTATGTTCAGCAGAAAGTGCGGGTCCTGCTCATGCTGAGAAAGATGGGCTCCAATGTAAGTAATATCGGGTTATTTGGGGGGAATTTGTTGAAGAGAACCCTTAAGGACAAATATGCAAATATGAGAACGTCTGCTCCTTTATTCCCACTGTCTTTCTGACCCTGGTCTCGCTAAATTAGGCATTTGCATGTGAAGAACAGGGAAACTTAATGGTCTTGTTTTTAACTTATAGCTCAGGAAAATTAGTAAGTACCGTATTTTTCGGACTATAAGACGCTCCGGCCTATAAGACGCACCCAATTTTAAAGGAGAAAAACCTAGAAAAAAAAGATTCTGAACAAAATACTAAAAAATCACTCTGTGTCAATGTATCCCCTTCTAATCACTCTGACACA